>NC_086445.1:68031559-68354059 GCF_028390025.1 Pseudophryne corroboree
CAATAGCGGTGGACGCTCTGGTAACACCGTGGGTGTACCAGTCGGTGTATGTGTTCCCTCCTCTGCCTCTCATTCCAAAAGTACTGAGAATCATAAGAAGGAGAGGAGTGAAGACTATACTCGTGGCTCCGGATTGGCCAAGAAGAACTTGGTACCCGGAACTGCAAGAGATGCTCACGGAGGACCCGTGGCCTCTACCTCTAAGAAAGGACCTGCTCCAGCAGGGACCTTGTCTGTTCCAAGACTTACCGCGGCTGCGTTTGACGACATGGCGGTTGAACGCCGGATCCTGATGGAAAAAGGCATTCCAGATGAAGTCATCCCTACCCTGATCAAAGCCAGGAAGGATGTAACTGCGAAACATTATCACCGCATTTGGCGAAAATATGGTTCCTGGTGTGAGGCTAAGAAGGCCCCCACAGAGGAATTTCAACTGGGTCGTTTCCTGCATTTCCTGCAAGCAGGACTGTCTATGGGCCTAAAATTAGGATCCATTAAGGTTCAAATTTCGGCTCTGTCGATCTTCTTCCAGAAAGAACTGGCTTCATTGCCTGAAGTTCAGACGTTTGTCAAGACGTTTGCATATACAACCTCCTTTTGTGCCACCAGTGGCACCTTGGGATCTCAATGTAGTTTTAGGGTTCCTAAAATCACATTGGTTTGAACCACTCACCACTGTGGAATTAAAATATCTCACATGGAAGTTGGTCATGCTGTTAGCTCTGGCGTCAGCCAGGCGTGTCTCAGAAATGGCGGCTTTGTCATATAAAAGCCCTTACCTAATTTTTCATTCAGACAGGGCAGAATTGAGGACTCGTCCTCAATTTCTCCCTAAGGTGGTTTCTGCATTTCACATGAACCAGCCTATTGTGGTGCCTGCGGCTACTGGGGACTTGGAGGACTCCAAGTTGTTGGACGTGGTCAGGGCCCTGAAAATATATGTTTCCAGGACAGCTGGAGTCAGAAAATCTGACTCGCTGTTTATCCTGTATGCACCCAACAAGCTGGGTGCTCCTGCTTCTAAGCAGACGATTGCTCGTTGGATTTGTAGTACAATTCAGCTTGCACATTCTGTGGCAGGACTGCCACAGCCAAAATCTGTTAAAGCCCATTCCACAAGAAAAGTGGGCTCATCTTGGGCGGCTGCCCGAGGGGTCTCGGCTTTACAACTTTGCCGAGCAGCTACTTGGTCAGGGGCAAACACGTTTGCAAAATTTTACAAATTCGATACCCTGGCTGAGGAGGACCTGGAGTTTTCTCATTCGGTGCTGCAGTCATCCGCACTCTCCCGCCCGTTTGGGAGCTTTGGTATAATCCCCATGGTCCTTACGGAAGTCCCAGCATCCACTAGGACGTCAGAGAAAATAAGAATTTACTTACCGATAATTCTATTTCTCATAGTCCGTAGTGGATGCTGGGCGCCCATCCTAAGTGCGGATTGTCTGCAATACTTGTATATAGTTATTGTTACAAAAAATCGGGTTGTTTATTGTTGTGAGCCATCTTTTCAGAGGCTCCTACGTTTATCATACTGTTAACTGGGTTCAGATCACAGGTTGTACGGTGTGATTGGTGTGGCTGGTATGAGTCTTACCCGGGATTCAAAATCCTTCCTTATTGTGTACGCTCGTCCGGGCACAGTATCCTAACTGAGGCTTGGAGGAGGGTCATAGGGGGAGGAGCCAGTGCACACCAGCTAGTCTAAAGCTTTTACTTTTTGTGCCCAGTCTCCTGCGGAGCCGCTGTTCCCCATGGTCCTTACGGAAGTCCCAGCATCCACTACGGACTATGAGAAATAGAATTATCGGTAAGTAAATTCTTATTTTTTATATAATATGCATTCATGTGTAAAATCTTTTAAGGGATCACAAAGTGCTGTTTTGTGAAACACAAATAAGGTACCCCCGTAGTGCTTTCATATCCGTGCTCTGCATGGGAAGGGTGTTATAATTTTAAAACCCTTTAGTTACGATTACTCTGGCTGAGAGCTACGGGGAGCACATCCGTCCATGTGTCCTGCTCACTAGAACATGCTCCTTTTTGTTTTTTCTAGGTTAATATTCAGATCGTGTTTGAGGGTGAGAAGGAATTTCAGCAGAACCTAAAATTGTGGGGGGTAAGTGCCACGTGCCCAGCTCACATTTGTCTAATGAATACTGCAGGTATGTTATGTGTTAATAGTTTAAATCATTTAGTTTTCCATTTTATAACGGAGATGATATACTGAAGTGGCATTTGGGTGCCATCTCTACGTACAGTGACTGCATTTGAAATCTATAGTGAGGGTTCATGTTTGTCATTTAATGCATCATAGCTAGGGATGCGTTTAGCATCCCGGCAGTCGGGATGCTGGCGGTCATGTGACCGACATCACTCGGAATTCCGTTCCAGGAATGCAGACATCCTAAAGGTAAGTATCGGGGCCACTGTTAGGGCTGGGACCTGGGGGGGAGGGGTTAGTGTTAGGCACTGGGGGGGTAGCCGTAGCCACCACCCCTCCTACTATTAACCCTAAACGCAACCTGCCGGTCTCTTAATCCTAGCCCCCACCCCTCGAAACTTAGTCCTAGCTGCTACCCCAGGTGGGTTAGGGGTAAAATAATTACCACGTCCCCTGTCTGCATTCTAATTCTCGGGATGGCAGTGTCAGTCATGTGAGCTTTGGCCTTCCGACCACTAAGCTAAGCAGTTTCTGCTGAGTGACTTGTCCTCTTGCTCTTTAGTAGTTACACCCTTTACTATAGTAAGCACTAAAGTCCAGAGATGGGGGAATTATGGTGTCAATATCTCCCCCCATCCTAGTTTAAATAAACGTGCTGATCCCTCATTAGATGCTGTGGATTCTCATTTTTCAAAAATGTTGGGCTATCCATAGTGATTAATTCAAGATTACAAACTATCAAAAAAATAAAATCCTTTTAAGTGCAGAATTTATAATGTGGACTTACATTGAAGAGTGCCGCTTTTGCTGAATTGGAAATATGGGCTGATGCCAATGCAGATTCAGTCCGTTACATGCGTGTTCCAGCGCAGGTAGCTGAATCCACCCTGCAGTGTATAGTATGTGTGGGTTCTGCATACACAAATCCCTGATATTGATGTTTTCTCTTGCAGTAATGCTGGGGAATACTGGACCATGGGAATACAGGTTGGGGCTGGAGACAGCACCTAAACTAAACTGTAGCTTTAAAAGTGAGGCGCCCCCCCTTCCCCCCTCGCAACCCCAGGATTCCAGTGTTTGGTTTTTTTAGGTGCCTGTGGAGTTGGACATGTTTTGGGAGGGCTGCCTTGGTGTAGATTAATTATTTTTACTTTTTTTTTTTTCCCCCCAGTCTTCCATGACAACAAGGCAGTTCTCCGTATGGTTGCTAGGTTCCGGCCGAAACTTGTTTCAGACTTCCTCTTAAACCAGGACATTGTCTTTCCAGGTTTTCCTCTTTTGGGGTCTCTCAAAGACTGAAATATTCTTGCTTTGCTATGTCTAGCCGAGCTCTGCAGATTTACTTTGACAAGACTTCATCTGTCCACCGCATAATTGGGGGGGGGGCAAGCTTACTTTTAAAGCTACAGTTTAATTTAGGTACCAGCTCCAGTCCCAACCTGCAACCCCATGGTCCAGTGTTCCCTAGTCTGCTTAAGAGAAAAGGATTCAACGGTAAGTGACCAAAGCGGTTAAATGGTTAATAATTGAACACTGATCTTCTTCTTTTTTTTTTTCTCCTTTTTCTCTCCTAGGTAATTGACGTTAAAAAAAGTTACGTGAACTTAACAGCAACAAAGGTGGAGATTTTCATGAAGAAGTCTGAACCCATGACCTGGGCTAGGTTAGAGCTACCTCAGTCCATCCCGCCCCAGCAGGCTGACAGTACAGGCACACAGGAATGACCGCAGGGATTAGGGAATTGCTGACTATTATAAATCATTGAAGTGGTTTGTTCCAAAAGTTTGTTTTCTTCAAGATTTTGTTGCTATTGCCCACTTGTAGCCTGGGGGCGTCCTGAGCTTCTGCATCAGTGTCCCAGCTGTTACATGACCAAATATATCCTGCTGGTTGATTTGCAGTCCAACACTGTAGACTCTGAAACACTCGCTGTCCTTCCAGGTCCTGTCACGTTTATACTGTCTTCAGTCCGTCGGAAATGACATCCACGGAGATGTTCACAATGGTTCATTGAACTTTATATTTTAATTATATATTTACACATCTTAAGTTGGTGCAAATCTATAAATGCTCTTATGCCTTAGATAATGTGTTTAAAAAGCTGTATTTTGCATTGTCACACAATATATTATTATAATGTGTATGGAATTTATTTTTTGCTTTTTATTTTTTATATCAAATTCTCTTTAATCTCGTTATGTGTGTCAGAGTGATATCTTACATGGCTGCCTTATTTACGAACATATGACCTTTGTAAAAGTGTTTTTTTTAAATCAAAATTTATTTTCCAAGTAAATAAGTTATTCTCCGGCAGGGTCCACAGGATAACAATGGGGATATGATGAAGCGACAGCGGATTTGCACCAATCGGTCAAAGCTTTTCGGCCTCCCAGCATGCAACGGGCCCGTCCATATATTCCCGCCTCCTGGCTCAGGCAAATCCGTTTCTTGTTTGGTGCGGCAGGAGCAGGACCATGGTCAGATGGCTGCTGGTTTTTTGCAGCCCTAAGCTTTCTTCTTTTATTTTTATAGTCTTACTATTTCTCATACGACCTAGAGGATGCTGGGGTCACTTCAAGAACCATGGGGTATAGACGGGATCCGCAGGAGACATGGGCACTTTAAGTCTTTCAAAGGGTGTGACCTGGCTCCTCCCTCTATGCCCCTCCTCCAGACTCCAGTTTAGAATTGTGCCCAGTGAGACTGGATGCACTCTGAGGAGCTCTACTGAGTTTCTCTGAAAAATACTTATGTTAGGTTTTTTATTTTCAGGGAGAACTGCTGGCAACAGTCTCCCTGCTTCGTGGGACTTAGGGGAGAGAAGTCAGACCTACTTATGTGAGTTTCAAGGCTCTGCTTCTTTGGCTACTGGACACCATTAGCTCCAGAGGGTCTGATCGCTAGGTACGCCTAGATGCTCGTTCCTAGAGCCGGCCGTCACCCCCCTTGCAGAGCCAGAAGTCAGAAGACAGGTGAGTAGAAGAAGCAAAGAAGACTTCAGTGACTGCTTCTGAGGTACCGCACAGCGATTGCACGCTGCGCGCCATGCTCCCACACACAGCGGCACTACAGGGTGCGGTGCGGGAGGGGAGCCCTGGGCAGCATACAAATCCTCATTCTGACACGGGCATGAGGGGACATTTGTGCCAAGGCACTGTCCTAACCCCCGCCAGTATAAATATTTGTGGAAAATTGCGGGAGGGAAGCGCGCCATTGCTGGGCGGAGCTTCTTCCTCACAGCTCACACACACACACACTGCTGACAACTGCAGGGCGCAGGGGGGGCGCCCTGGGCAGCATAAAACTTGGTTTATGGCAAAAGGCACATTGTCCTACCCCCGCCAGTTTAATTAACTATTTGGTTAAGAGCAAGTGAAGCGCGCCAGTACGGGGGCAGGGCTTCTTCCTCACTAAGCCAGCACACTAATTGGCGCCATTTTCTCCTCACAACAGAAACGCTGGTCCTCCCTTCACTACTGATATGTATGAGGGTGCAAAAACGGGGGGGGGGGGGGCGGGAGGTATATGGTGCTTGTGTTATAATAATAAAAGCGCTGCAGGTCTGTTTTTCAATTATATGTTTCACAGATGTGTGTGCTTGGCGCTGGGGTGTGAGCTGTTTTTTTCCTCTCTGTCCATCTGACAGAGGTCTGTTCCCTATAAGTCCCAGTGTGTCTGTGAGTGTGTGTGTGGTACACGTGTGTGACTTGTCTGAGGCAGGGAGTTCCTCCCTGGAGGAAGCCATTGTAGGGACACAGAGTTGTAAGGTGGTGGTGATACCGACACACCAAGAGCCTGCATGGGTGAAAGAAATACGTGGTAGTATGCATCCTATCAATAGGTGATTTGATAAGGCTGTATCTAATACTGCATGCTGGATATGTGTAATTCTGTTCTTCCATCTGCAGGCGACCCTCCCTGGGTCACATAAAGTCCATTTACAAATGTTATGACTATTAATACCGACACAGACTCTAAGTCCTGTGTCGACGATAGGGACTCCAGGGAATTAGATCTAATAAGAGTCCCTCCCATGAGCTTAATATATTCTTGCCCGGCAGTCACCCCCTGTGTTAGATAGTGCACTGTCCAAGGTGACAAAGAAAGTAATTCTCCCTGCACCGGGCACGGCGTTACTAAAAGAGCCGACAGACCGAAAGGTGAAAACTACATTAAAATCCATTTATGTTGCAAATGGTACGCTACTCAGACCCACTATTGTTTGCGAGTGGGTCAGTCGCGTTATTGAAAAATGGTCAGAAAGCGTGTCATCAGAAATTGACACGATTGATTAAGATGAGATACTCCTTAAGTTAGGGAATATCAAAGACGCTACCGCATACATGCTAGAGGCGATGAAAGATATTGGACTCTTGAGTTCACAAGCCGCTACCAGGGCAGTATCGGCTCGGCGGGCGTTGTGGATTCGCCAGTGGGACGCGGATGCAGATTCCAAAAGAAATATGGAGGCTCTCCCATATAAAGGTGAGGCCTTATTTGGAGATGGACTAGATGCGTTAGTCTCGGCGGCTACCGCAGGTAAGTCGACATTATTGCCCTCTGCGCCTGCATCGGCAAAAAAGACATATCACTCTCACATGCAGTCCTTTCGGCCCAATAAATACAAAAAAGCGAGAGGTTTCCCCTTCTTTGCAGATAGGGGAAAGGAAAAGAAGTCCACAGTGGCTTCAGGGTCCCAGGAGCAGAGGTTTACCCCTACTTCTGCCAAATCTTCAGCATGACACTGGGGCTCCCTTGCGGGAGGCCGCTTGGGTGGGGGCACATCTCAAACTGTTCAGCCAAGGTTGGATTCTGTCTGGCCTGGATCCCTGGGTGTTGCAGATAGTGTCCCAGAGATACAAGCTGGAGTTTCAAGAAGTTCCCCCATGCCGATTTTTCAAATTGACCTTGCCAGCTTCTCTTCCAGAAAGAGAAGCAGTAACAGCGGCAATCCAAAAATGTCAGGATCAGGTCATAGTCCTGGTACCTTTGTTTCAACAGGGGGAAGGGTTTTATTCAAGCCTTTTTGTAGTTCCGAAGCCGGACGGCTCGGTCAGACCGATCCTAAACCTAAAGAATCTGAATCTCTACCTGAAATGATTTAAGTTCAAAATGGAATCGCTGAGGGCAGTGATTTCCAGTCTGGAGGAGGGGGACTACATGGTGTCTGTAGACGTAAAGGATGCTTACCTGCATGTTCCCATTTATCCTTCTCACCAGGCTTATCTGAGATTCACGGTTCAGGATTGCCATTACCAATTCCAGACGTTACCTTTCGGTCTCTCCACGGCGCCAAAGGTTTTTTACCAAGGTGATGGCAGAGATGATGGTCCTCCTGCGTCAAGAAGGAGTCAATATAATTCCTTATCTAGACGATCTCCTGATAAAGGCGAGATCCAGGGAGCGGTTGGTACAAAACATTGCGCTCTCCCTGTCCATACTCCAACAACACGGTTGGATCATAAATTTTCGGGATGATTCTGGACAGGGAAGTTCAGGAAAAGGCTCTGGCAATCCAGAAAATGGTAAAACTAGTTTTGAAACCATCAAGAGTGTCTATCCATCAGTGCAAATATGGTGGCGGCCTACGAGGCCGTACAGTTTGGCAGATTCCATGCCAGGGTATTCCAGTGGGACCTGTTGGAAGAGTGAATCCCACCTGCACATGCACCGGAAGATAGTCCTGTCGTTGAAAGCCAGGATTTCACTCCTGCGGTGGCTCCACAGCTCGCACCTACTAGAGGGACGCAGGTTTGGGATTCAGGACTGGGTCCTGGTAACCACGGATGCAAGGGGAGCTGTCACTCAAGGGGAAAAGCTTCCAAGAAAAATGCTAAAGTCAGGAAGCCTGCCTTCACATGAACATTCTGGAATTGAGAGCCATTTACAACGGCCTTCAGCATGCGGTAAATCTTCAAGTTCACCCCGTGCAGATCCAGTTGGACAATGTAACAGCAAAGCGGAACGAAAATCAGCGGAAATGGCAGAGTTGACAACCATCCTCCCCTGGGCAGAAAAACATGTAAGGCCTCTGTTGGCAATTTTCATTCTGGGAGTGGACAACTGGGAAGCAGGCTTCCTCAGCAGACATGATCTCCATCCGGGAGAGTGGGACCTCCACCTAGAAGTCTTCGCAGAGGTGACAAGTCTTTAGGGAGTTCCTCAAGTAGACATGATGACTCCTCGTCTCAACGAGAAGCTTCAGAAATATTGTTCCAGACCCTCAGGCAATATCAGTAGATTCTCTGGTGACCCAGTGGCTATTCCGGTCTGTGTATGTATTCCTTCCACTTCCACTGATCCCAAAAGTTCTCGGGATCATAAGAAGAACAAGGGTTCGGGCAATTTTCATTGCCCCAGACTGGCCGAGGAGAGCTTGGTGCCCAGATCTTCAGGAGTTGCTCATTAAAAGATCCTGGGCCTCTTCCTCTTCGCGAGGACCTATTACGGTAGGTGCCGTGCGTGTACCTAGACTTACCGCGGCTACGTTTGACGGCATAACTGTTGAGCGCCGGATACTAGCCCGAAAGGTTATTCCACACACTTATTCAGGCCAGGAAAGGAGTAACGTCTAAACATTACCACCGTTTTGGAGAAAATATGTGTCTTAGTGTGAATCCAAGAAAGTTTCAATGGAAGAGTTTCAGTTAAGGCGTTTTCTCCATTTCCTACAGGCTGGAGGGAATGCAGACTGAAGTTGGACATTAAGGTCCAGATTTCAGCATTGCCAATTTTCTTTCTGAAACTATTAGCTTCCCTTCCGGAAGTTCAGTCTTGCGTGGAAGGCGTGTTGCACGTCCAACCTTCCAGTGGCAGTGGCACCATGGAATCGTAATGTGGTGTTGCAGTTCCTTCAATCACGTGGGTTTGCACCTTTAAGAAGGTGAAGTTGCTTTTTTCAATTGCAAAGTGGCCATCCTGTTGGCCTTGACATCTGCAAGGCGGGTGTCTGAGTTAGCGGCCTTGTCTCAAAAGAGCCCTTTTTTGATCTTCCATGAAGATAGAACTGAATTGAGGACACGTCAGCGTTTTCTACCGAAGGTGGTTTCCTCTTTCTACAGGAACCGACCTATTGTGGCGCCTGTGGATACTGACGCCTTCGCTGAGTCAAAGTCTCTGGATATGGTTGGAGCTTTGAAGATTATGTCGCCTGAACGGCTCAGATTAGGAAAACAGTGGCTCTGTATGCTCCCAACAAGGTTGGGTGTCCTGCTTCCAAGCAGACCATTGCGCGCTGGATCTGTGGTGAGATTCAGCATTCTCATTTCACGGCTGGATTGCCGTTACCGAAATCTGTGAAGGCCCGTTCTACTAGAGAGGTGGGCTCGTCCTGGGCGGCTGCCCAGGGGATCTCGGCATTACAACTTTGCCGAGCAGATGTTTGGTCGGGTTCAAACACCTTTGCAATGTTTTACAAGTTTGATACCCTGGCCGATGAGGACCTCATATTTGGTCAATCGGTGCTGCAGGAGCAGCCAGCCTGTATTAATATGCCGTCTACTGTGCCCTGAAGTGCTAGAATGCTGCATTCACAAGCATCAACTTCAATAGACTAGCAATAATAAATCACATCCATAACTCGTTACAGCAATATTATCCCCAAACACAAAACTTTAGCAAAAAGTTAACTCACTGTGTATTGTGTTGTTTTTGTTTTGGAAGGATATTTTCTTTGGACCGAAGATTTCCTTTGTGATTCCTTGTAATGCCCATTGATAAACAAGCTATATTGTACCCGGTGAAGACAATGGCCTACACAGAAGATGTGAAGTTTCTAAAAAAAATAGCTATACCTTTTTTCTCCCCATCCACATACCCTTTTCCAGTGGAACGATCCGTCTCTTTGCCCCTATGTCTTTTATACCACCCTATGGCTGTAATGATATTGGCCACAGGTTTTTCTGTAGTAGGTGAAGGGAGTGTAATATGATCTGCAGACCACATAGCAAGAGATTTACAGCCCCCCAGCGCTATTGTGAGAGGTGAACAGTTAACAGACGGGTTATTAAATCTCTACAGAAAGTCTCAGTGTGATACTGCGCTGTATGAAAAAGGACACAATGGGCAACAGAAAATTTTGATTCTAAATAATTCTTTCTGCTGCCGGGTACACTGGGCTCCACAAGGATTGGACAATGGGGTGTAGAGTAGGATCTTGATCCGAGGCACCAACAGGCTCAAAGCTTTGACTGTTCCCAGAATGCACAGCGCGGCCTCCTCCATAACCCCGCCTCCCTGCACAGGAGCTCAGTTTTGTAAGTTGGTGCTGCAGTAAGCAGGCACTTAACAGAGGGGCTGCTCCAAGCAGCCCTAAGAAAAGCTTTTTATGAGGTAAAAAGTGAAGACTTCAAGGGCAGCAGCGGTGTATTGTGACATTCACTGCTGCAGCTCCAGCTCTCCCCAGTGGCGCTGTACACTCCCGAGCCCTGGTTGTCTGGTACCTTCACGTTAGACACACACGGCTGGGGCTCTCCAGGATCGCGTGGCCGCGCTTCGGGAGGCGGTAAGTGGGTCCCGCTTGCGGGACCCGGTCTTTATCGCGATCGGCGCGGTCAGTGGGAGGTGGGCCGCACGCGCTGGCGGTGGACACTGTGGATACAGGCGATCCCACTAGATCACCAGGGCATGGGCGCAGGTCAGGTTTTCTCTCTAAACCAATTCTTATATTGCCCACAGTACCCGGTGGTTTTGCCAGCAGGGGGATAAGGCTTAGACCTGAAGCCCCAGCCCCAGGGCGCCATTTCTAGCAAGTGTTCCCGCCCTGGAGCTGCATATCTGTCTTTTCCTCACTCCCTGTCCGTGTCTGCGGCGCCATTATCCCTCAGTTCACTGTTCCTGGGACTGCTTGGGCAAATCCTCCTATGTAAAGCCGCCCGGCGCCTGGTTGTCAGTGCTGTGACTTTACATGACACTTAAGTATTCTACCTGCCTTTTTTAGTCAGTGTTAGTAAGAAAGAGTGCACTTAGTCAGGGGTTTTATAGTACAATTACCCTGTGATATACATCCAGTTCTTACTGTGTACTGTTATATCTATTGTTATATAGCTGTGTAAGCTAGTCCAGTGCAGTATTATTGTCAGTAATAACCTCTGCATTGTACACTGTGACTATCTGTGTGTGCATTTGATAGCTGAGTGGTGTCCATTTCGTGTCTTTCACTCAACCTGCTATCCCTATATTCTATAACCTGAGGGGGCTTGGTGCGTCAGGTTTTATCTAATATAGGATTTTCACAAAGATATACTGTATTACGTATTTTTCTCTGTGATTTAGTCACCATATCTCTCCTTGATCTCTGCTGGTGCGGACTACACTACGCAGGGGTTTGGGCTAGGGGTATTGTGCTGCTGACAAATTGTACTGTGTTACCTGATACTGCAAGTTATATCATGTCTGCTTCTGAGGGTAACGGTTCTGGGGCTGAACACACTGCCGGTGTTGCTGAAGCCACAGATCCAAGGGGGTAATTCCAAGTTGATCGCAGCAGGATTTTTGATAGCAATTGGGCAAAACCATGTGCACTGCAGGGGAGGCAGATATAACATGTGCAGAAAGAGTTAGATTTGGGTGGGTTATTTTATTTCTGTGCAGGGTAAATATTGGCTGCTTTATTTTTACACTGCAAATTAGATTGCAGATTGAACACACCCCACCCAAATCTAACTCTCTCTGCACATGTTATATCTGCCCCCCCCTGCAGTGCACATGGTTTTGCCCAATTACTAACAAAAATCCTGCTGCGATCAACTTGGAATTACCCCCCATATGAGAATATAGCAGCTGTGGGCTCTGGTTCTGGGGGCTCCTTGCCCCCCAGTGGGACTGTGGCAATGGAGGCACATACTGACACACCGTGGGCCGCTTTTTCCACGCTTCTGCATACGCTAGTTCATAAACCAACACCCCCTATGGGACCCCCAATGCCGGTACAACCGTATGTGGTCCCTGCAGCTAACCCGCCGTGGGCGGTCGATTTATCTGCTCAATTAAAGAAGTTGAACCAGTCCCTGACTACTAAAAAGTCTGACCAACGCTCGCCTAAGTCCAAGGGGTCCTCTAAGCGAGCGCTCGTCTCCTCACAATCCACTGCTGTCACTGACACCTCGTCTGATGAAGACAGCACATACACTGACCCCACAGGTTCTGACTCGGATACGGCTGATGGGGAGGGTAGTTCACATGTGGATGTTCCTGATCTTATGGAGGCTATTAAGTTAATTCTACAGATTCCGGATGATCCCGAGCCATCCGTCCCTCCTAAAAAACCAGACAGGTTCAAGCGTCAGAAGGTAGTTTAAACAAGTTTTACCTCACTCTGACCACCTAGTGGATATACGTCAGGAACCCTGGGAAAACCAGGGTACGACGTTTGTGCCTCACAAGAAAATGCTGGCTCGCTATCCCCTCGTGCCAGAGCTGTCTTAGAATTGGGAAACGCCTCCTCCAGTAGACTCACATGTCGCTAGGATGGTGGTTTCCTCAGCTCTACCTGTCACTACCGTCACGTCTCCAAAAGAGCCTATGGATAAGCGTGTGGAGGGTTGTCTGAAAGCGATTTACACCCTCACGGGTGCTGCGCAAAGGCCCACTATTGCAGCTACATGGGCTGCCGAGGCTATTGAAGCGTGGGCCTTGGAGTTAGATACTGAAATCTCCTCTGACCATGCTAGACAATGCTTGTCATATATTGTCACAGCTTCTCGCTATATTAAAGAGGCGGCTTCGGATGCCGGTATCCTAGCAGCCAAGGCCTCTACTACGTCAGTCCTGGCTCGCCGGATATTGTGTCTGAGATCCTGGTCTGTGGATCTGGACTCTAGAAAAACCCTGGAGGTACTCCCTTTCAAGGGAAATATTCTGTTTGGGGAGGACTTAAATAAGATAGTGGCTGACTTGGCTACTGCCAAAACTGCCTGTCTGCCTAATACAGCTCCTTCTGTGTCGAAGGCTAAAGGTACGCCCTTTCGCCCTTCAGGTAAAGCAAAAGGTCAGGCGTACCACAAGCAGGCCCGCACTTCCAAACCTGGTAAGCCGAAGCCCAAAAGAGCCTGGGCTGCCCGTCAGCCAGCTTCCAAGACCGATAAGCCTGCCGCATGACGGGGTGGGCCTCCCCCTGGGGGATCCCAGGGTGGGGGGCCGGCTTCTAGGGTATGCCCAGGAATGGTTGAAAACCACATCAGATGCCTGGGTACGGGAAGTCGTCACTCAAGGTTACGCCATAGCCTTCAAAAACCGCCCCCCTCGTCGATTTTGCCAGACAGACGTCCAGTCGGACCAGACAAAGGCAAACACTCCGCATTCGGTGGTACAGACCCTCCTGGATACAGGAGTCGTAGTACAGGTGCCTCTTGCTCAGAGGGGCCGGGGGTACTATTCTCCGCTGTTTCTAGTCCCGAAACCGAATGGGTCCTCCCGGCCCATTCTCAACCTCAAGGCATTGAACAGGTTTGTGAAGGTTACCAAGTTCCGTATGGAAACCCTTCGCTCTATAGTTCTGGCCTTGGAACCTGGGGACTTCATGATCTCCCTGGATATACAGGATGCTTACCTGCATATTCCTATAGCAGCGTCACATCAGCAATACCTGAGGTTCGCTATTGGCAACCTTCATTACCAGTTTCGGGCGTTACATTTTGGTTTGACAACGGTTCCGCGAGTTTTCAGCAAAGTAATGGCGGTGGTGACGGTGGTACTCCGCCGTCAAGGGGTCAGGATAATGACCCCTTGTTAATCCTGGCAAATTCCCCAGAACTTCTCCTGTGTCATCTGGATATGACGGTCCGGTTTCTACAAGCCCACGGGTCGCTAATCAACTGGAAGAAATTCTCCCTGGTCCCTGCTCAGAGCATGGTGCACCTGGGAGCGCTATTGGACACTCACAACCAGCGGTTGTTCTGGTCTCAGGAGAAAGTCCTGAAGCTTCAGGTCAGGATTCGTTGCTTCCTTTCTCGTCTGCAAGTGTCGATACATTCGGCAATGCAGGTGCTGGGCCTCATGGTCTCAGCATTCGACATGGTGGAGTATGCTCAATTCCATTCTCGCCCCCTCCAGAGGCTGATTCTAGCCAAGTGGGACGGCCTGCCTCACCAGATCAGGTCTCGCATGATCTCATTGACTCCGGAGGTCCGTCTGTCGCTACTTTGGTGGCTCCGGGACCAACAGCTGTGCAGGGGCCGTCCCTTCTGGATATCCAACTGGGTCCTGTTGACGACAGATGCCAGTCTAAGAGGTTGGGGCGCGGTGCTGGAGCAACACTCCCTTCAGGGTCGGTGGACCAAGGAGGAGTCTCTCGTTCAACATTCTGGAATTGCGGGCGGTCTTCAATGTGTTGAACCTGGCCCAGCATTTAATTCAGAACCATCCTGTTCAAATACAGTCGGACAACGCCACCACTGTGGCTTACATAAATCGTCAAGGCGGCACTCTAAGCCGTTCAGCAATGAAGGAAGTCTCACGGATTCTACGTTGGGCGGAACGCCATCTACCGGCCATATCGGCAATATTCATTCCGGGAGTCCTGAATTGGGAAGCGGACTTTCTCAGTCGTCGGGACGTGCATGCCGGCGAGTGGAGCCTCCATCCAGAAGTGTTTCAACTCCTAGTGGAAAAGTGGGGTCTTCCAGATGTAGATCTGATGGCGTCTCGACACAATCACAAGGTTCCGGTCTTCGGAGCAAGAACAAGGGATCCTCAAGCAGCATTCGTGGATGCGCTGGCGGTGCCGTGGAGGTTTCGGCTGCCGTACGTGTTCCCTCCGGTGTCACTCCTGCCCAGGGTAATTCGGAAGTTCAAGCAAGAAAAAGGAAATCTGCTTCTCATAGCTCCAGCGTGGCCCAGACGGCACTGGTTCTCAGACCTGCAAGGCCTGTCGTCAGAGTGTCCACTTCTGCTTCCACAACGCCCAAACCTCCTCGTTCAGGGCCCCTGTGTCTACCAGGACATAGCCCGGCTGTCTTTGATGGCGTGGCTCTTGAAGCATCCGTCTTGAGGGCAAGGGTTTTTCTGAAGAGGTCATTAAACTATGTTGCGGGCCCTGAAACCGGCTTCTGATCGGATTTACTATAGGGTCTGGCATTCCTACTTTGTTTGGTGCGCATCTAATAATTATGACGCTTCCAAGTTTAGTACAGCCAAACTTTTGGCTTTTCTGCAGCAGGGCCTAGATTTAGGCCTGCGTCTGGCCTCCCTCAAGGTTCATATTTTTGCCTTGTCGGTGTGGTTTCAGAGAAAAATTGCGACTTTAGCTGATGTTCATACTTTCACTCAGGGTGTGTTGAGTATCCAACCTCCCTATGTCCCACCTGTGGCTCCTTGGGACTTGTCGGTGGTTTTGGAGGCATTGCAGGAGCCTCCGTTTGAACCCCTGGGTTCAGCTGACCTTAAGTGGCTTTCCCTTAAGGTGGTGTTCTTGCTGGCTATTGCTTCTGCTAGAAGAGTGTCGGATCTGGGTGCCTTGTCTTGTAGTTCCTCATATCTGATTTTTCACCGTGACCAGGCGGTTCTTAGGACTCGTCCCGGATATTTACCTAAGGTGGTTTCTTCGTTTCACCTTAATCAGGAGATTGTGGTTCCGGCCCTTGTCTCTCCTGATCTGTCTCCCACAGAGAGGTCTTTGGATGTGGTACGGGCTCTCCGTATCTACGTGAAGAGAGCTGCTTCTGTTCGAAAAGCTGATTCTCTTTGTTTTGTTTGGATTTCACAAACGTGGCTGGCCTGCTCACAAGCAGACCCTGGCCAGATGGATTAGAAAGGTGATTGCACATGCTTATGTGAAGGCTGGTCTCTCTGCTCCTGCTCACATTACGGCCTATTCTACTCAGTCTGTTGGACCTTCTTGGGCGGCCCAACGTGGTGCGACCCTTGAACAATTGTGCAAGGCGGCTACGTGGTCCTCCGGGAACACGTTCATAAGGTTCTATGCCTTCGATACTGCCGCTTCCCAGGATGCTCCCTTTGGACGCCGGGTTCTTGTGCCCGCTACAGTGCGTCCCCTCCCATAAGGAACTGCTTTAGGACATCCCCATTGTCCAATCCTTGTGGAGCCCAGTGTACCCCGCAGTAGAAAACGAGATTTATGGTAAGAACTTATCTTTGTTAAATCTCTTTCTGCGAGGTACACTGGGCTCCACCAGGCGCCCACCCTGACGCACTTAGCTTCTTTGGGTTGGTATGGCATTAGCCGCTGACACTTCTTTCGTCGTGAGAGTGTGGTGTATGTGGCTACTTACCGTTGTCGTCTCTTTTCCTGCTACTGCATTGGGCTGGTTAACTAAAAACTGAGCTCCTGTGCAGGGAGGCGGGGTTATGGAGGAGGCGGCGCTGTGCATTCTGGGAACAGTCAAAGCTTTGAGCCTGTTGGTGCCTCGGATCAAGATCCTACTCTACACCCCATTGTCCAATCCTTGTGGAGCCCAGTGTACCTCGCAGAAAGAGATTTAACAAAGGTAAGGTCTTCTTGCCATAAATCTCGTTATCATTTGTTTCTTGGGCAGTGGGGCGAGCGCAAAAGAGCCTCTTGCGGACTCGCTGTGCTCGCCACGCTGCAGGCACGGTGGCGCGCTACGCTATTTATTCTCCCTCCAGGGGTGTCGTGTTCACCCAAGAGGGAAAATAGTTGTCGTATACCGGCGGTCGAGATCCCGGCTCCGGAATGCTGAGCGCCGGGATCCCGACAGCCGGGATATCGAGTGCCACCCTTTAAAGCTATTGTTGTTCTGTAATAAGTAACAAGTATATATGTGCAAAAGTTTCAGAAACTTCGTAGAGCTCTCACATTTGTCCTACACACAATTCCCTTGAAGGATGCTGCAACTTTGGCCCACTCACATGATGCCTTCTAGTGTCCTGCTCCTGTACGCTGCAGATTGGACTTTATACAAGGAAAATGAAGAAACCTTTTAAAGGGACACTAGACCTTTAAGGCAACACACAATTTGCTTTGCAGAAAGAAGCTATTAAAAAAGTACATTCCCAGATATATATTTGTGTGAGTTGGCCCTGTGACGCCACGTAACCCTGCAAGCTCCAGGCTCAGTATTTCTGGGTATCCCTCACCTCCAAGATCTTTAACAGTTGCACCCAATACTGTGGCACTAGTTATGCCACTGACATTATATTGTGCTGTATAACTGAGCGCAATCTATTGTCCTGTGTTAGGAGTTACTGCAGTCTGGGAAAAGGCTGGCTGCAGGGTCCTAAATGCTATTAGTTTGCCATTGCAATACATTATCTTCAGTGCTCATTAGCTCCTGAAACTTTTACATACATATTTGTGCACATTATTATCAGCTATTCTATGGGGAGCAGCATGAGTTACCGGCACATGGGATCCTGGTGCTCGAAATACCGACACCGGGATCCCAATTTTTAAGAAGCCGACAGGGATGAATAAGGGGTGTTCTCCCCTCTTCCCAACCCCCTAACCCTCCCTCTATCGCAGCCTAACCCTAACCCCCCCCCCCCCCCCCTAGGTACCTAACCCTCCTAGGGAGTGCCTAACCCTAACTCTTCCTTCCCGCAACCTAACCCTAACCACCTGGAATGCAGCCTAACCCTAACCCAGCCCCACCTCCCCCCCAACACACAGCCTAAACATAACCTCCCCTCATGGCTTACCTGCCTTGCGCCGCGGACTCTTCTCATTCAGGATTCCAGCTGTTGGTATTCCAGTGGCAGGATGGTAAACCCATTCTGGATGCCGGTGTCGGCATTCAGGATAGGGTCGGTATTCCGGCGTCGGTACTCTGACTGCTGGGATACTGACAGCCGGGATCCGGACTGCTTCCCATAGGTTGGGTATGAGTCACCATACCGCCTTTATCCCGGCTTTTAGATGGCCAGCAGGTGGGGGGTGGCGAGCACAACGAAGCCCCTTGTGGTCGCCATAGGTTCTATTCCCACACTATGGGTGTCGCGGACACCTACGAGTGGGAATAGTCCCTGTTGGTTGGTATGCCGACCGGCGGGCTATTCAGCGTTCGGGATCCCGGCGTCGGTATTGTGACTGTCAGTCTCCCGTTAGCTCCACCATGGTATTATCGCATCCCATTAGCTCCACCATAGTATTATCTTCTTCAGCATAAAACAGAGCGACTCTGCCTGAATTAGAGTTGCACGTAATTCCGTCTTGCGATTTTTTAGCAAACTGTGCATTCGTAGGGACCTGTATATGCAATTACAGAGCTTTTGGGCAATTCGTACAGATCTGAGCCAGATTTCCATTTGTGGCTGTGTAAGACTTGTTTGGTGGCAACTGGGCACTCAGATGGATGGGGATGGTGAGGTTGCATAGATGCATCTGCTTTATGTGCAACTCAGAACCTCTGTGGTCTCAATGTAATGCATATGGGATACTGCCTAGTTGTTATTACCAAAGATTAATCTTTACAGAAGGCATCTACCATTTTTATAGTTGTTTGAAGCCCTATTTGGGATGCAGGAATCCTGACAGCCGGCAATGCCGCTAGCCGGAATCCCGGCGCAGCAGGGCTATTCCCACTTGTGGGTGTCCATGACATCCATAGAGTGGTAATACATTCTGTGGCGAGCGCAGCGAGGCGACTCTTAGCGCTCGTCCCGCTGCCAGCATTCTGGCGGTTGGGATGCCGCTGTTGGAATATGGACAGCCGGCCTCCTGTCCGCCAGTAAAGCATACCGAATCCCCTTATTTATTGTGTATATTTGAACCTAGGCTTGAAATTCACAGAGAGCCGGATGAGCTACCCATGGATACACTCTGTATTAATGTTTTGGTATTGTATGTGTGTGTATGTGTGTGTATGTGTGTGTATGTATGTATGTGTGTATATATATATATATATATATATATATATA
Source organism: Pseudophryne corroboree (assembly GCF_028390025.1). Taxonomy (NCBI): domain Eukaryota; kingdom Metazoa; phylum Chordata; class Amphibia; order Anura; family Myobatrachidae; genus Pseudophryne; species Pseudophryne corroboree. The sequence goes on from NC_086445.1 coordinate 68,050,554, forward strand.
TATATATATATACAAATACAATACTCAGAGGGCGCTCAGTAACAATTTGTTCAAATAAAATCCAAAACCAGCTTGACCTAAATTACACAATTTAATTTATTAAAAATATCTAAAATATTGTGTAATAATACATCAATATAGTAATTCATACAGTGAAACCCTAGGGTTTTATGAAATATTGTTTTATGAATTCACTGTATGAATTACTATATTGATGTATTATTACACAATATTTTAGATATTTTTAATAAATTAAATTGTGCAATTTAGGTCAAGCTGGTTTTGGATTTAATTTGAACAAATTGTTACTGAGCGCCCTCTGAGTATTGTATTTGTATCACTATTTTTGTCACCGTCTAGCAAGGTGACTACTATTGAGGTGCAGCTGTGTTGTACAGCGCGAATTAAGGGTATATTCTTTTTATATATATATATATATGTATATGTACAATAAATCTTCATGTAGCAGGAGACATTGTATGGTCCAGGTCCATTTTCTTGCAGTCTGAACAGTCAAAGGTTCAAGTTATGTCCAAATCTTGGGCACTATTGACCTCTGCTGGCAATACAAGTGAGTTCTCCATTAGATCCAAATTAGCATTAACGGAATGTGTCCAGAGCTGACCAATCACACAGATAATTGGATGTGGTGTAATTAATACAATCTCTGCCGCTTACAATACAGTGATCCAATTCTCACCAGTGACGGCTGCCCATAATTTACCACTATGGGGGTAATTCTGAGTTGATCGCAGCAGGAATTTTGTTAGCAGTTGGGCAAAACCATGTGCACTGCAGGTGGGGCAGATGTAACGTGCAGAGAGAGTTAGATTTGGGTGGGTTATTTTGTTTCTGTGCAGGGTAAATAATGGCTGCTTTATTTTTACACTGCAATTTAGATTGCAGATTGAACTCACCACACCCAAATCTAACTCTCTCTGCACGTTATATCTTTATATCTGCCCCCCCTCCCCCCCTGCAGTGCACATGGTTTTGCCCAACTGCTAACAAAGGGGGTAATTCCAAGTTGATCGCAGCAGGAAATTTTTTAGCAGTTGGGCAAAACCATGTGCACTGCAGGGGGGGCAGATATAACATGTGCAGAGAGAGTTAGATTTGGGTGGGTTATTTTGTTTCTGTGCAGGGTAAATACTGGCTGCTTTATTTTTACACTGCAATTTAGATTGCAGATTGAACTCACCACACCCAAATCTATCTCTCTCTGCACATGTTACATCTGCCCCTCCCCCCCCTGCAGTGCACATGGTTTTGCCCAACTGCTAAAAAATTTCCTGCTGCGATCAACTTGGAATTACCCCCAAAATTCCTGCTGCGATCAACTCAGAATTACCCCCTATGACTGATCAATCAGAACAGCTACTTTATTCAGACTTGTTTATTTTTGTCCCCTATAAACCTGGAGAAGAAATAACCTTTGAATGAGTAGTTAGAAAATAAATAGCACTTTCTCTGTTGTGAAGGCTGGTTAGCAGGCAGCGGGATGTAGATCTTGCTGGCAGGGGCTCTGGGCACTACAGTAACATAGTTTGTGCTTTTGGTTATGAATATATGACTAAAATATAAAATGAGTTTCTAAGCAGCTTTGTGTACTGAAGACTTCACCTGAACTAGAATTCCTCTCCTAGCAACTTGCCCAGCCTTCACAATAGAGAACGTCAGACCCTAACTCAAAGGAACTCAACCCGCAAATTGGCATAAACAGTCTAAGGAAGCAGGCAGTGTGCCCATAAAATGTGTTAGTAGACTTTATGCGTACCCTATGCTGATGAGCCGTATGTGATATGATGACCACCTTTCCATGGTTCTGTACAAAAAAATTCTAAGAAACTCAAATCAAAGATAGAACTAATGCTTTGTACACACATACAGATATAGCTGAAGATCAATTGATCTGCAGACATATCTACAGCGGATCGGGTAGTGTGTTGTGCATACACACTGCCTGATCCGTCCTGACTGATGTCACAAACTGGGTGGACAATTACATGCACCCGTGCAGTTGCGCTGTCAGTCACCGCCAACTTGTGCAGCGAGTGTACGGGCGGTCGACTGACCGCACGTACCCACAGCACTACGCGCCGATATATCGGCCATCTGCTGTGCTGCAGAGCCGACGTGATTTGTCTGTGAGCGACAGCATTCACAGACATATCGTTGGTACACACTGGCCGATAGACCAGCAATATATCGGCCGTTCAATTGAACGGCCAATATATCAGCCAGTGTGTCCGCCCCTTAAGACTTCTCAATTGTTAGGACCTTCATCTTAAAGAGTTATTGCAAATGACTTGTGTATGTGCCTAATTCAGACCTGATTGCTCCTCTGCGAATTTGCATAGGTTTGTGATCAGATAGTCGCCGCCCAGACACAGTGAATACCGGCCCATTGCAAATCTGCTTACGCTGTGCGAAAAGCTTTGCAAACGCTGGTCAGCTGCAAATCCGTTTGCAACTCATTCACCATCAAATTATTTTTCCAGTCTGTGCAGTTTGTGCGTAGCCCGGGACTTACTCCTGCAATGCGAAAGAATCGGGCTGATCAGTCCGGAGCTGGCGTCACACACCCTCCCTGAAAACGCTTGGGAACGCCTGCGTTTTTCCTGACACTCCCAGAAAACGGTCAGTAACCATCCCCAAACATCCACTTGCTGTCAATCAGCCTGCGTTTGCCTAGCAATCAAAAAAGACGCAGGATTTGTATGCAGTTTGGTCTCCCGCCTGCGCATTATGATCTATAAGCATGTGCAGTCGATCTATAATCGACCGCTGTTCGATAACGCACAACAGCGATCAGGCCTGAATTACGCCCATGTCACATGCTGTGCTGTTATAATGTCTAGGGGAAGATTTATCAAAGCTTGGGAGAGAGATACAGTACCAACCAACAAGCTCCTGTCATTTTGCATACACAGCCTGTAAAATAGCAGGAGCTGATTGGCTGATACTTTATCTCTCTTCACTTTATCTCTCTCCAAGGTATAGGAGGACATTCCGAGTTGATCGTAGTTGTGCTAAATTTAGCACAGCTACGATCATTCACAGTGACATGCGGGGGGACGCCCAGCACAGGGCTAGTCCGCCCCGCATGTCAGTGCCGCCCCCCCCCCCCCCCCCCCCAGAAGTGCAAAGGCATCGCACAGCTGCGATGCCTTTGCACTTCAAGAGTAGCTCCCGGCCAGAGCAGCTTTGGCGTGCTGGCCGGGAGCTACTCGTCGCTCCACGGCCAGCAGCGGCTGCGTGTGACGTCACGCAGCCGCCGCGCCCCACCCCACGGTCTGGCCACGCCTCAGGGGCGATCGCTAGGCAACGACGGCTGGCATGCGCCGGCGCAGTTCCGACCTGATCGCTGCGATGCGAGAAACTGCAGCGAGTGATCGGGTCGGAATGATCCCCAGAGTACATAGACCCCTAAGCAGCATTATGGCACAGTGATTAGCATTGCTGTAGCATAGCACTGAGACAATGGGTTCAATGGGTACTTTATCTCTCTCCACTTAAGCCCTCTCTAAGCTTTGACAAATCTCCCCCCAGTACCATACAGGAATGGAAAGAGGCTCAGAGAAGGTAACATATACTGGAAATTATATATCACGTTCCTTTACATGTAATGCAATGAAATATTTATTGGGGCTATGCAGTGAGGATAGGGCACAAACTATACTGTATTTGGTAACTGAAAAAGCTGGGTAAACACTTTTTTTGCATGTGGGTGCATTGATGTGCCTTGACTCAACAAGGTACAGTAGGCCACAGTCTGCCCAGCTGTGGGCCTGTAAATGTATGATCTTTCCATTAAAATCAACAAAGTCACTCACCTATATAAGTTCAAGCAGCATAAGCACTGTTTTAGAAATCATTGCTGCTGAAATGGGATACGTTCAATTTGCCGGCTGTCAGGATCCCAGTGGTCAGGATACCGAAGCTGGAATCCCGACAGTCGACAATACTGCTAGACGGAATCCCGGCAAAACAGGACTATTCCCACTGGTGGGTGTCTATGACACCCATAGAGTGGGAATAGACTCTGTGGCGATCGAAGTGAGCCCACTGAGCACTCTTTGCGCTTGCCCGCTGCCGGCATTCTGGTGGGCGGGATGCTGCTGTTGGGATATGGACTGCTGGCATCCCGTACGCCAGTAAATCATACTGAATCCACTGAAAGGTAAATTGATGACTTCACAATGGGTGACAAAAAATAGTATTTTAATACCTAGCGGTAAATTCTTTTCTCCTAGTCCGTAGAGGATGCTGGGGACTCCAAAAGGACCATGGGGTATAGACGGGATCCACAGGAGACATGGGCACACTATAAGACTTTGAATGGGTGTGAACTGGCTCCTCCCTCTATGCCTCTCCTACAGACCTCAGTTATAGGAACTGTGCCCAGGGGAGACGGACATTTCGAGGAAAAGGATTTTTGTTAAACTAAGGGTGAGATACATACCAGCTTACACCACAACACACCGTACAACTGGATTTGTAGGGATACCAGATAACAGTATGAACGAAAAAACAGCAACAAGCTGAACATAACCGATACACAACCGTCGTGTAACCAAAACAACAACCAACAATACAACTGCAAGTAACAGTACGCACTGGGATGGGCGCCCAGCATCCTCTACGGACTAGGAGAAAAGGATTTACCGGTAGGTATTAAAATCCTATTTTCTCTTACGTCCTAGAGGATGCTGGGGACTCCAAAAGGACCATGGGGTCTATACCAAAGCTCCAGACCGGGCGGGAGAGTGTGGACGACTCTGCAGCACCTGCACCGGAAAATAAGTCCATCTTCCAGGACCAGAAACTCCAGTTTGTACCCCTGGGACACTGTCTAAGACCCAAGGATCTAGGCCCGATTGAAACCAGACCTGACTGAAGATTCGGAGACGGGCCCCCACCGGCACGGACTCCCGTAGGGGAGCCCCAGCGTCATGCGGTGGACTTGGCAGAGGCGGGGGAGGACTTTTGGTCCTGGGCGCCAGACACAGCAGGCGACCTTTTTCCCCTTCCTCTACCTTTTGAAGCGAGGAAGGATGAGCCCCTTCCTTTTTTGTATTTATCAGGCCGAAGGGACTGCATCTGATAATGGGGTGCCTTTTTCTGTTGTGCGGGAACATAAGGAAGAAAAGATGACTTACCCGCAGTAGCAGTAGACACCAGGTCAGCGAGGCCGTCACCAAACAAGACACTACCTTTAAAAGGGAGAGCTTCCATAGCTTTCTTCGAGTCGGCATCAGCATTCCATTGATGAATCCACAGCGCCCGCCTGGCCGAGACTGCCATGGCATTGGCCCTTGATCCCAAGAGGCCAATATCCCTCGCCGCATCCTTTAGGTAAGCTGCAGCACACCTGATATAACCAAGAGTCAAAAGAATGTTATCCCTATCAAGGGTATCCATGTCAGATGCCAAATTATCAGCCCACTTAGCAATAGCACTACTCACCCATGCCGACGCCACGGCAGGCCTGAGGAGGGCACCCGTAGTGACATAAATGGCCTTTATTGTCGTTTTCTGCTTGCGATCCGCAGGATCCTTGACGGCAGCCGTGTTAGGAGATGGAAGCGCCACTTTTTTGGACAGTCGGGACAGAGCCTTGTCCACATTGGGAGATGACTCCCACTTCTCCCTGTCGTCAGAGGGGAAAGGATATGCCATAAAAATTCTCTTGGGAATCTGCCCCCTTTTGCCAGGCGACTCCCAAGCCTTTTCACAAAGAGCGTTCAGTTCATGAGAGGGGGGAAACTTCACCTCAGGCTTTTTCCCTTCAAATAAACAAACCCTTGTATCCGGAACAGGGGGTTCTTCAGAAATATGTAAAACATCTTTAATAGCCACAATCATGTACTGAATACTCTTTACCAATTTTGGATGTAAACTGGCCTCACTAAAGTCGACATTGGAATCAGAGTCCGTGTCGGTATCTGCCATCTGGGTAAAGGAACGTTTCTGTGACCCTGAGGGGGTCTGTACCTGAGACAAGGTGTCCTCCATGGATTTTCTCCACGTTTGTGTCTGACAATCAGATTTATCCAGCCTCTTAAACAATAACGCCACATTTGCATTCAATGTACTCAACATATTCACCCAATCAGCAGTCGGCTGTGCCGACAGAGTCACTCCCAAATCTTTCTCTGCGCCCCCAGTAACTTCCTCCGGGGAGGAGCACTCAGCCTCAGACATGTCGACACACGGTACTCTTACTGGCCAAAGGGGACAGACCCACAGGGAAGCCTGTAGAGAGAACACAGTGTGAGTATGCCAGCTCACACCCCAGCGCCCATATACTACTAAAAAATGATATATGATGTCTGCGCTGTTTTATATAGCACCAATTGCCTGTGCCCCCCCGTTTTGCTCCCTGTACTTGTAAGGAGAGTGGAGGTCCGGGCCAGCGTCTCTGCGTGCACTGTGAAGAGAGAAAATGGCGCTGGTAAGCTGTGCGGCTAAGCCACGCCCCCTCCCGACGCGCTGTAGTCCCGCTCATATTTAAATTATTATATTGGCGGGGGTCCCATATATAGTGCCCAGGCACCTCTAATATGCGTTTTTGCCAGTGAAAGAAGCTCCAGTAACCTGCTGCCCAGGGCGCTCCCCCAGCGTCCTGCACCCTGTGAGTGCCGTTGGTGTGTGTGTGTGGGAGCATGGAGCGCAGCGCAACCGCTGCGCTGTACCTCCGTTACTGAAGTCTTCTGCCGTCACTGAAGTCTTCTGTTCTTCTAATACTCACCCGGCTTCTTACTTCTGGCTTCTGTGAGGGGGTGACGGCGTGGCTCCGGGAACAAGCAGCTAGGCGTACAAAGTGATCGAACCCTCTGGAGCTAATGGTGTCGAGTAGCCTAAGAAGCAGAGCCCTTAACTCAGAAGAAGTAGGTCTGACTTCTCTCTCCTCACGCCCACGCTGCAGGGAGCCTGTAGCCAGCAGGTCTCCCTGAAAATAAAAAAGCCTAACATAAAATCTTTCCAGAGAAACTCAGTAGAGCTCCCCTAGTGTGTGTCCAGTCACTCCTGGGCACAGAATCTAACTGAGGTCTGGAGGAGGGGCATAGAGGGAGGAGCCAGTTCACACCCATTCAAAGTCTTATAGTATGCCCATGTCTCCTGCGGATCCCGTCTATCCCCCATGTTCCTTTTGGAGTCCCCAGTATCCTCTAGGACATAAGAGAAATAAATATCTATTAAAACATTAGAATATATTAGTAAGAATGTAGAACACAAATCTTTTTACAGTCCTGTAAGGAAGTATCTCTCAGGGGTGGTATTTGATATGCCGGCTGTTGAGATCCCGGCGTTCAGTATACCGGCGCCGGCATACCAACAACTATTCTCCCTCTTGGGGGGTCCATGACCCCCCCTGGAGGAAGGATAAATAGCGTGGCGCCATGCCTGCTGCTAGTCCATAAGGGGCTCTTTTGCGCTCGCCCTGCTTCCAGTATGCCGGCTGTCAGGATCCCGGAGCCGGTATGCTGGGCACCGGGATCCCAAGCCCCGGCATAACATACTACACCCTATCTCAGTGGGTCACAGAACTGATGTCATGAGTGACATTATTTGAATGCGGTTGTGTTGTGCAAACTTTTTTTTTTAATTCAACAATTTTTATTAGATTTTTTTTATAGAAATACAAGAACAGGGAAAACCTTCATGATACAGACATACCAAAAACCGGAGAGAAACCGGTATAGTTACAATAATCCAACGTAAAGTGCTTTTAAGCCACATCCGTGAAATCACAGATACATAGTCGGTAATTGTAGGCTTGAGTAGAGGTAAAGGATAAACAATCTTAACCTACATGAGGTCTAAGAAATGATGAAGACATTACTGACGTGCGTCTCAGCATAAGAAATCACCATATACCTAAGGCTAAGCATACAATTCTGCCTGAGGATTCACAGGACATCAGTATACCCGAGAGGTCAGTAAAGAGGACAGACGGGGGGGGGGGGGGGGGAACACATGGGGAAAACAATACAAGTATAATCATATCATGAATGAGTAGCGGCCAAAGAAGTCTTAAGTAAAAATATTAAAGAAGCAATTCAGGCATGGTTAGCTCTTCTAACCAAAGAGAAGGTTCAGTACCCATATGGCATCAGACTAAACATACAGCATGGGGGTATTAAAATTAATATAATTACATTTCCTAAGAAAACAGCAGGAGGTCCCAAAGGAACAGTACATGGGCCTAGGTTGTCAAGAGGCCCTATCGATTTGTCTATATAGATACCACGTTGTGGTCTCAAAAAGTTTATAGATGAACGACTGTACATCCGGGTCTAGAGTATCAATATACTTCTCCCACTTCTTGGCAAACCGCCTGACCCCCAATTCAATATCAGGAAGAGTAGCACGCCTCTCAAAATAAATAATCCGGAGGGTCATGTGTTTCACAGCCATCAAAGAAGGGGTAGACGGTTTGATCCAATTATTAAGAATTTGTTTCTTGGCAGTTGTCAGGATAACAGAGAGTACCGGAACAATGTCTCTATCTTCAGGCCCAAGAGACCACTCCCTAAAATCAAGTAGCAAACAAGCCCTCGGGCGTTTTATTAACCGTAAGTTAAATACTGTGTTGAGATAAGAGATCACCTTGTACCAAAACTTAGATATTTTCCGGCAAGACCACATATTGTGGTACAAGGTGGCACTCTGCGCAGTACATTTGATGCAACAGCCAGTGTCGTCTGGGACCATGTGTGCCCTCTGATTAGGCGCTATATATGCCCTTTGGAGCGTCTTCAAGTGAACCTCTTGCAAAGAGGCAGAGTATAAGAACCTAAAAGTGGGTAAAATGTTATCTAACAATTCAGCGCACAATCCCATATTGGGGATATCTCTGGACCATGAAGACAACGCGGAATCCCAGAGCCGGTCTCCATATGAGACCCTAAAGGTGTTTCTGAAGTAACTAAGATGGTAAGGACAATCTTTAGTAAGCACCATTAAGGTGCGCAGCGGGTCTGTGGTAGCCTCAGAAATCATTGGGTGAGACTGGGATTGAGCAAAGTGTCTAGCCTGCAAGTACATAAAAAATTCCCGGTGGGAAATACCGAATTTTATCTGGATATCAAAGAAAGCACTGCGTTGCCTGCTGGGTCGTATATGTCTCTAATAGCTGCGATCCCCTTTTCACTCCAACTCAAAAAATGTGCGTTATCAAGGCCAGGAAGGAAACATGGGTTACCCCAAAACGTAGTGTGAAGAGAGGTGTCAGGTTTTCTCTGGGCTTTAGTGTAAGTGGCCTGCCATGCTCGATATGTATGCCAAAATAAAATATTATGTTTTATCTCAGATGGGAGACGGGAGTTTGGGGTGTGTAAGAGTGCAGCAGGGGAGAAAGGATGGAATACGGCCAGTTCAAGTGGCAAGTTCGTAAATACTGATCTGCCCCAAAGCCAGTCTGTGATATACCGGTACATCGCTGCTCTACTAAATAGGACAGGATCCGGGATTCCCATACCTCCCTCTTCACGTAATAGCTGCAACCTAGCGTAGGGGACTCTTGGTCGTTTACCCGCCCATAGAAATCTAGTGAAACACTGTTTAAGAAAAAGGACATCTTTCTAAACAAGGGCAATAGGGAGCATAAGAAGAAAATAAGCAATCTTGGGAAAAACAACAGATTTAATAACTTCTGCGCGACCCATAAGAGACAAGGGCAGAGACGCCCAGTCTGTAAGGATTTTAGACACCTTGGACAAAATAGGACCAAAATTAACCGCATATAGATCCGGGAGGGAAGTAGGGATCTGAACCCCTAAATATCTAAGACTATCTCGAGCCACTGGGAATCGGGACAGGACCGGGTGTAATGGAAAGAGGGAAGAGTCTCCTGAAAGGAGGAGAAGCTCGGATTTAGATATATTAATTTTGTATCCCGCAAAGGAACCAAATTGTTCAATCAGGGAGACAATCGCAGGGATGGACGTATCAGGATGAGAAATAAATAGAAGCATGTCGTCAGCATACAGTGATAATTTTACCGTGGTGTCCATTATTTTTATGCCTGTAAATCTGGGAGAATTTCTCAGGGAAACAGCTAGGGGTTCTAAAGCTAAGGCAAATAATAAAGGTGACAAGGGGCAGCCCTGACGTGTGCCACTCTGGATAAGAAAAGGGGAAGAGAGGATACCATTCCCCAAAACTTGAGTGGAGGGAGATTCATATAATCGAGAAATAAGAGAGACAAAGTCCTCAGGTGCACCAAAGCGGTGGAGCGTTTCATACAGATGGTCCCAGGTGACCAGGTCGAACGCCTTTTCGGCATCAAGTGACAATAATACATTAGTGTCAGTGGGTTTGGAAAGCTGAAAGGCCTGCATAACAGTCAAGACCTTTCGGATATTGCTCACTGATTGCCGACCCCAGACAAATCCAGTCTGGTCTGTATGAACTATATCAGGGACTATGAATTTGAGTCTATTAGAGAGGATTTTAGTGAACAATTTATAATCCGTGTTTAGAAGGGAGATCGGACAATAAGAACTGGGAGACTCAGGATCCCGGCCAGGCTTCGGGATAACCTTTATGACTGCGGAATTAAAATATTGGGGCAAGGAAGCACCATGCATAAAAGAATTAAATAAGAAAGAGGTTCGCACAGTCTAGTAGATAGAATTTTATAGTAGTCATTGGCAAAACCGTCAGGGCCCGGAGTCTTCCCAGTCTTCAGTCCAGCTATTGCTAAAGAAACTTCCTCAGTGGTGATAGGTGCAAGAAGAGAGGTACTCTGACATTTGAGGCAGATCAGTAGAAGCCCAAAAGCTAGACTTGTGGGTCTGGTTAATAACAGGATGTGCATAAAGAGTGGTATAAAAAGACTGTAGCACCTCAGCAATCTCGGCCGAGGTCCGTACTCTGTCCCCACCTTGGGTGAGCAGAGAGTGAATGACCACTTTAGGGTGTCTGCCTTTTAACAAATGGGATAACAGTTTGCCAGACTTGTTGCCATATCTGTAAATGCCACAGTCTTGAAAATGAATATTTAGCTTCCATTTGAGAAAGGAGGGTATCAAACAGTGTTTTATGTGTAAGGTACCATTCCCTAGTAGAAGGGGAGGGGGAGGATTTAAATTCCTGAAAAGAGTGAGTAAGAGCCGCCTGGGCTTCCAAATATTGTGAGTTTAAATCTAAATCCCTTTTTTTACTATAGGACATAATGTGCCCCCGAATAACTGATTTTGACGCCTGCCAGAAAAGAGCAGGATCATCGCTCAGAGTTTCTCCATTGTGCGTATAATCCAGCCACGCTGCATCTAATGAGGAGCGGAATTTCAGAGAGCCACTTAAATGAGAGGGGAAGTGCCAGGAGCGAAAAGGGGATTTTTCTGAGAGGAGCATCAATTTCATCCAGCATAAAGCATGGTCCGAAATACAGATATCCTCAATTTTAGAGTCGGCCACTTTTGAGAAAAAGGAGTCAGATAACAGCAGATAATCAATCCTCGAGAACGTGTGGTGCGCAGCTGAGAGGCATGTAAATTCCCTTTCTAATGGGTAGCATGCGCGCCACACATCCACTAAGGACAACTGCAAGCAAATATAGGGGATACCAATACGTGGTAATGAGGGGGGAGCGCGAGGGGGGGGGGGGATTTATCCAAGGTTGGAGAAGAATATAAATTAAAATCTCCACCCAGGATTATGGGAATTTCAGAGTAGCTTAGTAGCTTAGTGACCATGTTTGTATAAAATTGCTTAGAGTACTGATTGGGAGCATAAATATTACAAAGTAGGAACCTGGATGCATACAATGTGACATCTGCCAGTACATACCGACCCTGAGTGTCATCTAAAATCGCATGGACAGAGATAGGGACCGTGTGCCGTGCTAAAATAATCACTCCCCTAGCCTTAGAAGAGAAGGAGGCAGAGGCTATCACAGACCAACCCATAGTGTTCAGTTTTACCACCTCATTTGGCATAAGGTGAGATTCCTGAATGAAAACAACATCCATCCCCACCTTCCGAAGATAGAGCAAAATCTTTCTGCGTTTAGCTGGGGAGTTGATCCCTCCCACATTCCACGTGCCGACACTCAAACTAGCCATGCATCAAATGAACTGGGAAAACCTGAAAACCTGCGCAGTAACCATAATATCTACAGCCGCCGAAAAACGGATACAAAACATACCGGGGTGGACACATAAGGAGAAGAAGGGGAGGGGGAGAGGAAAAGAGGGACAGAAACATAGAAAACACACAAAATATAACATTAACATTGTGAAAGAAAGTCCTGCTAAGGACAATCATAACTTCAGAAAACGAGAACAACCGGTTCAAGCAAGCACAGAGGCCGTCATAGACCGCCAATGAGCCAGCCAGAATTTGAAAACCTGAGGAAAAAATGAGGGAGGGGGCGCCCATACCCACCCTCGGCAACATAATATATGAAAATATACATAGGAAAAATAACAAGAAAGTATCAGAGCACACAGAGCATGTTACAGAAAAAGAAAAATGCAGCCTATCACATAAGAAGGGGGAGATATCTCCGCTAAGCATATATAAGCATTCTAGAAAGATTACATAGCCACAAAAAGACAACAGATGAATAAGAAAAATCTAAAACATAAAACAAGGCAAAAAGGTTCAGCCCGCTGTATAAGACCAAAGTCTCTTTTGGGGGAAAAAACACATGCAGCAGATTCTACAGCAATAATTAAATTGGCAGACATAACCGGAAACAGAGAAGTCCAGGAGCAATACTCAGCCATCTCGATCCAGGGTGTCATCTGCCTTGGATGCCTCAGAAACATAAGCCTCTGCATCTGCAAGATTTGCAAAGTCCCGGAAAGAATTTCCATCAAACAGGCGTAGTCTTGCAGGGAAGAGCAGAGAAAATTTTTTATTCGCCTTTACCAAACGGGAGCAAAGGGGGGTAAATTCCCGACGTGCCCGGGAAACCTCCGCGGAGTAGTCCTGGAAAATGGCCAAACGAGCTCCCTCCCATTGTAAATTCCTATGCCTCCTGGAAGCCGTCCATATTGCCTCCTTATGGAGAAAGTTCAGACATTTAAATCATACTTGCCTACACTCCCGCAATGGCCGGGAGGCTCCCGAAAATCGGGTGACCCTCCCGGCCCACCGGAAGAGCAGGCAAGTCTCCCGATTCGTGGGGTCCCCCCTGCCCGTCCGCCCACTTAGTGCGTAAAGTGGGCGGTCCGGGCAGTTGATGACGCGATTCTTGCTGAATCGCGTCATCATAGCCACGCCCCCTGCAGTGTAATGCCGGTGATCGCGGCATTACAGAGCGGGGGCGTGGCTTAAAAGAGGCATCATCATGACCCCGCCCTTGTGCCGCCTCGTTCCGCCCTTTCTTAGCCCCCGTCCCGCCTCCGGCCCACCCCCTCCTCGACGTCACAGCCTCCCCTGCCCGCCCTTTGAGCCGACCTGGCTGCTCTCTCCCGCAGAGAGCAGCCAGAATGTAGGTAAGTATGATTTAAATATAACCACACGTGGTCTGCTATTCGGTGAAGAACGTGGGGGACCCAGTCTGTGGGCTCTCTCGATAACTAAGCCAGTGCATTCATCTTGGATATGTAGTAAATCAAGGAGGGACTTTTGTAAAAAAAAGAGTCAAATCAGGACCTTTCAGTGACTCAGGGAGCCCCAGCACCCGAAGATTCGATCTCCTCGATCTATTTTCAAGATCGTCGACCTTGTTCAGCAGCTGGAAGTGAGATTTCTGGAGCTCATCATATCTGTGCTTAAGATCCCCAACATCCTGAAAAGTCTCCCCCAGCGGGGCGTGGCCTGGACGGGCATGGAGTAGCACCTGAACAGTGCAGCTCTCCAGCCGATATATCCTGAGGTATTATCCTGTATTCCCTCCCTGGGTCTGATATTGGGGTCAACGGTGTATGAAACCCTCCTGCCCCCCTGGAGTGAATTTGGGCCCGATCCCGCTGTCTCTCTGACTTCTGCAGCCCTATTCACCCGGCGGGCCCTGCTCGGAGCTGGAGCCGCCGCCGCGCGCTCACCGCCGACCGGAAGTTCGGCTCCTGTACACCGCCGAGACTGGAGTCATCGTGAAAGGGAGAGGGAGCGCTCGTCTGCCGCCCTACTGTGCCTGCTGCGGGACCCGTGAAGAATCGGTGGCGCCTGGAGTACTGTGCGCCCTGCACCGCCACTTAGTTATGCCGCCCAGATGACCGGAAGTTCGGCTCCGGCTCTCCACCGCTGCCCGCGTCTTTGAGGAAGGGAGCGAGGGGAGCTTGGCTGCCGCCCTGTGTGCCTGCTGAGGGGACCCAGAACGCCTCTGAGGCTGTCTACACCACCCTATACCGTCGCGGACCCCGGGGACCGGAAGTGCGGCCCCAGTGATCTATTCCCGCCCGAGGCAGCCGTCCGGGACCTTTGAGCGGTGCTGGGGTGCAATATTATCTGGAACACCCTGGGGAGCCTGGAAGACCGCCCTGTCCATACCGCTGCTGCAGCCACTGATCTGGCCATTTGTTGCGGTATCCTCCCATCCTGACTGGAAATAGGTACTTACTGTCACGGGGCAGACTGTTTAAAATTCCCCGCTTCATCGGGTGGTCACACTGCATTATATCAGGAGGCTCTGATCCTGCTGCATAGCTATATATATATATAACCTGCCTTGAACCCACTGGCCTTTCTGTGAGGTGACGGCGAGGGCGCCCCCTCCTGCTTGCTTATATTTGCTTTGATATACCCGGTTTGCTGGGTAGAGCGACACCGTGCTGTCTAAAATGGTGCGCGGCCGCCAAAGTAATGCGGCGGCGGGCGCAATGGATAAGTTTGTCCGGAATCCTGGCTCTCAGCGGCAGGGGGGTGAGAGCGCCGGCTCTGAAACGGCACCACCATCTCCTGCGTATAGTTCCGCTTCCTCAGATCATCCAGATGCTGCGCTGCAGAGAGTACTAGAGGCGGTGACTGCCAGTGAGGCGCGTCTGGCGGACAAGATTGGGCAAGTGCAATCCGATCTCTCCATTATCCATCAAGACCTTCAACGGGTGAGAGAGAGAGTGGGAGAAGCTGAGACCCGTATATCCAACGTTGAGGACTCCGTCGGGCCGCTGGGCCGACGCACCGATGCTTTGGAATCTCAAATGACAGAGGTGCGCAAAAAACTGACGGATATGGAGGGGCGCTTGAGGCGCAATAATGTCCGTTTCGTTGGCCTGCCGGAAAAAGAGGAGGGCTCAACTCCTGAAGAATTTCTCCTAAAGTGGCTCAGGGATGCTTTTGGGCCTGAGGAATTCTCGCCTTATTTTACCGTTGAACGGGCCCATAGAGTTCCGATGCGCCCGCTGCCTCCGGGGGCTCCTCCCCGCACCTTTATTGCTAAGTTCCTTCATTTCCGGGACCGCGACACAGTTTTGAGGTTGGCCCGCACCAAAGGACCTTTAAAATGGAATGGATCGCCCATATCGGTTTTCCCGGACTTTGCCGTGGATGTGCAAAAGGACAGGGCTCAGTTCCTGTCTGTTAAGAGGAGGCTCCGTGAACTGGACCTGCCATATGCCATGCTTTTCCCATCTAGGTTGCGGGTGGTAGCTGATGGGGAAACAAAGTTTTTCACAACTCCTCGTGAGGCTACGACGTGGCTGGACAGACGATTCCCAGCGAGGCGTGCCCTTGCGGACCCCTGAGTCTCCAGCTACCCTTGACGCTGACTTTATCCTGTTTGCTATATTTGTTGTTTTTCCTTTTATTTCTATCCATGTGTGCTTCTCTAGTTATTTGTTATGTGGGCTGCACATGAGGGTTAATTAATATGTGGTAATAGGCTGTGGGGGTGATATCTTGTGGTCACTGCCCTCTGAAAACTAGCCACTTTACTATATCTCACAGGATAGACAGGGCATGTGACTACCCGTTTGCCTACTTTGATGTTTCGGGTAGGCTACCGGATTTATATTATCTCCTGTTGTTTTGGGGGGGCGGGGGGGGGGTTATGTTTGCGGGTCGGTATGATTGGCTCTTGTTAGACATACATGCTTACTTTGGGTGTGACAGGACCCAGGGGGTGGATGTTTATGGCTTCCCCTCTCATATTTTTTTCCGGGGGGGGGGGTTGGAGGCTGGAGGCTATCTCTATTCTCCCGAAGGTCATTATATTCTTGGCCCCGATCGAGGTGTGGTTGCATCAACTAAGCCCCGATTACAGAGTGTTTGCACTGGCCGATGGTGCAATACAGTTTGGTTTATTTTAGTTTTTTGGTATGAGCACTCAGTTTTGGGATCCAGGTATGCTGCATGTTGGGGGTGGTATACAGGGTGGGGGGAAGGGGAGAGGGAAGGGGTATGTTTATGTTTTGAGCGGAAATGTATGTAGTGAAAGTATTTGGTCTACAACTGTGCAATATAAGCAATGGTGTCTGGTTGCAGAATTTGTCTGTGGCGGGGCTGGCCGGCCGCGGGGCGATGCGCTGATTATGCCTCTGCTGTATTATGACGGGGATTAAGGTGATGTCGTGGAATGTGAGAGGGCTCAATGATAAAGTTAAGAGGTCTCTTGTGCTCCGACAACTCAAACACTATGCCGCTGATATCGTTTGCCTTATGGAAACACATTTGGTAGGTAGTAAGACTCTCTCACTAAAAAGGCCCTGGGTGGGATGGGCATATCACTCTATGCACACGTCCGCCTCACGCGGGGTCTCAGTTCTTATTAAACGGACCGTCCCTTTTGTAATGGAATCTATACAAACGGATCCCTGGGGGAGGTATGTGTTCTTGAAATGTAGGTTATTTTATGTTCCTGTCCTCCTGCTGGCAATCTATGTGCCCCCTCCGTACTCTCCCGATGTTCTTAAGAGGGTTGCTGGGTTCATGGCCCTATCCCCCGGGGTGTCTGTTATTTGCTTGGGGGATTTCAATAATGTGCTGGACGGGGTCATGGATAGGCTATCCAGGTCTCCATCTGCTGTGGGTACTGGGGGGTCTGGGTTTGCAAATGTGGTGTCGGGATTGGGCCTGGTCGATCCATGGAGACTGAGACACCCTTCCCTTAAGCAATACTCGTGTTTCTCACACTCTCGCTCTTCGTTCTCTAGGATCGACCTGGCCCTCTTCTCGACTGACATGGTTCCACGCGTTGGCAACATTAGATATGAGACTAGAGGTATATCAGACCACTCCCCCTTGACCTTTAATTTAGATTTTAATTGTGATAGGGGTCAAGCTGTGTGGAAATTTAACCCATTTTGGCTCGTTCACATGGGTGACGGATCTGATATGGTGGCTGCATGGCGGGAGTTCTTTGAGCTGAATGGCACTGACCAATCTGTTTCTAACCTGTGGGACACATTTAAGGCCTTCTTGAGGGGAAGTTTGATTAAACGGGTGTCTGAACTAAAAACCTTCTATAGGAAAAGGGAGGCTGAGTTGGAAGCCCGGACTGTCGCTGCAGAACTACAATATTTGCAGGATTCCTTGATCAGATCTAAGTCGGCCTGGTTGTCGGCTCAGAGGGAATGGAGAGAGTACCTAATGGAAAAGACTCAGCATAGACTCCTTTTCTCATCCCACACCTTTTACGCAACGGGGGACAGGCAGGGGACATATCTGGCCTCTCTGGCTCGGGGAGACAGACCCACTAGCGTGGTGGTAGAGATTGTGAATGCTGACGGTGTTCACCTGACCCAGACTCCACAGATGACGGCTGAATTTGTATCCTTCTATAGTCGCTTATATGAATCTAAATTAGATTGTACCTCATCACAATTAAATAATTATTTAGACGGTGTCTGCTTCCCCACTTTGTCCGGGGAGGCTTGCGACCTTTTGGAGGCGCCCATTTCCCCGGATGAAGTTAAAGCAGCGATTGAGGCCTCTCCTAGTGGTAAGGCCCCGGGCCTGGATGGAATACCATCTGAGGTCTATAAGCATAACTTGGATTTTTTTGTTCCCCAGCTACTTGAGTTATATGGCCAGATTTTTACACAAGACTCTCTTCCCCCGTCGATGGCGGAGGCAGTGATTGTGGTTCTCCCTAAACCTGACAAGGATCCTAAGAAAGTGGAGTCATACCGCCCTATATCCCTCCTACCCACTGACATTAAAATTTTGGCTAAGATATTGGCTGGTAGACTAAATACAGTTATTTCCCACATTATACACCCGGACCAGACGGGATTTATGCCTAATAAATCGACCTCCATTAATCTTAGACGTTTATTTACCCACCTACAGATCCCCCGGGCGGACCCTTCCTCCTCCATTGTAGTCTCGCTGGATGCCGCTAAGGCTTTTGACTCTGTGGAGTGGGAATATTTATGGGAAGTTATGCGAAGATTTGGCATCGGCCCGAAATTTATTAAATATGTCCAACTGCTGTACTCCTCCCCCTCGGCAAGGGTGGCGGTCAACGGTTTCGTATCTCACTCCTTTCCCTTGTCTAGAGGCACGCGACAGGGTTGTCCCTTGTCCCCTACCCTGTTTGCTATGGCCATTGAACCCCTTGCATGTCTCCTGAGAGCAGATACGGGTATTTATGGACTTAAGGTGGGTGCTCGGGAGGACAGAGTGGCCCTATACGCTGATGACATCCTGATGTTTGTGGATCGCTATGCTGAGTCTATGCCTAGGATCCTGGGAATTATTGATGGGTTCGGGCGATACTCAGGCTTACTGATAAACTGGGAGAAATCCTTTATCATCCCACTGAAGGGCGAAGTCCCTGTCTCCCCGTTGATGGTTCTTCCACTGAAGTGGGTGGAATCATTCAAATATTTGGGTGTTTGGGTGTCTAATGACCCTCAAAGATTCTCTCTTCTCAATATTACTCCGCAAATAGTATATCTCCGCGGCCGGGTGAAGGCTTGGGGTAAGTTGCCCTTGACAGTCACGGGGAGGGTTAATATGGTTAAAATGGTCTTCCTGCCCAAGCTTCTCTATGTCCTGCAGCAATCACCCGTTTATATTCCACAGAAAGTTTTCAAACAAATAGACGGGTTGCTTTCTTCCCTGGTGTGGGCCAGTAAACGTGCACGCTTGAAAATAGATACCATGAGCAGAACACGCGAAATGGGGGGTCTGGCCCTCCCAAATTTCCGTTTCTACTACTACGCGGCGCAAATGATACATGTCTGGGAGTGGGTTAATGATCTCGATCCCCTGGCTCTGCACTCGCTGATGTTGCACCACGACTATCCGGGGGGCTCCCCATTACAGCTACTTCTCTGTGGCAGTGTTAGAATGTCCACAATACCGCTTATTAAGCAAGCCATCTTGGTATGGAAAGCGGTGCACTCGGTGATGCGGGGCCATGGCGTCGACCCTGACACCCCTCTGGATAACATATATGGGTTACCCGAACTGTGTCATCTTCAGGTCCGAGAAGTTTGGGGAAGATGGGGAGTAACATCTCTGGGCCATATATATAGTGCTGGGATTCTTAACTCCTTCCAGCAACTTCAACACGAGCACAACATTCCCTCAGGGTTCTTTTTTCAATTCCTACGGTTGAGACATGCACTGGCAGCCCAGTTCCCAAATGGCCCTCCAGTCTTAGTCGACTCCCCGGTTAAAACAATGTTGCAGACGCTGGACTCGGGACACTTGGTTTCTAGAATATATGGTCGTATCCTGCTAAAACACCACAGTGACCCTCTTACGACTCTTCGGGGTAGGTGGGAGACAGATGTGGGCATGCTATCGGATGATGCATGGAATACTGCCTTGGGGGCCCATAGGATCTCCACTTCCTCGGTTAGATACCAGCAAATACAACTGTACATCTTACACAGGGTGTATATGACCCCGGTGAGATTAGCACATATAGGGGGTGCGCACAACTCGCAATGCCCTAGATGTGGAACAGTGGATGCAGACTTTTGGCATTTACTGTGGGTGTGTCCTGGCGTGTCTGTGTTTTGGACGGCGGTTATACGGATTTTGTGTGACACGGGTATTCCCTCCTTCGTGTGCACTCCTGCACTTTGTACACTGCTGATTGTAGACGAGGAAGCCTTAGACCCACCTAGTAGGCGATATGTTATTAACCTATGCGCTCTAGCTAGAGTCTGTATTGCCCGGCTATGGCTGGCCAGCGAGGCCCCGACATCTGGGGCGTGGATATCCTTGGTCAATGAAACAGTTGCGCATGAAAAATTTGTGTTTCTGGCTAGGAAGGTGGAGAAGAAATGGTCCACAATATGGGGTAGATGGATGGATTCTAAATATTATAAAGAGAGATATAGCTAGATCCGGATTTCCCCTAGGGGGTCGTTATGGGGGGGGTGTGGGCGGGGAGCTCCAGCGGCCGGCCTTGCCTTGCTAGGTTATTGCAAAATGTAACAATTCTGCCATGTATACAAGCTTAAGAAAACGGCTATGTTTAAAGTGTGTGGGATAAGACACTGTTGCTATGTGAATATATATTGGATGGGCGCTTATATTGCTAAGTATACTTTAGACTGCATACATGTAATGTTATTTCCGCACATGTTGAGTGTGGATAGTGTTTGTGTGTTGTTTGTGTGAAATGTTAAAGCAAAATTGAAAATCTCAATAAAAAATATTGAATTTAAAAAGTCTCCCCCAGCCTTTGTTCATTTGTAAGAACAGTCTTAGATAACTGCTTGATTTGGGATTTTAGATCTTTTACTGCCTGCTGCATGTTAGCAGCATGTGCATCCATGATAGGCTCCATGGCATCCCTAACAGCTCTCACTACATCAGCATAAGTCACTGGAGAGGCAGGGGAACAGTCAGGCTCACCTGAGGGAGAAATGTGTTTTCCAGAAGACTGTTTAATGCTGCCAGCAGCCTGCAGACTCGTTTGTGAGTTAGGTGCGGCGGCCATCTTGGATTCCCCCGGCCATTTTTCAGATCTCGATCTCTGGGCTTTAGGGGGCACGGGGGAGGACAGAAACCTTTCCATCCAATCCCAGCACGTTCCCACAGGTAGTGTGCGCCAGGTGCGGAGAAAAGCCGCGAGCGGGAGGCGCTGTGTGCTCCGGTTACCGAGGGTGCAGGAGAGCTGCAGCAATCAGCTTCTCCTCACATGGGCGCCGGAACCGGAAGTCTGTGTTGTGCAAAGTTAGCAGAATACCTGTCCTGCACTAATGAGCCCTAACTAGAGTAAAAATTTCTATAGGCCTAATTCAGATCTGATCGCAGCATCAACTTTGTTAGCTAATGGGCAAAACCATGTGCACTGCAGAGGAGGCAGATATAACATATGCAGAGAGAATTAGATTTGGGTGTGGTGTGTTCAAACTGAAATCTAAATTGCAGTGTAATAATAAAGCAGCCAGTATTTACTCTGCATGGAAATAAAATAACCCACCCAAATCTACCATATATACTCAAGTATAAGCCGACTTTTTCAGCACTTTTTTTTGTGCTGAAAAAGCCCCCTCGGCTTATACTCGAGTCAGTGGGAATATGACTTATACTCAAGTCATCCCCGCTCCGGCGCTCCCCCGCTGTCTTGTGAAGGAGGGACACGGAGGGCACAGCGTGCGCCTCTCCTGTGTCCCTCCAGTGACTCCGGCGGCAGCGGCGTGTCTATTAAATGAAGTACCCGTTCGTGAGCTCTGATTGGATCATGAACCGGCACTTCATTTAACACATACACGCCGCTGCCGCCGGAGACGCAAGAGGGACACAGGAGAGGCGCGCGCTGTGCCCTCCATGTCCCTCCTTCACAAGACAGCAGGGGAACGCCGGAGTGGGGATGGTAAGTTGTTACTTTCACTGGGGGGGAGCATATTTGGCACTTGGGGGGAGTGCATATGTGGCAGTATGAGGGCATATCTGGCACTGTGGGGGCATATCTGGCACTGTGGGGGCATATCTGTCAGTGTGAGGGCATATCTGGCACTGAGGGGGCATATCTGGCACTATGAGGGCATATCTGGCACTGTGGGGGCATATCTGGCACTGTGGGGGCATATCTGGCACTATGAGGGCATATCTGGCAGTATGAGGGCTGTGTACGGCTAGCGCTGCATTTCCCACCCTAGGCTTATACTCGAGTCAGTACGTTTTCACAGGTTTTTGTGGTAAAATTAGGTGCCTCGGGTTATATTCAGGTCGATTTATACTCGAGTATATACGGTGACTCTCTCTGCATATGTTATATCAGCCTCCCCTGCAGTGCACATGGTTTTGGCCATTAACTAACAAATTTGCTGCTGCGATCAGATCTAACTTAGGCCCTATATCTGATATTTCTGTGTCAATTAAATGTGTAAATTTCAGAACAAATGTGTTTTAAACGCATACGCTGGCCTCTTGTTATATTGCGTTTCCAAGGTAAATGGTGGAAACTAGTAAAATGCAAATAAGCATTAGATCCCACTTTTTTTTTTACAGTAATTACAGGTAATGATTTGCTTTATAAAAAAACTCAGTGTGTCAGTACTAAGAAATATATATGCATGTGAATTGTAAATAAAAAGTGTTGGTGTTAAGATGAGAAATAAATTATTCTGCCGTGCTAAATCACCATCCTACATAATTAAAATAACTATAAAAGACCAGAGGGTTCCCAGAGCCTCATCCCCACCGATGGCATGACTCAAAAGTCCCCATATATTGGTTGGTATAACTTGGAGCGAATCTGGTCCCAATAGCCATTTCCAGTGCCTGTAAGTAAAAAGTGTCAGTAAACAGAAAGTAATAATGAGTCAGGATTAACCTGAGTGCTCGAAGACTGGGCAACGCACTATAACCTGAAGGCCCAGCAGTGGTGAGTAATGGAGGAGAGAAGGGTGTTCAACACTTCATGAACCTGCACCAGGCATAGGAAAGGGAGTAGGAGACAAAGAAGTAGAGAATTGGAGATATGTATGGTGAAATGGGGAGAATAAAGAAGGTTTCATATATATGACTAGTTGAGAAAGGGAGTTCCAAAGACGAAGAGCATGAAACAGGTAACATTAAAAACGTATGTACAATCATTGAAGGCTTTATTGGTGATCATGTGGTATTCCAGGTGTGGTCACAGATAAGTTTGGTGTAGATGGTCTTTTCTGGCAAAAACTCCATGTGATTTATCCACCTAAGGCTGTAACAGAGAGGCTTTCCAAACATACAGTAAAATGACATAATATGACCGCCTTAATAAATAGTATAATCAAGTAGATTTATTAAAGAGGAGTAAAAAGATATATTGTAGACACACAATAATCTCCAAAAGACACACATATAATAATAGCAAAACAGATTATTTAGGGAAAAACAACAGACCACTCAGACATGTACTTTTAAGTGAACACAAAGTTCTGCAATTGGAGTACTCCATTACTGGCTGGTCACTGTCCTATAACATGCATGTATTTGTCATCCACAGTAGTCAAAAGTGATAGGATTAACATCTAATGCTGGTATTTCCTGATTCCAGAAAAACAATAGCTTTCCAATGATAAGGCGCAATAAACAGTGCCACTTTTTATAGCACCATTATCTTCAGCACTTACCAGTATCACTAGCTCAGTCCCAAATTGCTCTTTAATCAGCCTTAACATTTTCTCGCAAAATAGCGTACTCTCTTTATACTGTTAGACTCAGTCACTGGCTCAATAGCAGCTCAAACAAGGTATATATCATGCTGTCTGCACATTCAGAGTTTGCACAAGTTAGGGTTGCACAGTACTTTCAATATGCTTCCCAATACACTTTCAGTATCTCAATATATTCTCAATAGTTTCCAATAGCTTCCAACGGTTCTTATTATCTCTCAGTGGTTCTTAGAATCTCTCAATGGTTCTCAGCATCTCTTTACAGTGCTTAACAGTTCTCAGTATCTCAGTAGAGAGGTCTCCCTTTTACAGTTTTTACTCACAGTCTCCTTTGATCATAGCTGTGGCTCCCAGAACTGACACACGGGGGTTCATTCCGAGTTGATCGCTCGCTAGCTATTTTTTTTAGCGCTGCGATCAGATAGTTACCGCCTATGGGGCAGTGTATTTTCACTTTGCAAGTGTGCTTGTGCAGCCGAGCGGTACAAAAAAGCTTTGTGCAGTTTCTGAGTAGCTCTGAACTTACTCAGCCGCTGCGATCCCTTCAGCCTGTCTGGTCCCGGAATTTATGTCAGACACCCGCCCTGCAAACGCTTGGACACGCCTGCGTTTTTCCAACCACTCCCTGGAAATGGTAGTTGACACCCATAAATGCCCTCTTCCTGTCAATCTTCTTGCGATCGGCTGTGCGAATGTATTCTTTGTTAAATCCATCGCCCAGCACCGATCCGCTTTGTACTCATACGACGTGCCTGCGCATTGCGGTGCATACACATGCGCAGTTTTGCCGAGTTTTGACCTGATCACAGCGCTGCAAAATATAGCTAGCGCGCGATCAGGTCGGAATGACCCCCACTGTCTCTAGATCTCACTTTCACTCTGCTGGCCTATCTTTAACAGTCCCCAGCACACTATCAGTGAGTATTCAGTGGATGCTTGTCACTTTGTACCACTTCATCAACTTTGCTTGCACAGTCACTTTCTTCAAACCTGTGGCACCTCACATCACTTTGCTACTCCGATCCACGGCATCTCTCAGTATCGACTGTGCATGTGCCACCAGTAACTCACTGTCCTTTTGGGCACATTATGGCTTCACCTAGCGGTATACTCCTGAACTGAAATGTCCATTGGCTTCTATGGAGCCAGAGGAATCACATCCGCACACAATAAAGCATAGTGAGTGGCATGAAGTGTAACATTACTTATATGATTGACAACTAAATAGATGACAGCAACATGGCTAAAATATTTCATTACAATGGGTGATCTCAAAAGAGGAAACAGCAAACATGATAACATAAATCCACATGTTAAATTTAGTGGTAATGCTGATGACCTCATGATTGATGAAGGAATGATAGGTTTCTGGGCATTTTTTTTTTTTTACAAATAACCCCCTAAGTTACTTCACTGATGAAATCACAATGAACAAGCATAACTAGGTCATTAGAGTCACTGCCGCATGTTCATTAAAATTGGAGATGGGATTCATTTTTATAATAGAGAAAAAGCAGCCTTCCTAAAAGTCACAACACTATCCTTTGTGAACTTGATTCTGCATGTCATGTCTGGTCAGCAGTTCAATGAGCAATCAAGAGGTTTCCAGGCTGTGCTGCTAGTATTAATATGCTTTATGTATTTCTTAGTGGGATTCAATGATCCATGTTTCAAAAACGTGTATGATGCATTCTACTGGGGTGGTCTTCAGTATGCCGGCTGTCGGGATCCCGGCGCACAGTATACCGGCGCCGGAATCCCGACAGCCGGCATACCGACACTTATTTTCCCTCGTGGGGGTCCACGACACCCCTGGAGGGAGAATAAAATAGCGCAGCGAGCCCGCAAGGGGCTCATTTGCGCTCGCCACACTGTCGGTATGCCGGCGGTCAGGCTCCCAGCGCCGGTATGCTGGTCGCCGGGAGCCCGACCGCCGGCATACCATACTATACCCTTCTACTGTGGTCTATGATAGCATAAACACAAAGCAGACCTACATGAAATAACGTTTTCTTAGAAGCCCCTGACCATAACCATCACAAGTGCTGTAGTGCTGTACCTGACACCAAAACTGCAGAGAACGCCAGATGAAAACCTCACCATACTGACAGCTGGGGGGCAGGATTAATCCCAACAATTCAACTTTAACGGAGTCTTCCTTTAACAGACCCTGGGCAAATTGTGTGTGCCATTTATGAACAGTTTAAGACTCCAGAAGGCCATTTGTATTTCAGAGAGGTCACCAACAGGAAGTCAGGTTTACACTGATAAACTATCAACATTAAACCCTCACCTCAAAATGTTTAACTCTGAAAAGCATCTGAAATGTTTCTCGGTTTCACAAGCAAATAATTTGAATAAAAATAATTTCAAGTTAGGCTCGGTGTTCTAAATTGAGAAAAGAACATTGGTGCCTCAGTGTTCGAGGTATCTAAATTTTCAGCCCATCTCATGGCTAGATACATTTTTTAAATGCTCCGAATTACAGAGATATGTGGGGAAGCACCAAAGGCAGTCAACAGAATGCTCCTTAGGAGGAACCAAAGTCAAAGTTAGAGGAGCTTGATCTGAAATAACAATGTCAAGTAAGTTCACTGTGTGAAGTCAAAAAATACCAGGTTGTCTGATATTGATATATATAGTCTATTTAACAGAAGGGGCGGTGCACTGATGAATGAAAAGGACAAAGAATGGTCGGAAGGTTTCAGAAAACCCCAGGGACCAGTCAAGTGGTGAGTGGATTGCAAGGCCGGAATATAAATGTCGGTGGAGAGGGAATTAATCCAAAGAAGAGTCACCAGCAGTGTTAACATTGCCCCCAAACACAAGAGAAATTACATCTCTGCACTATAAACTGTGCGATTAATTGAAAAAAGCTCACGTTAGCAGTTATCTAATATGATATGATTTCAGAAATCACACGCTGGGTCACATGGAGGCCTTTCTGTGGTTGTGAGGAGTACGGACGTCATCAGCGGGCGCCCGCCTCCGGAGCCGCGCGCCTAGCGTCACTCGTAGTAAGGTATGTCTTTTGTATGTTTATTTTACCTGATGACGGAGTGTGAATAAAGGTCTCCGAAACGTTGTAATCTTCTGCCTTAAGACGTGATTGACATCTGAGTGCCGCCTTACCGGGTAGTGTATATATATATATATATATATATATATTTTTTTTTTTTTTTTTGTTACTGAGTATACTGAATATACTTACATAGAGCACACATTAATTTATACATACAAACACACATACATACCTACACACACACACACACACACACACACACACACAAACTTCATATACAGTACATGCAGTACTGTATATTTTATACATACCAGGGGCTGGGACAGAGGCAGGAGCTCGGACAGAGGCAGGAGCAGATGGACGGCAGTGTGTGTGAGGACGGAGGGAGCTGCTTTGGCTAAGCATGTACCGCCAGCAGCTCCCCCCCTTCCATGGTTCTCTGCTCTATGCTGCTGCAGCAGCCAGCAGCTACAGTAAGCGGTCGCGATCGCGGTCGCGCCTTTTACTGAGACGGAGACACTGCTGTCTCCGCCTGAAAAATGAAAAAAATGTCTCATCAGGGGGGGTTTCCAGGTACTCGGAAACCCCCCCTGCGTGCGCCACTGCACTGGGAGTGGTGCACACAGGGAACTTTCTTTTGTGGAACATAAAACCTTTTAAAGTTTGTATAATAATTATATAGAAAATAGCATACCTCCCAACTTTTGACTCTACGGAGTCGGGATCTGCCGTGCCAGAGATGCAGCCACGGTGGAAAAGAGGGTGGGGCCTTGGGTGGAGCCTAGTGCTGTGACACACATTTTTGTAATTTTGGGGTGTGCCCAGTGCTCCGAGCAGCTGGGCAGCTCACGGCTAACCCTCCCTGCACTGGTAGATGCCGTGTGCATGCACATGGCATCTATTCAGTGATACCTGGAAAGCTTTGCAGTGCAGAGCAGAGGTGATCACTGGCGCTCCCATCTGTGTCCCCTGCCCGCAGGGACACCGCTTCCTGCAGGTGGGACAGTGTCCAATTAATGGGACTGTGCTGCTGTATTCTGGAGAGTTGGGAGGTATGCAATAGGGACTAATAAGGAAATTATTGATAGACCCAGAAGAGAGGATCAAAAAGGTTGAAGTTCATTTTGGTTCACTTATCTGTTTAGTTTTACAATGTATAAAATCCAGAATGTCATTAGTTTATGAAAGCAATTATGCAAAGTGCTTGAAAAACAAAGAATAGAAAAACAGCTAGTGTTTTCTACAGAACATTTGTAGATGTTATTGATGCAATAAACGCTACGAATAATTTCTAGTTTGCGCAAAACACAACAGCACAAGCATTATATTTTTTATTTTTTTTATTAAAGCCATCACAATATTATACATTCAGGGTGATCCAGAGATTCAGGTCACTAAACATTCACCAGTACATGCCAACAGTGGGGGTAATTCTGAGTTGATCGCAGCAGGAATTTTTTTATCAATTGGCCAAAACCATGTGCACTGCAGGGGAGGCAGATATAACATGTGCAGAGAGAGATAGATTTGGGTGGGTTATTTTGTTTCTGTGCAGGGTAAATACTGGCTGCTTTATTTTTACACTGCAATTTAGATTGCAGATTGAACACACCACACCCCAATCTAACTCTCCCTGTACATGTTATATCTGCCTCCAACTGCTAACAAAGTTCCTGCTGCGATCAACTTGGAATTACCCTCAATTTGTGAAGAGACAAAAATCCCCAGAAAAAGGAAAGTGCAACTGCTAAAGGCCAACATATGAGTGATCTGTGCAATCTATTGCATCAATACATGATATACAAATGTCATTCTAAACTATTGAAAGCATATTTATTCAGTCAAGCTGGAGTTGTTGGAATGCGTCATTGGATATCATTAATAACACGATATGCGCTACATGTGAAAATACAGCTTCAATAGCAACAACATAAACCTTATACAGTATGTTTCTCAGTGTCACCTGAACCATGCTTGCCTACATTGTATTTCTCCTCTCCGGGAGAAGCCCGGAGAGGAGACGCTGCAGGAGTATTCGGGGGGCGGGGCCGGACTGTGACATCACTAAGCCCCGCCCCCCACAATGGAAAATGCCGCGATTCGCAGGTCCGCGGGAAGGGCTAAAATGGTGCAATTTGCGTCATTTTAACCCCTTCTCCACCCGATGGACCCTCGAATACGGGAGATTTTCTCTCCATCCTGCTCGCATCACTGGGGTGCGAGCAGGATGCGGGAGACCTGCCCACTCTTCCTGGGGTGCGGGGGGCTACCCCAAAAAACGGGAGCCTCCCGCAGCTTCCGGGAGAGTAGGTAAGTATGACCTGAACATGTCATGCTGGGTAGATATCAAGTGAAGATATTTTCCCCAACCATATTGTTTTAGAGATAAAATGATTGTACATGTATACAGAAATAAATTTTAAATAAACTGATCTGAAGTCTTAGCATCTGAAAAGTGCAAGTAGGGTAGCCACATTCTACTGTACAATGGAACACATCATGTATTCTCTACATCTGCCTGCTCACCGTCTATTCGCATAGTGATTGTGTCCAACATCAGTAGCGGATCTTGCCACGGGCAAGCAGGACTTTTGCCCGGGGCGCCGCCTTCCGGAGGGCGCTGGCGCCATCCGGAGGGCGCCGCACCATGGCAAGATCCGCCACTGCTGTGCCCTCCGCTGCCCGCTGTGTCCCTGCGGCTGTGGTCCCGTGAAGGGAACTAGACGCGTAGCGTCTAGTTTCCCTTCGCGGAGAGGACCTTTGCTGAGCGGTGCGCAATGACGTCATCACGCACCGCACAGCAAAGGTCCTCTCCGCGAAGGGAACTAGACGCTACGCGTCTAGTTTCCCTTCGCGGAGAGGACCTTTTGCTGTGCGGTGCGCGATGACGTCATCGCGCACCGCTCAGCATTTAAGCGGCGCTTCTGCTGTACAGGGGGCGTAACTGACCACGCCCCCTGTATTAAGCCACGCCCCCATTCCCTGCCCGGGGCGCCGAGGGCCCTCGCACCGGCCCTGTCCAACATATAATAATTCACTATATTTCTACACCAAGCAGTGGGCCTGATCCATGTTTGAAAGTAAAGAAAAAAGCACACAACTGGTCTAAACCATGCAGGTGGGGTAGATGTAACATGTGCAGAGAGATTAGATTTGGATGGGATGTGTTCAAACTGAAATCTAAATTGCAGTGTAAAAATAAAGGTGTCTAGCATTTGTGGGCTACATGCAATAGCAGACAGTATTTACCCTGCATATAAACAATAAAAATGTATTTGCTTCCTTTGCATGGCAACATGGTTTGTTCCAGACAAAAAGTTAATTGCTTTTCGTTTTAAATTACAAACATGACTCAGGCCCAGTGTCCAATGCCAACACACTGATTCTGTGTAATAGATAATGGCAAAGAGCAATGCGCCCTTTGCCAGCTCCATCCTCTGATCTCATGACATCATGGAACTGCCAACACTGACCAGAGAGTCCTAAGGATGCTCCGAGCTGCTGTACAGACTGCAAGGTGCAAGCCTGCAGCGTCCAATGGGTGCTCCGGGTGGAACTGCAGGGGATCGGTGTGAAATACCTACAATCAAAATCTCGACGGTCAAAATACCGACAACAATTGACCTAAGTTCAAAATCCAGACAAGTTAAAAATCCAGACAAAGTCAAAATACCGACATTTTAACTGTCAACAGGTCAAAAGTCGACACAATTTTTTCATTGTTTTTTGGTGTGTATGTCGACATAGGTTGACATGGACACTATATAAGTGTACCGCGTCCCCTCGTATGGCGACAGCACTTCGGGCACTATTATATTCCCCCTCCAGGTCCACTGGGATGGTAAAGTATGAACAAGTCGGTTTCAATTTAAAAAAAAAATCATGAAAAACTCATGTCGACTTTTTGACCTGTCAGTATTTTAAATGTCAGTATTTTAACCATGTCGGTATTATAAATGTCGGTATTTTGACCTTGTCGTGATTTTGACCATCAGTCAATGGTTGTCGGGATTTTGATTGTAGGTAATTTGACTGCATCCCAACTGCAGCAATGGCAGGGACCCCGCTAGCCAGAAGCAACATACGTGAGAGGCAGCGATGGTGCCGCCTCTAGGGTCATGTGAGACGGTAACGTTCACATGGCCCTGTATACCGCTGTTTTATAGTGCACGCCCCCACTGTTCCTTGCAGAACACTTACAGAACTGCTTGGACAGTATACAGCTTATATGTGTATATTTATTAGGCCACAATATCCCTACTTACCAGATATAACGTATTTGTTATTAGTTGTACAGCTATAAGAATACTGAATTATTGCTTGACTTATGTCTGATGAGAACATTCTTGTCAGGTTATAGTAGTCAATGTCATGCACAAAAAAATATCCCTCTAAATTAGGTTTAGGAATCAAAGTTAAACCTCCGATGTTACATTAATTACCATTTCCACTGAAATCACTAAAATAACAGTTATTTTTATTTAGAAGCGTCCATTCTTTCCAAAGCTTGTGGTGACCTCCAAGCAGATGTAAATGTCCACAAAACATAGATGGATTTGCTCTAATGAAGAATTCCATCTGTCTTGTGATCTGATTTATTTTTCTCGTTCTTCACTGAGCAGATGAAATATGTGAGTGTGTCCTTTTCATTCACTGGAAGTGTCCGGAAATGACCGCCAATTATCTAAACCAGATGAAATATGTACATAAATACATTGAGATATATTTTCTGACAACACTGTCTCTAGGTTCAAGTTTGAGGGGGAACTATTGTGTCTATCTCGTATGAATTTTATCCACATTTCCTCATCCAGAGGGGCCACAACCCATCTTGTGCGCTTCAAATGCTGGTACTTCTGGGGAAAGAACTGTATGCTACAGAAGCAAACATGCTTCCCATTTATGGGTTACACTTGTATCTGAAGGTATTGACCGAACTTTGTGCTGAAGACGGCGTGTGTCTGTTGTATTTTTACAATGTCAATGGAAGAGAGACCCATATAAGGGACAAGTTATGTGACCGGCGGTTACATTACCTCCCCCTACATCCCGCCCCCTCACTATCCCGACGGTCAGCATGCTGACCAACAGGGACTATGTCTACGACACCCACAGACTCGTGGTTTGTTGCACTCGCACCCTCTCCCCCTCCCCCGCTGGCATTCTGGGATACCGGCGGTGGTATGCTGACCGGCAGTACACACCCCCATATAATATGGCAAAAGTATGTTATGTTTGCAGCTTTCAAGATTGTTGCCATGACACTAGAGGTAATCAGACGACTTCTACTGATTCTGTCCTATGTTTCCAATGTAACAGAGAGATCAGATTTTTAAGTTGTTTTTGAGCCTGGGATTTATTTCAAGGGAGTTCTCGTTGGTTCAAGTTCAGGACATGGGGCCCCCAGGGTTAGCTAACTAAGCTGCTTCAGAACATTAGTAAACTTGTTCAGAATATTAAATAAACTAATTAAACACTTAGGGCGGGATGTATTAACATACATCGCCGCACCTCGCCGGTTACCGCAGCGATGTTGATCGCGTATGTACTAACATATGCGATCAACATCGCGATGCGGTGACGGAGGCCCCCCGCGATACCTGTTAGGTGGTCTGCGGGGGGTCTTCGTCACCTCCATGGGGTCCCCACACAGGATAGATGCAGGGAAGCAGCAGCAGGCTGCCCCCGGCGCCTCCTCCTCCCCCCTGCAGCCGGAAGGACGTCCGGCTGCGTTGCTAGGGGGAGGAGGAGATTACCTTCCGGGTCCGGGGCATCATGGAGGAAGGTAAGCTGGGGGGGAGGAGGGGGCGGTGTCGACGGCGTCGGTGGATTGCGGCGGTCGGCGAAAAGAAGC
The DNA here is from genome assembly GCF_028390025.1 of Pseudophryne corroboree. Classification (NCBI taxonomy): domain Eukaryota; kingdom Metazoa; phylum Chordata; class Amphibia; order Anura; family Myobatrachidae; genus Pseudophryne; species Pseudophryne corroboree. The sequence goes on from NC_086445.1 coordinate 68,082,901, forward strand.
CCATAGGCTTCTATAGGGTATCGCCATCCAGAGATGGCGATACCCTGGACGCCGAAAACGCGGCGGTAGGTTGTTAGTAAATATGAAAATGCGGTAAAACCCCCGTTTTCGGGGGTTTTACCGCATTTTTGCTTTAGTACATCCCGCCCTTAGACTGCTACTTTTTACTAATATAACACTTTTCAGTGCCCTCACTTTCTGGAGTATAGAGCAGGTCTGTGTGTGATAGAATGCTGGTGAATTTTTGGGCCCTACTGGGAGGCATTATGCCTCTTGTACCACATACATTCTGCATCAAAGTGCCCACCGCTGCAGCTGGAAAAGAGACGTGTCTGCAGAGGTCCCACACCGTAGGCATGTTCCCATGGTAACACCAACAGTCGGCGGCGCTGACACCTCCCATACAGTCCTTGCCTGCTGGAGGAGTGATTGTCTATGATCTCTGGCAGCATCGGGACTGTGCAGAAGGCAGTGGCACACACTGGGAGCATGTCTAGGGTCCGGGTTGTCTGCAGACATGTCTCCTCTCCAACAGGCAGGGACGTGCAGCCAGGGGAGGCAGTGCCTCCCCTGTCATTAATGATTAAAATAATATAAAGAAGATACTTATGACACGTATTCTGTGTCATAAGTAACTGCTGTAGCCTTTACATTATTTGAATCATTTCTAATTTATCAGAAATGGTTCTGAATTTCTTTCAGAGGCACCGCCCTCGGTGCCTCCAGCTAACAATGTTAAAGAGACAGAAGTGGGGGGCGGGGCTTAGCATCGGCCAGTAAAAGCCCATTAAAAAAATCCATATAGGCGGCACCTACTGGAAGTGCCGCCTTGACATGCTAAATTTAGCACAGCTACGATCGTGAGCATAGACATGCGGGGGGACGCCCAGCACAGGCCTATCCCGCCCCGCATGTCACTGACGCCCCCCCCCCCCCCCCCCTGCAGAAGTGCAAAAGCGCTTTTGCACTTTAGGAGTAGCTCCCGGCCAGCGCAGCTTTAGCGTGCTGGCCGTGAGCTACTCGTTGCTCCCCGGCCCGCAGCGGCTACTTGTGACATCACGTAGCTGCAGTGGCCCACCCTCCGTTCGGTCCGGCCACGCCTGCGGCCACGCCCAGCGACCGCCTCTGCCTGTCAATCAGGCAGAGGCGATCGTTGCGGTCCGACGGCGCCGGCGCAGTTCTGACCCGATTGCACCGCTGCGATAAACTGCAGCGTGCGATCGGGTCAGAATGACCCCCGATGTGTACAAGGATTTTCTCTGCCTGTTACCTGGTACCAGTCATTAGTTTACATGGAGCATTACATGGAGTGGTGGAGTATTATGGTATAAAGCTGTAATTGGCTGGACAAAATAAAATGTGAAGCCGTAGTGGGTTAGGACTTGGATCATAAAATTACCAAGTAACATTGTCAAAAGGCATTATCTGCATCCAGAGCAATAGCCAGGAATGGGGCTTTATATAATTATTATTCAATCATAGATAAATACATGTATATATGTATGACTATGTATGTATGGGCACTTAAAAGAGACTGGATATCGATGTCCCAGAGTGGCCCAGTCAATACTCAGAGCTCAATTCCATCAAGATTTGAAGACAATTAGTTATCAGCTATTTGCTAATGGTCCCCAACCAAAAGCAAAAAACATTATAACGTGCAGAGAGAGTTAGATTTGGGTGTGGTGTGTTCAATCTGAAATCTAATTTGCAGTGTAAAAATAAAGCAGCCAGTATTTACCCTGCACAGAAATAAAATAACCCACCCAAATCTAACTCTCTCTGCACATGTTACATCTGCCTCCCCTGCAGTGCACATGGTTTTGCCCAACTGCTAAAAAAAATTCCTGCTGCGATCAACTTGGAATTACCCCCAATGGGTAAAACTTTAGTGTCCAAATGTGCAAAGCTGAGAGATCTGTCCAAACACATCCAGATGTAACAGCAATTAAATGTGCTTCTATCCAGTGTTAAACCAAGATGGGTGTTGGAGAAAAGGGAATTCCTATTTAAATGAATAATTTATTGTTTTGTATGTATGTATAATTAAGCAAACATATTATTGACATTATCTGCATTAACTTATCTATTTTACATTATATTGTAAAGTATTGTGTTAAGCATTCATAATAATTTTTGAGTAATTTTTACCCTCATGGTAAGAAAATGTAAAAAATGCCAGAGGAGCTGATGGGCTGATTTAGACCTGATCGTAGCTGTGCAAAATTTTGCACGGCTACGATCAGCCATCCTGACATGCGGGGGGACGCCCAGCACAGGGCTAGTCCGCCCCACATGTCTGGCCCTCCCCCCGCCGCACGGGCGCGATAGCCTCGCACGGCAGCCATGCTATTGCACCCGGCGAGTAAGTCCCTACCTGCGCAGCAGTAGTAGTAGTAGGCAACTCTTCGCCGCTTCCCGGGTCACAGTGGCTGCGCATGATGTCACGCAGCCGCCACCTCCCGCCCCCCGCACGGTCCAGGCACGTCTGCGTTGCCCAGAACACGCTCCCAAAACGGCAGCTGAATGCCATCGGCCCGCCCCCTCCTGCCCAGCGAACGCCTTTGCCTGTCAATCAGGCGATCGCTGGGCTGAGATGCCGATCGTATCTCTAGCATGAACATGCGCACTGCGGCACATGCGCAGTTTAGACTTGATCACCCACTGTGCGAAAACGCAAGGCAGCAATCAGGTCTGAATTAGCCTCTGAATACAGACACTGTATTTTTGGGAAGATCAGATTATGCCCTTTTCTAGCCTTGCTCATAGGCGTGCGCAGCACATTTTATTAGGGGGTGCACCGTCAGAGGGGTGTGTCTAGCACCGCCTTTTGGGCGTGTCTAGCACCATCTATTGACGGTCAACGCAATATAAAATATCCACCCTTGTACCAATCCTAATAAAGCAGATACATTGTCAGATGTTGTGGTGTGCACCAAACAAACACCCCTGATGGCACTCACTGCAATTACACTGATCCTCCTCAGCCTGGTCTGGCTCCCCCTCTCTTTCCCCTGCAAGCTGCAGCAGCTTACTTACAAGTCAGTGACTCACTGACACTGACAGTCGCAGACTAGTACTGCTGCTGCTGGAAAAACGAGTGACGTGTCAACGCTGCTGCAGACTGCCTGCCAGTTGTGAATTTGTCTTCCTAAGAAGAATGCTGGCTGCATCCTCATCAGTGGCTGGCGTTGGCATAGCATAGAAGGAGAGAGGTGGGCATGTGGCGGGTGTGGCAGGTGGGCATGCGAGCAGCATGACTTAATCACATCACGCTGTTTTTGTACATGGAGGTGGAGCCGGGAGTTTGAAAGCCGGTGGCAGTGGCACTCTTGATTAACCCAGGCGTCCGGTCAGTAATGCAGTCCTGACAGGGTGCAGCACAGAGGGGACAGTAATGAGCCTGCTCGGCGATCGCTGCATCAGGCATGTGAGATCGGGGTGCCAGATATTAGGGGGTGCCTGTGCGCACCAGTCACCCCCCCTGCGCACACCTATGGCCTTGCTACAGCTGAGGAAAGCTCAGGACAAATAATGGCATGTGAAGGTGGATTGTTCAAGGAAATCTCTGTTTTAAATGCAAACTCAAAAGTAAATTCCCTTCTATTCTGTATCTAGAGTCTGCACAAAGTCGACATAAAGGGCGGGATGTAATGCCGCCGAGTTCGGCGGCCGTGCGGGATGCTGACCGAACTGTAACGTTTTTTTAAAGAGGCAATCACCTAAAAGGCAATACCATGCCTTGTAAGTGACTGACCCTTTAAAAACAACATCCGAGTTTGGGCAGCATCCTGCACGGCAGCCAAACTCGGGCGGCATTACATCCCGCCATTTATGTCCATGAGCGTGAGAACTAGGATCTATTTTACTGGTGTATCCATCTTCAGTGTATGCCACGCTGCCACTGAATGCAGGTGGAGGGATAGTGGTCACCAGAGAGCACAGTGTTTTGTCTACTGAGCAATTAAACAGGTCAGTGCTCAATCAGTTACGGCACCAGTATAGGGAACGGCGAGAAGACTGTACACTGGGATGCACACAACAGCATCAGCACAAATGCCAGTTCTAAATTGGAAAGTTGGCTACTCTGCAAACAACAATGCAATGTCATATTGAATCAGAATAGAATAATTTATGAAACATATCTTAGAAACGTTATAAATAAATTGTGTAGCTACCTCTTTATAGTTCAACATTACCAAATGACATACATGGTTACTTACTTCAACAAGCTGCGCTTTATTCAGACCAGGCCTTGCTTGGAGTTTGAAATGCCGCTTATATCTTCTTAGTGTGTTCACTTGTAACTGGAAAAGGTCTACCTGGAAAACGAAAATGGGAATTAGCATATAGGGGATCATTCCGAGTTGTTCGCTCGTTGCCGATTTTCGCAACGGAGCGATTAAGGCAAAAATGCGCATGGTACGCAGCGCGCATGCGCTAAGTATTTTAGCACAAAACTTAGTAGATTTACTCACGTCTGAACGAAGAATTTCCATCGTTGAAGTGATCGGAGTGTGATTGACAGGAAGTGGGTGTTTCTGGGCGGAAACTGGCCGTTTTCTGGGAGTGTGCGGAAAAACGCAGGCGTGCTAGGATAAAACGCGGGAGTGTCTGGAGAAACGGGAGAGTGGCTGGCCGAACGCAGGGCGTGTTTGTGACGTCGAACCAGGAACGAAACGGGCTGAGCTGATCGCAGTGTAGGAGTAAGTCTCGAGCTACTCAGAAACTGCTAAAAATTATTTAATCACAATTCTGCTAAACTTTCGTTCGCAATTCTGCTAAGCTAAGATACACTCCCAGAGGGCAGCGGCCTAGCGTGTGCAATGCTGCTAAAAGCAGCTAGCGAGCGAACAACTCGGAATGACCCCCCTAGTACCATTAAACTCAAAGTTACAGCAAGGATTGTTTTTTATAGTTTCTGACTCTATGATACCATTACAAATGTCTTGCTTATGTCGTTTTCAGATCGCAACTTCTGGTCCCACCCGGGAATTTGAAACGAGTCCTTCCCGGGTGGGACCCGGCATTGGACCTTACACACCGCAATCCCGACCTGGCAATATGGTCGGGTTGCCTTCCGGGGGCGGGGATGGAGCCAGCATCGGGGGTGGGTGCGGAGGCAGCACTGCGAGATGAGCTCATCTCCACGCCGCCTCTCCCTATGCAGTGAACGGGTACCGGGTCGAATCGACCCGGGTAACCCGTTCACACTGCGCCTGATTACCGGGTCAGACAACCTGGAAATTCTGGTGTGACCCTTTCACACCGCACAGCGACCCGTGTCGACCTGGCAATATACCGAGTCGATACCGGGTTATTTCTGCAATGTGAAAGTATTATTATAGAGGCCGTCTAAACCCTTACCACAAAAACATTTATAAAATATCAGATATCAGAGCTGTAATGTCTGCTTTTCTAACTTTGTATGTCTGTAAAAGGCTAGTTGAACATACAATTCTGCAGCTAGAAGCTTTTCCCATCTCAATCTTAATAAGAGTACGCGCTGTCCTGGGAGCTAAAGGCATCACTAAAGGCCCGTACACACTGGTCGATATATTGGCCGTTCTCTTGAATGGCCGATACATCGCGGGACCGTTGGCCAGTGTGTACGGCCGTTACGTCTGTGAACTCCGTCGTTCACAGACGTATCGCGTCGGCCGCGCAGCACAGCCGACGGCCAATATATCTACCGATATATTGGCGCGTCGCTGTGTGTGTACGGGGCGGTTGGCTGCCCGCCCGTACACATGCTGCGGCGGCCGGCGGTGATTGACAGCTGAACTGGGCGGGCGTGTGTACACACCCGCCCAGTTCATGACGTCAGTCCCCGACGGATCGGGCAGTGTGTATGCTGAACACACTGCTCGATCCTTCCGTAGATATATCTGCAGATCAATTGATCTGCAGATATATCTATTAGTGTGTACCCACCTTAAGACAGAGGCCTTTCCAATCATTCACCATACAACCTTGTCCATGACTCATGACTTGCTTCTAGTGAGTTTACCGACTGCATTATCAGTGATTCTGGTCAAGCCTACAAAAATGCTGCCTTCACGATTTTGTAGGTTGCAAATACACGTTAAAAAGAACCTATCACCAGGGAAAATGTATGTCTTATTCATTATGCACTGTGCATGGGATCGATATGGAATCCCGGCGTATGGGACGCCAGCTGTCACTATCCCAAAAGCGGCATCCCATCCGCCAGAATGCCGGCAGCGGGGCGAGCGCATCGAGGCCCCTTGTGGGTTCACTTCGCTCACCACGCTGCGGACACGGTAGTTCGCTTCGTTCGCCACAGGTTCTATTCTCCCTCTATGGGTGTCGTGGACACCCACAAAGGGAGAATCACCTACCTCGCCAGTATTCCGGCGGCGAAATTGTACCCATTGGGATTTAGGCATCAGGATTGCGACCGCCAGGATCCCGACAGGTGGTATGTTAAATGCATACCCTGTGCATATAAAATACCCCGATGTCTTGCTGCGCATGCGCCGCTACCGCCATCGTCGCTACCAGGCCGACCCCCCCATTACGACTACCCTCCCGCGTGCCGCAGACCCCTCCCACCCCGCACGGTAAATATACTTACCAGTCCAGGGAGCTGGTGATCTCTGCTCCTGCAGGGCTGCCGGATCCTGTGCGTTGCTGTGACCCCCGTTGCTGTAAAGTGAGCTGCCATTTTGCAGCATCACTTTACTGCACCGGGGGCCACAGCGCAGCACATGAAGAACCCGGTGCCCGGCATCCCGCTGCAGAGCACCGATCACCGGCTCCCTGGACTGGTAAGTATGTTTTTTTTTTTCATTTTAAACAGTGATCAGCTTTTGTGTCCACTGGACACACAGAGCTGATCACTGGAGCCCAGTCCCCGCACAGCTTTCTTTGCCAGGATTTCGGAAAGTTCTCCTGCACATCTAGATGCCAAACACTTACCCAGTGGAGCAGGGCCGGTTCTTGGCCTTATGGCGCCCCGGGCAAAGTATAGGGGCGTGGCTTCAAATGGGGGCGTGGTCAGTTACGCCAGTAGTGCCCCCTGTAGCGCCGCTGAAAGAAAAAATAAAATAAAAAAAAGTATACTTACTATCCCCGTTCCTGATCCAGACCGCTGCAGACCTCCTCCGCCGGCGCCGCTCTTCTCCTCTCCTCGATCTATGGGATAGACGTTATTACGTCTCTCCCATAGAACAGCATAGACACTAGAGGTCAATTATGACCCCTAGTGTCTGTGCCACTATGCTGTGCGCGATGACGTCATCGCGCACCGCACAGCAAAGGTCCTCTCCATGAAGGGAAACTAGACGCTACGCGTCTGGTTCCCTTCAAAGCGGGGGGCACAGCGGCGGATCTTGCCATGGTGCGGCGCCCTCCGGATGGCGCCGCCCCGGGCAAAAGTCCTGCTTGCCCGTGGCAAGATCCGCCACTGCAGTGGAGTGGGCAGTCAGTGGGCTAGGTTCAGTTTACATCATTGTGCAGCCCAAAAAAACAAGGCCTTGTACAGTGATGCAGCAAGACTGCTGAACCTTATCAAGCAACCAAAAAGTTATTAGGTTAAATGACTCCAACTGGCACTTTACTGAGTAGAACTAGTTTAAGCACAGCCGTAGTATTTGCACTAATTAAATGAACCTGTTGTTTAACCCACTGTTTTATCATAATGTCCTTTAAATATATTCATTAGTATAGTGGCTTTTGGAAGCATTGAAGCGATGCTACAGTATGTTTAACCACATTGATTTCTTCTGTACATATAGACAGCCATAAATAATGGGTGAGTTCAACAGAAAGACAATCAATGGACAACTAATAGCTGAAAAACGATACTATACAAGCTGACAAAATCATATTATATATTAACGACCTCAATGTGTTTTTTTTAATGGATGCAGCTATTAGATTCCTTTTTCAGGTGAATCCCCCTCCTCTCAGCTGACAGGACTGTAGGTGTTCCACACTGAAAACCTCGTTCCTCCATAAAATTTACCCGTGCCTACGCCAGTAATGGTAACGCCTCCAGATTCAACACTTGGATAGAGCTTGATTGAATACACAGTTCAGTACATAAGCTTATTAGACAGCTGCCACTGAGGCCTGGCAGCCATCTAATCAGCTTTACAGATCTGCATATAGTGGCGGATTCTTTCAGACTTCTTTAGTCACAAGAAGTAATCATTCTTGGTGCTGGCAGGAATAAAACTTTACAAAACCTTGGAACCAGGGTTATGTCAATTGGAAAAAAAATAAGATTTTACTTACCGATAAATCTATTTCTCGTAGTCCGTAGTGGATGCTGGGGACTCCGTCAGGACCATGGGGAATAGCGGCTCCGCAGGAGACAGGGCACAAAAGTAAAAGCTTTAGGATCAGGTGGTGTGCACTGGCTCCTCCCCCCATGACCCTCCTCCAAGCCTCAGTTAGGATACTGTGCCCGGACGAGCGTACACAATAAGGAAGGATTTTGAATCCCGGGTAAGACTCATACCAGCCACACCAATCACACTGTACAACCTGTGATCTGAACCCAGTTAACAGCATGATAACAGCGGAGCCTCTGAAAAGATGGCTCACAATAATATTAACCCGATTTTTGTAACAATAACTATGTACAAGTATTGCAGACAATCCGCACTTGGGATGGGCGCCCAGCATCCACTACGGACTACGAGAAATAGATTTATCGGTAAGTAAAATCTTATTTTCTCTGACGTCCTAGTGGATGCTGGGGACTCCGTCAGGACCATGGGGATTATACCAAAGCTCCCAAACGGGCGGGAGAGTGCGGATGACTCTGCAGCACCGAATGAGAGAACTCCAGGTCCTCTTTAGCCAGGGTATCAAATTTGTAGAATTTTACAAACGTGTTCTCCCCCGACCACGTAGCTGCTCGGCAGAGTTGTAATGCCGAGACCCCTCGGGCAGCCGCCCAGGATGAGCCCACCTTCCTTGTGGAATGGGCCTTGACAGATTTAGGCTGTGGCAGGCCTGCCACAGAATGTGCAAGTTGAAATGTGCTACAAATCCAACGAGCAATCGTCTGCTTAGAAGCAAGAGCACCCAGTTTGTTGGGTGCATACAGGATAACAGCGAGTCAGTTTTCCTGACTCCAGCCGTCCTGGAACCTATATTTTCAGGGCCCTGACAACATCTAGCAACTTGGAGTCCTCCAAGTCCCTAGTAGCCGCAGGTACCACAATAAGCTGGTTCAGGTGAAACGCTGACACCACCTTAGGAAGAAACTGGGGACGAGTCCGCAGCTCTGCCCTGTCCGAATGGACAATCAGATATGGCTTTTGTGAGACAAAGCCGCCAATTCTGACACTCGCCTGGCCGAGGCCAGGGCCAACAGCATGGTCACTTTTCATGTGAGATATTTCAAATCCACAGATTTGAGCGGTTTAAAATGTGATTTGAGGAATCCCAGAACTACGTTGAGATCCCACAGTGCCACTGGAGGCACAAAAAGGGGGTTGTATATGCAATACTCCCTTGACAAACTTCTGGACTTCAGGAACTGAAGCCAATTCTTTCTGGAAGAAAATTGACAGGGCCGAAATTTGAACCTTAATGGACCCCAATTTGAGGCCCATAGACCAGGCCTGGCCAACCTGTGGCTCTCCAGATGCTGTGAAACTAAACATCCCTGCATGCCCTGCCACAGTTTTAGCATTCCCTAATAGCAATACTGTTGCAAAGCATGATGTGACTTGTAGTTTTACAACAGCTGGAGAGCCACAGGTTGGCCAGGCCTGCCATAGACACTCCTGTTTGCAGGAAATGCAGGAATCGACCGAGTTGAAATTTCTTCGTGGGGCCTTCCTGGCCTCACACCACGCAACATATTTTCGCCACATGTGGTGATAATGTTTTGCGGTCACCTCCTTCCTGGCTTTGACCAGGGTAGGAATGACCTCTTCCGGAATGCCTTTTTCCCTTAGGATCTGGCGTTCCACCGCCATGCCGTCAAACGCAGCCGCGGTAAGTCATGGAACAGACCTGGTACTTGCTGAAGCAAGTCCCTTCTTAGCGGCAGAGGCCATGAGTCCTCTGTGAGCATTTCTTGAAGTTCCGGGTGCCACGTCCTTCTTGGCCAATCCGGAGCCACGAGTATAGTTCTTACTCCTCTACGTCTTATAATTCTCAGTACCTTGGTTATGAGAAGCAGAGGAGGGAACACATACACCGACTGGTACACCCACGGTGTTACCAGAACGTCCACAGATATTGCTTGAGGGTCTCTTGACCTGGCGCAATACCTGTCCAGTTTTTTGTTCAGGCGGGACGCCATCATGTCCACCTTTGGTCTTTCCCAACGGTTCACAATCATGTGGAATACTTCCCGATGAAGTCCCCACTCTCCCGGGTGGAGGTCGTGCCTGCTGAGGAAGTCTGCTTCCCAGTTGTCCACTCCCGGAATGAACACTGCTGACAGTGCTATCACATGATTTTTCGCCCAGCGAAGAATCCTTGCAGTTTCTGCCATTGCCCTCCTGCTTCTTGTGCCGCCCTGTCTGTTTACGTGGGCGACTGCCGTGATGTTGTCCCACTGGATCAATACCGGCTGACCTTGAAGCAGAGGTCTTGCTAAGCTTAGAACATTGTAAATTGCCCTTAGCTCCAGTATATTTATGTGGAGAGAAGTCTCCAGACTTGATCACACTCCCTGGAAAATTTTTTCCTTGTGTGACTGCTCCCCAGCCTCTCAGGCTGGCATCCCTGGTCACCAGGACCCAGTCCTGAATGCCGAATCTGCGGCCCTTTAGTAGATGAGCACTCTGCAGCCACCGCAGAAGAAACACCCTTGTCCTTGGAGACAGGGTTATCCGCTGATGCATCTGAAGATGCGATCCGGACCATTTTTCCAGCAGATCCCACTGAAAAGTTCTTGCGTGAAATCTACCGAATGGAATCGCTTCGTAAGAAGCCACCATTTTTCCCAGGACCCTTGTGCAATGATGCACTGACACTTTTCCTGGTTTTAGGAGGTTCCTGACTAGCTCGGATAACTCCCTGGCTTTCTTCTCCGGGAGAAACACCTTTTTCTGGACTGTGTCCAGAATCATCCCTAGGAACAGCAGACGTGTCGTCGGAAACAGCTGCGGTTTTGGAATATTTAGAATCCACCCGTGCTGTCGTAGAACTACTTGAGATAGTGCTACTCCGACCTCCAACTGTTCTCTGGACCTTGCCCCTATCAGGAGATCGTCCATTTTCTTTGAAGAAGAATCATCATTTCGGCCATTACCTTGGTAAGGACCCGGGGTGCCGTGGACAATCCAACCGGCAGCGTCTGAAACTGATAGTGACAGTTCTGTACCACGAACCTGAGGTACCCTTGGTGAGAAGGGCAAATTGGGACATGGAGGTAAGCATCCCTGATGTCCCGGGACACCATATAGTCCCCTTCTTCCTGGTTCGCTATCACTGCTCTGAGTGACTCCATCTTGATTTGAACCTTTGTATGTAAGTGTTCAACTATTTCAGATTTAGAATAGGTCTCACCGAGCCGTCTGGCTTCAGTACCACAATATAGTGTGGAATAATACCCCTTTCCTTGTTGTAGGAGGGGTACTTTGATTATCACCTGCTGGGAATACAGCTTGTGAATTGTTTCCACTACTGCCTCCCTGTCGGAGGGAGACGTTGGTAAAGCAGACTTCAGGAACCTGCGAGGGGGAGACGTCTCGAATTTCCAATCTGTACCCCTGGGATACTACTTGTAGGATCCAGGGGTCCACTTGCGAGTGAGCCCACTGCGTGCTGAAACTCTTGAGACGACCCCCCCCACCGCACCTGAGTCCGCTTGTACGGCCCCAGCGTCATGCTGAGGACTTGGCAGAAGCGGTGGAGGGCTTCTGTTTCTGGGAATGGGCTGCCTGCTGCAGTCTTCTTCCCTTTCCTCTATCCCATGGCAGATATGACTGGCCTTTTGCCCGCTTGCCCTTATGGGGACGAAAGGACTGAGGCTGAAAAGACGTTGTCTTTTTCTCCTTTATACGGCAATACTTCCATGTGCCGTTTGGAATCTGCATCACCTGACCACTGTCGTGTCCATAAACAACTTCTGGCAGATATGGACATCGCACTTACTCTTGATGCCAGAGTGCAAATATCCCTCTGTGCATCTCGCATATATAGAAATGCATCCTTTAAATGCTCTATAGTAATAAAATACTGTCCCTGTCAAGGGTATCAATATTTTCAGTCAGGGAATCCGACCAAGCCACCCCAGCGCTGCACATCCAGGCTGAGGCGATCGCTGGTCGCAGTATAACACCAGTATGTGTGTATATACTTTTTAGGATATTTTCCAGCCTCCTATCAGCTGGCTCCTTGAGGGCGGCCCTATCTGGAGACGGTACCGCCACTTGTTTTGATAAGCGTGGTGAGCGCCTTATCCACCCTAAGGGGTGTTTCCCAACGCGCCCTAACTTCTGGCGGGAAAGGGTATACCGCCAATATTTTCTATCGGAGGAAACCCACGCATCATCACACACTTCATTTAATTTATCTGATTCAGGAAAAACTACAGGTAGTTTTTTCACACTCCACATAATACCCTTTTTTGTGGTACTTGTAGTATCAGAAATATGTAACACCTCCTTCATTGCCCTTAACAAGTAACGTGTGGCCCTAAAGGAAAATACGTTTGTTTCTTCACCGTCGACACTGGAGTCAGTGTCCGTGTCTGTGTCGACCGACTGAGGTAAAAGGACGTTTTAACGCCCCTGACGGTGTTTGAGACGCCTGGACAGGTACTAATTGGTTTGCCGGCCGTCTCATGTCGTCAACCTACCTTGCAGCGTGTTGACATTATCACGTAATTCCTTAAATAAGCCATCCATTCCGGTGTCGACTCCCTAGAGAGTGACATCACCATTACAGGCAATTGCTCCGCCTCCTCACCAACATCGTCCTCATACATGTCAACACACACGTACCGACACACAGCACACACACAGGGAATGCTCTGATAGAGGACAGGACCCCACTAGCCCTTTGGGGAGACAGAGGGAGAGTTTGCCAGCACACACCAAAAACGCTATAATTATACAGGGACAACCTTTATATAAGTGTTTTTCCCTTATAGCATTTTAATATATATATAGTCATATCGCCAAATAAGTGCCCCCCCTCTCTGTTTTAACCCTGTTTCTGTAGTGCAGTGCAGGGGAGAGCCTGGGAGCCTTCCCACCAGCATTTCTGTGAGGGAAAATGGCGCTGTGTGCTGAGGAGAATAGGCCCCGCCCCCTTTTCGGCGGGCTTCTTCTCCCGTTTTTCTGAGACCTGGCAGGGGTTAAATACATCCATATAGCCCCCAGGGGCTATATGTGATGTATTTTTAGCCAGAATAAGGTACTATCATTGCTGCCCAGGGCGCCCCCCCCCAGCGCCCTGCACCCTCAGTGACCGCTGCTATGAAGTGTGCTGGCAACAATGGCGCACAGCTGCAGTGCTGTGCGCTACCTTATGAAGACTGAAAAGTCTTCTGCCGCCGGTTTCTGGACCTCTTCACTTTTCGGCATCTGCAAGGGGGTCGGCGGCGCGGCTCCGGGACGAACCCCAGGGTGAGACCTGTGTTCCGACTCCCTCTGGAGCTAATGGTGTCCAGTAGCCTAAGAAGCCAATCCATCCTGCACGCAGGTGAGTTCACTTCTCTCCCCTAAGTCCCTCGATGCAGTGAGCCTGTTGCCAGCAGGACTCACTGAAAATAAAAAACCTAACAAAACTTTTACTCTAAGCAGCTCTTTAGGAGAGCCACCTAGATTGCACCCTTCTCGGCCGGGCACAAAAATCTAACTGAGGCTTGGAGGAGGGTCATGGGGGGAGGAGCCAGTGCACACCACCTGATCCTAAAGCTTTTACTTTTGTGCCCTGTCTCCTGCGGAGCCGCTATTCCCCATGGTCCTGACGGAGTCCCCAGCATCCACTAGGACGTCAGAGAAAGGTCAATTGGAAAAAAAAAAAGTTTGACATCATTTCTATAATACCTAAAATATATGCAAATAAATTTTATATATGGTCTCTATGCTAAACTAAACGGTTCTGCAGTTGAAATAAACAAAGTACATCTTAGTTATATCGGCATTATTTGCCTGCATAGCATTTATGAGTGAGTTCACAATGGAGGGAAAATCATTTAACAAATAAAATTGGCTGTTCACTGCTGTGTGTTCAAGGCAATGGCCTACAGAGGGTGTGCTACAGACGAGGGGTGCTCAGAAATACAGTATCAATTTTGCCCCTTTGTGGCTCCCATTCATGCTCTGCTTTTTTGACAGCAGGGAGGAGAAGAGACTGGAGGGGCACTGCTGTGCCCATATGGATTTATTTTATGGTGCCTGGCAATGTACTGTTCAGCCCCCGGTCACAGGCTGGAGGTTATATGAATGCCAGTATGTTTTTGGAGTGTGGGAGTAAACCCACACAAACCCGGGTAGAATATACAAACTCCAGACAGTGGACCATGGCTGGGAATTGAAGTCATGATTCACTGCACTCCCTATGTCTGATCCTAGGATACTGCAGCAGCGGTGCCTACCATGTGCTACCTGCACTCAGAACAGGAACGCGTAGGGAAAATTGTAAACAGACTAGTATCTGAAAGGCAGCAGATGTGTTTTTGGTTTTATATAAAAAATTAATAAAAAAAAAAACATCAGAAAGGTGTACCTCTGGGGTATCTGCATCATGAACCGGAGAGTCACCTTCATCATCATCATCATCACTACCCTTCCTTTTTCGTCTGTTTCTTACACTCTGAATTAAGTTCTTGTGGAAATCGCAAATATAAAGATGTCTCGCCTAAGTAAATAAAAATGCAAAATTATATATTTTGTAACAAAAACTGAATGACAATCACAGCTAGGCAATTCGATATAACTGAACAGTTCTAAATATAAAATATAATGCAGTACATTTCTAAGGATAGTAGAAGTTACCAAGTAGTTCCGGGAGTACATCATAAAGCAGGGGTGGCCAACCAGTCAGAGACACAGAGCCAAGAAATCTTGTTAGGTATATCAAAGAGCCAACTTCGAGCCGAAGACGCACTTGCAAAAATGGGGTGTGACCTTGTGCCTGCTAGGCCACGCCCCTGGTATAAAATACATTGAAAAAGCCAGATCCAACATAAAATACAATGAAAAAGCCACTTCTACATCAAATAATTGATAAGCCAGATCCGCATAATATATATTGAAAAAGTCAGATTCATATAATACACTTCAGTTCCCCCATGTGTCACTCCAGCCAGCAGCCTCCTGTGTCACTCCAGCCAGCAGCCTCTTGTGTCACCCTATGCGTATTTGGCTCCCTCAGTTCTCAGTCTACGTAGTGCTGCTGCATGTCTGGCTGGAGTGCAGCGGTTTACAGATCTCTTGTGGTCACGTGACTTTGAGTGTTGGGAGCCACATTTGAATAAAGAAAGAGCCACGCGTTGGCCACCACTGTCATAAAGGATAAGTAAACCAAACCTGCGGCGGGATGTAATGGAATCTGAGATCGCTGGACATGTGGGATGCCGGTCGATCTCGGGCGTTTTGCCTTGTAAATGTTTGCCCCTTTAAAAAAATGACCGAGATCTGCCATGCACAAAATGTTTAGTATTAACAATAGCCATCAATACAGTTGTCATAGCATTTTATTGTATTTTATACACAAATTTTCAACTGTGCTGGCAGGTTAAATCCCTTCCTACAGTCCGTGCAGGGGAAAAGTACTCTGTCACTTGCTACTCTTGTGTCTATCTACATTCTATCCAATTACTTACACTTCTGTTCTATCCAATTACCCCCATCCCCCACCAAACACACACACATCCCCCTATTCTACCAGATAAACTCCCATCCTTTGAAATTCACTCAAACTTATTTATTTTACATTCCTGCTCAAGAAACCATCTGACCACAAGACCATCATTACTGTGTCACTGGATCATGGGGGTGATTCCGAGTTGTTCGCTCGCTAGCTGCTTTTAGCAGCATTGCATACCCCAGGCCGCCGCCCTCTGGGAGTGTATCTTAGCTTAGCAGAATTGCGAACGAAAGATTAGCAGAATTGCGAATAGAAAATTCTTAGCAGTTTCTGAGTAGCTCCAGACCTACTCACAGATTGCGATCAGCTCAGCCCGTTTCGTTCCTGGTTTGACGTCACAAACATGCCCAGCTTTCGGCCAGCCACTTCCCCGTTTCTCCAGACACTCCCGCGTTTTATTCTGGCACGCCTGCGTTTTTCCGCACACTCCCAGAAAACGGTCAGTTTCCGCCCAGAAACACCCACTTCCTGTCAATCACACTCCGATCACTTCAACGATGAAAAATCTTCGTTCGGACGTGAGTAATCTACTAAGTTTTGCGCTAAAATACTTACCGCATGTGCACTGCGTACCATGCGCATGCGCATTTTTGCCTTAATCGTTCCGTTGTGAAAATCGGCAACGAGCGAACAACTCGGAATGACCCCCCATATACCATACCCCCCTATTTCTCCATGTGCAGATTCGGGATCGGAAATGTGGTGAAGCCTCATTATGAAGGGGGCAGAGCCTCATGGTAACCCCGTTTACCCTGCACTGCATCCATTCACCTTCTGTTCTGCTATGCAGAGCAGCAAAAACAGTTCTTCCCCCCCCAGCATCCCCCCCGCAGTACAGTACGCCCGCTGGTGGGACGGTGGGTCAGTAACAGAAAAATGGGGAGGTATGCATATACGTACCACTAATCAAATTTACCACTGTAATCTGGCGGGACCAGTAAGCAATGAAGGGCACTCACCGTCATGTATCAAATTCCTATTTCATACATTGTAGCTTGCCAGCTCTTTGCTGGAGATATAATTAAATGTCAGGTCTTGAAGGAAACTGTAACGATGTGCTTCCGTACATATCTCTGGATAGTACGGTACTGTACCCACCAAATACTTTTGCTCACATCTCTGGGGTGCACTGGTGTATTAGTACCATAAGATCCTGTTGGACCTTGCCATGGTCGGATTAGAATAGAACACATGTTCTCAAACTCGGTCCTCAGGACCCCACACGGTGCATGTTTTGCAGGTCTCCTCACAGAATCGCAAGTGAAGTAATTAGCTCCACCTGTGGACCTTTTAAAATGTGTCAGTGAGTAATTAATACACCTGTGCACCTGCTGGGTTACCTGCAAAACATGCACTGTGTGGGGTCCTGAGGACCGAGTTTGAGAACCACTGGAATAGAAAATCAGCCTGGGAAATTTATGGAAGCAGCCCTAATGGGGGTGCGGGCTGATGAGGAGGTGGGATCCCTCATAGGACCTGATTGTACGCAAATGCATCCTCCCTTGCATCTTTTGCTGCAGGCTAGGGGCAGATTGGGAACTAAAAGTGGCCCTGTAAAATTTTGTAGCAGTGATTGACATGGACAGCACAAAAGGTATAACATACCGTGTAGCTATGGCAGCATCACTGGATGGCAGAGTTGCTGTACTGCAGAGATGGAATACCAGAATGAATGGGGACAATGCAACGTATTGAGGGGGTAAATCAGAGTTGATCGCAGCAGCAAATTTGTTAGCAGTTGGGCAAATCCAGGGCCCTCATTCCGAGTTGTTCGCTCGCTAGCTGCTTTTAGAAGCATTGCAAACGGTAGGCCGCCGCCCTCTGGGGGTGTATCTTAGCTTAGCAGAATAGCGAACGAAAGATTAGCAGAACTGCTACTAAATAATTCTTTGCAGTTTCTGAGTAGCTCCAGACCTACTCACAGATTGCGATCAGCTCAGTCCGTTTAGTTCCTGGTTTGACGTCACAAACACGCCCTGCGTTCGGCCAGCCACTCCCCCGTTTCTCCAGCCACTCCTGCGTTTTTCACTGGCACGCCTGCGTTTTTTAGCACACTCCCGGAAAACGCTCAGTTACCACCCAGAAACGCCCCTTTCCTGTCAATCATTCACCGATCAGCAGTGCCACTGAAAAGCGTCGCACGAACATCAGCAAATCTACAAAGTTTTGTGTTAAATAACTTAGCGCATGCGCGCTGCATACCATGCGCATGCGCATTTTCCACCTAATCGCTGCGTTGCGAAAAACGTCAACGAGCGATCAACTCGGAATGACCACCCATGTGCACTGCAGGTGTGACAGATGTAACATTTGCAGAGAGAGTTAGATTTGGATGGGTTATTTTGTTTCTGTGCCGGGTAAAACGAGTTTTATGGTAAGAACTTACCTTTGTTAAAACTCTTTCTGCGAGGTACACTGGGCTCCACAAGGAATGGACAATGGGGTGTAGAGTAGGATCTTGATCCGAGGCACCAACAGGCTCAAAGCTTTGACTGTTCCCAGAATGCATAGCGCCGCCTCCTCTATAACCCTGCCTCCCTGCACAGGACCTCAGTTTTTAGTTAACCAGCCCAATGCAGTAGCAGGAAAAGAGACGACAACGGTTAGTAGCCACAACACCGCATTCTCACGACAGGAGACGTGTCAGTGGCTAATGCCATACCAACCCGAAGAAGCTAAGTGCGTCAGGGTGGGCGCCTTGTGGAGCCCAGTGTACCTCGCAGAAAGAGTTTTAACAAGGGTAAGTTCTTACCATAAAACTCGTTT
Organism: Pseudophryne corroboree; assembly: GCF_028390025.1. Classification (NCBI taxonomy): domain Eukaryota; kingdom Metazoa; phylum Chordata; class Amphibia; order Anura; family Myobatrachidae; genus Pseudophryne; species Pseudophryne corroboree. The sequence goes on from NC_086445.1 coordinate 68,101,486, forward strand.
TCTGCTGCGGGGTACACTGGGCTCCACAAGTCTGGACAATGGGGATGTCCTAAAGCAGTTCCTTATGGGAGGGGACGCACTGTAGCGGGCACAAGAACCCGGCGTCCAAAGGAAGTATCCTGGGAAGCGGCAGTATCGAAGGCATAGAACCTTATGAACGTGTTCACAGAGGACCACGTAGCCGCCTTGAACAATTGTTCAAGGGTCGCACCACGTTGGGCCGCCCAAGAAGGTCCAATAGACCGGGTAGAATGGGCCTTAATGTGATCAGGAGCAGAGAGACCAGCCTTCACATAAGCATGTGCAATCACCATTCTAATCCATCTGGCCAGAGTTTGCTTGTGAGCAGGCCAGCCCCGTTTGTGAAACCCAAACACAACAAAAAGAGAATCAGATTTCCTAATAGGAGCAGTTCTCTTCACATAGATACGGAGAGCCCGTACCACATCCAAAGACTGCTCTTTGGGAGACAGATCAGGAGAAACAAGCGCCGGAACTACAATCTCCTGATTAAGGTGGAACGAAGAAACCACCTTAGGTAGATAGCCGGGACGAGTCCTAAGGACCGCCCGGTCACGGTGAAATATCAGATATGGGGAACTACAGGACAAGGCTCCCAAATCCGACACTCTTCTAGCTGAGGCAATAGCCAGCAGAAACACCACCTTAAGGGAAAGCCACTTAAAGTCAGCTGAACCAAGAGGTTCAAACGGAGACTCTTGTAACGCCTCCAAAACCACCGAAAAGTCCCAAGGAGCCACAGGCAGGACATAGGGAGGTTGGATACGCAACACGCCCTGAGTAAAGGTATGCACATCAGGTAAGGTCGCAATTTTTCTCTGAAACCACACCGACAAGGCAGATATTTGAACCTTGAGGGAGGCCAGACGCAGGCCTAAGTCCAGGCCCTGCTGAAGAAACGCCAACAACTTGGCTATACTAAACTTGGAAGCGTCATAATCGTTAGATGCGCACCAAACAAAGTAAGAATGCCAGACCCTATAGTAAATCTGAGCCGAAGCCGGTTTCCGGGCCCGCAACATAGTTTGAATGACCGCCTCAGAAAACCCTTTAGCCCTTAAGACGGAAGCTTCAAGAGCCACGCCGTCAAAGACAGCCGGGCTAGGTCCTGGTAGACACAGGGGCCCTGAACGAGGAGGTCTGGGCGTTGTGGAAGTATAATTGGACGCTCTGACGATAGGCCTTGCAGGTCTGAGAACCAGTGCCGTCTGGGCCACGCTGGATCTATGAGAAGCAGAATTGCTTTTTCTTGCTTGAACTTCCGAATTACCCTGGGCAGGTGTGACACCGGAGGGAACACATACGGCAGCCGAAACCTCCATGGTACCGCCAGCGCATCCACGAATGCTGCTTGAGGATCCCTTGTCCTTGCTCTGAAGACCGGAACCTTGTGATTGTGTCGAGACGCCATCAGATCTACGTCTGGAAGGCCCCACCTTTCCACTAGGAGTTGAAACACTTCTGGATGGAGGCCCCACTCGCCGGCATGCACGTCCTGACTCCCGGAATGAATATTGCCGATATGGCCGGTAGATGGCGTTCTGCCCACTGTAGAATCCGTGAGACTTCATTGCTAGTCGGCTTCGAGTGCCGCCTTGATGATTTATGTAAGGCACTGTAGTGGCGTTGTCTGACTGTACTTGAACAGGATGGTTCTGAATTAAATTAAATGCTGGGCTAGGTTCAAGGCATTGAAGACCGCCCTCAACTCCAGAATATTGATCCGAGAGGAGGGACTGCTCCTTGGTCCACCGCCCCTGAAGGGAGTGTTGCTCCAGCACCGCGCCCCAACCTCTTAGACTGGCAACTGTCGTCAACAGGACCCAGTCGGATATCCAGAACGGACGGCCCCTGCACAGTTGTTGGTCCCGGAGCCACCAGAGCAGCGACAGACGGACCTCCGGAGTCAATGAGATCATTTGAGACCTGATCCGGTGAGGTAGGCCATCCCATTTGGCTAGAATCAGCCTCTGAAGATGGCGAGAGTGAAATTGAGCATACTCCACCATGTCGAATGCTGACACCATGAGGCCCAGCACCTGCATCGCCGAATGTATCGACACTTGCGGACGAGATAGCAAGCAACGAATCCTGTCCTGAAGCTTCAGGACTTTCTCCTGACACAAGAACAACCTCTGGTTGTGAGTGTCTAATAGCGCTCCCAGATGCACCATGCTCTGAACAAGGGATCAGGGATGACTTCTTCCAGTTGATGAGCCACCCGTGGGCTTGCAGAAACCGGACCATCACATCTAGATGACGCAGGAGTAGTTCTGGGGAATTTGCCAGGATTAACAAGTCATCCAAATACGGCAGTATCCTGACCCCTTGACAGCAGAGTACCACCGTCATCACTGCCACGACTTTTGTAAAGACTCGCGGAGCCGTTGTTAAACCAAAAGGTGATGCCCGAAACTGGTAATGGCAGTTGCCAATCGCAAATCTCAGGTATTGCTGATGAGACACTGCTATAAGAATATGCAGGTAAGCATCCTGTATATCGAGGGAGACCATGAAGTCCCCAGGTTCCAAGACCAGAACAATAGAGCGAAGGGTTTCCATCCGGAACTTGGAAACCTTCACAAACCTGTTCAATGCCTTGAGGTTGAGAATGGGCTGGGAGGACCCATTCGTTTTCGGGACTAGAAACAGCGGAGAATAGTACCCCCGGCCCCTCTGCGCAACAGGCACCTGTACTACGACTCCTGTATCCAGGAGGGTCTGTACCACCGAATGTATAGTGTTTGCCTTTGTCTTTTCTAATGGGACATCTGTCTGGCAAAATCGATGAGGGGGTCGGTTTTTGAAGGCTATGGCGTAACCTCGAGTGACGACTTCCCGTACCCAGGCATCTGAAGTGGCCTTCAACCATTCCTGGGTATACCCTAGAAACCGGCCCCCCACCCTGGGATCCCCCAGAGGGAGGCCCGCCCTGTCATGCGGCAGGCTTATCGGTCTTGGAAGCTGGCTGACGGGCAGCCCAGGCTCTTTTGGGCTTTGGCTTGCCAGGTTTGGAAGTACGGGCCTGTTTGTGGTACGCCTGACCTTTTGCTTTACCTGAAGGACGAAAGGGGCGAAAGGAAGTACCTTTAACCTTCGACACAGAAGGAGCAGTACTTGGCAGACAGGCAGTTTTGGCAGTAGCCAAGTCAGCCACAATCTTATTTAAATCCTCCCCAAACAGAATATCTCCCTTAAAAGGGAGTACCTCCAGGGTTTTTCTAGAGTCCAGATCCACAGACCAGGATCTCAGCCACAATATCCGGCGAGCCAGGACTGACGTAGTAGAGGCCTTGACTGCCAGGATACCGGCATCAGAAGCCGCCTCATTAATATAACGAGAAGCTGTGACAATATAAGACAAGCATTGTCTAGCATGGTCAGAGGAGATTTCAGCATCTAACTCCAAGGCCCATGCTTCAATGTCCTCTGCAGCCCAAGTAGCTGCAATAGTGGGCCTTTGTGCAGCACCCGTGAGGGTGTAAATCACTTTCAGACAACCCTCCACACGTTTATCCGTAGGCTCTTTTAGAAACGTGACGGTGGTGACCGGTGGAGCTGAGGAAACCACCATCCTAGCCACATGTGAGTCCACTGGAGGAGGCGTTTCCCAATTCTTAGACAGCCCCGCACCCGGGTTTTCCCAGGGTTCCTGACGTATATCAATTATGTGGTCAGAGTGAGGTAAAACTTGTTTAATCACTTTCTGACGCTTGAACCTATCTGGTTTCTTAGGAGGAACGGATGGCTCGGGATCATCCGTAATCTGTAAAATTAACTTAATAGCCTCCAAAAGATCAGGAACATCCACATGTGAACTACCCTCCCCATCAGCCGTATCTGAGTCAGAACCTGTGGGGTCAGTGTAAGTGCCGTCTTCATCCGACGAGGTGTCAGTGACAGCAGTGGATTGTGAGGAGACAAGCGCTCGCTTAGAGGACCCCTTGGACGTAGGCGAGCGACGGTCAGACTTTTTAGTAGTCAGGGACTGGTTCAACTTCTTTATTTGAGCAGATAAATCGTCCGCCCATGGCGGGTTAGCTGCAGGGACCACAAACGGTTGCACTGGCATTGGGGGTCCCATAGGGGGTGTTAGTTTATGAACTAGCGTATGCAGAAGCGTGGAAAAAGCGGCCCACGGCTGGTCATTATTTGCCCCTGTTGCCACCGTCCCACTGGGGGGCCCCCAGAACCAGAGCCCAAAGCTGCTATATTCTCCTCATAGGTATCTGCGGCTTCAGCAACACCGGCAGTGTGTTCAGCCCCAGAACCGTTACCCTCAGAAGCAGACATGATATAACTTGCAGTATCAGGTAACACAGTACAATTTGTCAGCAGCACAATACCTCTAGCCCAAACCCCTGCGCAGTGTAGTCAGCACCAGCAGAGATAAAGGAGAGATATGATGACTAAATCTCAGAGAAAAATACGTAATACAGTATATCTTTGTGAAAATCCTATATTAGATAAAACCTAACGCACCAAGCCCCCTCAGGTTATAGAATATAGGGATAGCAGGTTGAGTGAAAGACACGAAATGGACAGCACTCAGCTATCAAATGCACACACAAATAGTCACAGTCTGTACAATGCAGAGGTTATTACTAACAATAATACTGCACTGGACTAGCTTACACAGCTATATAACAATAGATATAACAGTACACAGTAAGCACTGGATGTATATCACAGGGTAATTGTACTAGGAAACCCTGACTAAATGCACTCTTTCTTAACTAACACTGACTAAAAAAGGCAGGTAGAATACTTAAGTGTCTTGTAAAGTCACAGCACTGACAACCAGGCGGCTTTACATAGGAGGATTTGCCCAAGCATTCCCAGGAACAGTGAGCTGAGGGATAATGGCGCCGTAGACACTGCCAGGGAGTGAGGGAGAGACAGATATGCAGCTCCAGGGCGGGAACATTTGCAGAAAATGGGGCCCTGGGGCTGGGGGAGGGGCTTCAGGTCCAAGCTCTATCCCCCTGCTGGCAAAACCACCGGGTACTGCGGGCTCTAATAAAATGGTTTATAGAGAAAACCTGACCTGTCCCATGCCCTGGTGATCTAGTGGGATCGCCTGTATAGCCACAGTGTCCACCGCCAGCGTGCGCGACCCGTCTCCCACTGACCGCGCCGGATCGCGATAAAGACCGGGTCCCCGCAAGCGGGACCCACTTACCACCTCCCAAAGCGCGGCCACGCGATCCTGGAGAGCCCCCCGTCGTGTGTGTCTGACAAGAAGAAAACCGGAGCCTCCTGCTGTGGTTACCCGGCAACCAGGGCTCGGGAGTGTACAGCGCAGCTGGGTAGAGCGGGAGCTGCAGCCGTGAATGTCCACTGACATGTAACACTGCTGCTGCCCTTGAAGTCTTCACTTTTTTTCCTCAGATAAAAAGCTCTTCTTAGGGCTGCCTGGAGCAGCCCCTCTGTTAAGTGCCTGCTACTGCAGCACCAACTACAAAACTAAGATCCTGTGCAGGGAGGCGGAGTGATATAGGAGGCGGCGCTATGCATTCTGGGAACAGTCAAAGCTTTGAGCCTGTTGGTGCCTCGGATCAAGATCCTACTCTACACCCCATTGTCCATTCCTTGTGGAGCCCAGTGTACCCCGCAGCAGAAATACTGGCTGCTTTATTTTTACACTGCAATTTAGATTTCAGTTTGAACACACCCCACCCAAATCTAACTCTCTCTGCACATGTTACATCTGCCCCCCTTGCTGTGCACATGGTTTTGCCCAACTGCTAACAAATTTGCTGCTGCGATCAACTCTGAATTAGGCCCTGAGTGCGGTGGTCTGCCTGTCATGTGAGGGGTGGGGCTAGGGCCGGATTAAGGGCCACATGGCCATGAGCTGAAAATATTCAAGGGCCTATTGTGAGAAACAGGGGAGGTGTGATCAGTGCTGTGTGGGTGTGGCTAGAACCACGTGGACATGTACATCTTCTACACTATCAGCTCCAATGTCACCCTAAATATGTAAAAATATAAAAATTCCATCATATTATGAGAAAAAATAAGAATTTACTTACCGATAATTCTATTTCTCATAGTCCGTAGTGGATGCTGGGGACTCCGTAAGGACCATGGGGAATAGCGGCTCCGCAGGAGACTGGGCACATCTAAAGAAAGCTTTAGGACTAACTGGTGTGCACTGGCTCCTCCCCCTATGACCCTCCTCCAAGCCTCAGTTAGGATACTGTGCCCGGACGAGCGTACACAATAAGGAAGGATTTTGAATCCCGGGTAAGACTCATACCAGCCACACCAATCACACCGTATAACTTGTGATCTGAACCCAGTTAACAGTATGATAACAGAGGAGCCTCTGAAAAGATGGCTCCCAACAATAATAACCCGATTTTTGTAACAATAACTATGTACAAGTATTGCAGACAATCCGCACTTGGGATGGGCGCCCAGCATCCACTACGGACTATGAGAAATAGAATTATCGGTAAGTAAATTCTTATTTTCTCTAACGTCCTAAGTGGATGCTGGGGACTCCGTAAGGACCATGGGGATTATACCAAAGCTCCCAAACGGGCGGGAGAGTGCGGATAACTCTGCAGCACCGAATGAGAGAACTCCAGGGTCCTCCTCAGCCAGGGTATCAAATTTGTAGAATTTAGCAAACATGTTTGCCCCTGACCAAGTAGCTGCTCGGCAAAGTTGTAAAGCCGAGACCCCTCGGGCAGCCGCCCAAGATGAGCCCACTTTCCTTGTGGAATGGGCTTTTACAGATTTTAGCTGTGGCAGGCCTGCCACAGAATGTGCAAGCTGAATTGTACTACAAATCCAACGAGCAATAGTCTGCTTAGAAGCAGGAGCACCCAGCATGTTGGGTGCATACAGGATAAACAGCGAGTCAGATTTCCTGACTCCAGCCGTCCTGGAAACATATTTTCAGGGCCCTGACAACATCCAGCAACTTGGATTCCTCCAAGTCCCTAGTAGCCGCAGGCACCACAATAGGTTGGTTCAGGTGAAAACGCTGGAACCACCTTAGGGAGAAACTGAGGACGAGTACTCAATTCCCCCTGTCCGAATGGAAAATCAGATAAGGGCTTTTACAGGATAAAGCCGCCAATTCTGACACGCGCCTGGCCCAGGCCAGGGCCAACAGCATGACCACTTTCCATGTGAGATATTTTAACTCCACAGATTTAAGTGGTTCAAACCAATGTGACTTTTGGAACCCAAACTACATTGAGATCCCAAATTGCCACTGGAGGCACAAAAGGAGGCTGTATATGCAGTACCCCTTTTACAAACGTCTAACTTCAGGGACTGAAGCTAGTTCTTTTTTGGAAGAAAATTGACAGGGCCGAAATCTGAACCTTAATGGACCCCAATTTCAGGCCCATAGACTCTCCTGTTTGCAGGAAATGTAGCAATCGACCCAGTTGAATTTCCTCCGTCGGGCCTTACTGGCCTCGCACTACGCAACATATTTTCGCCAATTGCGGTGATAATGTTTTTGCGGTTACATCCTTCCTGACTTTGATCAGGATAGGGATGACTTCATCCGGAATGCCTTTTTTCCTTCAGGATCCGGTGTTCAACCGCCATGCCGTCAAACGCAGCCGCGGTAAGTCTTGGAACAGACAGGGTCCTTGCTGGAGCAGGTCCCTTCTTAGAGGTAGAGGCCACGGATCCTCCGTGAGCCTCTCTTGAAGTTCCGGTTACCAAGTCCTTCTTGGCCAATCCGGAGCCACGAATATAGTGCTTTCTCCTCTCCATCTTATCAATCTCAGTACCTTGGGTATGAGAGGCAGAGGAGGGAACACATACACTGACTGGTACACCCACTGTGTTACCAGAGCGTCTACAACTATTGCCTGAGGGTCTCTTGACCTGGCGCAATACCTGTCGAGTTTTTTAATCATGTGGACGACTTCTGGGTGAAGTCCCCACTCTCCCGGGTGGAGGTCGTGCTGAGGAAGTCTGCTTCCCAGTTGTCCACTCCCGGAATGAATACTGTTGACAGTGCTATCACATGATTTTCCGCCCAGCGAAGAATCCTTGCAGCTTCTGCCATTGCCCTCCTGCTTCTTGTGCCACCCTGTCTGTTTACGTGGGTGACTGCCATGATGTTGTCCGACTGGATCAACACCGGCTGACCTTGAAGCAGAGGTCTCGCTAAGCTTAGAGCATTGTAAATGGCCCTTAGCTTCAGGATATTTATGTGAAGTGATGTATCCAGGCTTGACCCTAAGCCCTGGATATTCCTTCCCTGTGTGACTGCTCCCCAGCCTCGCAGGCTGGCATCCGTGGTCACCAGGACCCAGTCCTGAATGCCGAATCTGCGGCCCTCTAGAAGATGAGCACTCTGCAACCACTACAGGATGGATACCCTTGTCCTTGGCGACAGGGTTATCCGCTGATGCATCTGAAAATGCGACCCGGACCATTTGTCCAGTAGGTTCCACTGGAAAGTTCTTGCGTGGAATCTAACGAATGGGATTGCTTCGTAGGAAGCCACCATTTTTACCCAGAACCCTTGTGCATTGATGCACTGAGACTTGGTTCGGTTTTAGGAGGTTCCTGATTAGCTCGGATAACTCCCTGGCTTTCTCTTCCGGGAGAAACACCTTTTTTCTGGACTGTGTCCAGGATCATCCCTAGGAAACAGAAGACAAGTCGTCGGAACCAGCTGCGATTTTGGAATATTGAGAATCCAATCGTGCTGCCGCAACACTACCTGAGATAGTGCTACACCGACCTCCAACTGTTCCCTGGATCTTACCCGTATCAGGGAATCGTCCAAGTAAGGGATAACTAAAATTCCCTTCCTTCGAAGGGATATCATTTCGTCCATTACCTTGGTAAAGACCCGGGGTGCCGTGGACCATCCCTACGGCAGCGTCTGAACTGATAGTGACAGTTCTGTACCATAACCTGAGGTACCCTTGGTGAGAAGGGTAAATTTTGACATGAAGGTAAGCATCCTTGATGTCCCGAGACATCATGTAGTCCCCTTCTTCCAGGTTCGCAATCACTGCTCTGAGTGACTCAATCTTGAATTTGAACCTCTGTATGTAAGTGTTCAAAGATTTTAGATTTTAGATTTAGAATCGGTCTCACCGAGCCGTCTGGCTTCGGTACCACAATAGTGTGGAATAATACCCCGTTCCCTGTTGCAGGAGGGGTACCTCGATTATCACCTGCTGGGAATACAGCTTGTGAATGGCTTCCAAAACTGCCTCCCTGTCAGAGGGAGACGTCGGTAAAGCCGACTTTTGGAAACGGCGAGGGGGAGACGTCTCGAATTCCAATATGTACCCCTGAGATATTACCTGAAGGATCCAGGGGTCTACTTGCGAGTGAGCCCACTGCGCACTGAAATTCATTGAGAACAGGCCCCCACCGTGCCTGAGCTTGTAAAGCCCTAGCGTCATACTGAGGGCTTGGCAGAGGCGGGAAAGGGTTTCTGTTCCTGGGAACTGGCTGATCTCTACAGCCTTTTTCCTCTCCCTCTGTCACGAGCAGAAAAGAGGAACCTTTTGTCCGCTTGCCAAAAAAGGACTGCGCCTGATAATACGGCGTCTTATTTTGAGAGGCGACCTTTGGGTACAAACGTGGATTTCCCAGCTGTTGCCGTGGCCACCAGGTCTAAAAGACCGACCCCAAATGTCCCCTTTCAAAGGCAATACTTCCAAATGCCGTTTGGAATCCGCATCACCTGACCATTTTACTGGTAGACTTGGACAACGCACTTATACTTGATGCCAGTCGGCAATTATTCCGCTGTGCATCATGCATATATAGAAATGCATCTTTTAAATGCTCTATAGGCAATAATATACTATCCTTATCTAGGATATCAATATTTCCAGTCAGGGAATCCGACCATGCCAACCCAGCACTGCACCTCCAGGCTAAGGCGATAGCTGGTCGCAGTATAACACCAGTATGTGTGTAAATACCTTTTTGGATACCCTCCTGCTTTCTATCAGCAGGATCCTTAAGGGCGGCCATCTCATGAGAGGGTAGAGCCCTTGTTCTTACCAGCGTGTGAGCGCCTTATCCCCCCTAGGGGGTGTTTCCCAACGCACCCTAACCTCTGGCGGGAAAGGGTATGCAGCCAATACTTTTTAAGAAATTTGTTATCGGGGGGAAACCCACGCATCATCACACACCTCATTTTATTTCTCAGATTCAGGAAAACTACAGGTAGTTTTTCCCTCACCGAACATAATACCCCTTTTTGGTGGTACTCGTATTATCGGAAATGTATAAAAACATTTTCCATTGTCTCAATCATGTAACGTGTGGCCCTACTGGAAATCACGGTTGTCTCTTCACCGTCGACACAGGAGTCAGTATCCGTGTCGGCGTCTGTATCTGCCATCTGAGGTAACGGCCGCTTTAGAGCCCCTGACGGCCTATGAGACGTCTGGACAGGCACAAGCTGAGTAGCCGGCTGTCTCATGTCAACCACTGTTTTTTTATATAGAGCTGACACTGTCACGTAATTTTCAACAGTACATCCACTCAGGTGTCGACCCCCTAGGGGGTGACATCACTGTTACAGACACTCTGCTCCGTCTCCACATCATTTTTCTCCTCATACATGTCGACACAAACGTACCGACACACAGCACACACACAGGGAATGCTCTGATAGAGGACAGGACCCCACTAGCCCTTTGGGGAGACAGAGGGAGAGTATGCCAGCACACACCAGAGCGCTATATATATATACAGGGATAACCTTATATAAGTGTTTTTCCCCTTATAGCTGCTGTATGTTTTAATACTGCGCCTAATTAGTGCCCCCCTCTCTTTTTTCTGTAGTGTAGTGACTGCAGGGAAGAGCAGGGAGCTTCCCTCCAACTGAGCTGTGAGGGAAAATGGCGCCAGTGTGCTGAGGAGATAGGCTCCGCCCCCTTTACGGCGGCCTTATCTCCCGGTTTTTTGTATATTCTGGTAGGGGTTAAATGCATCCATATAGCCCAGGAGCTATATGTGATGCATTTTTTGCCATGTAAGGTATTTCTGTCATGTTTTATTGCGTCTCAGGGCGCCCCCCCCAGCGCCCTGCACCCTCAGTGACCGGAGTGTGAAGTGTGCTGAGAGCAATGGCGCACAGCTGCAGTGCTGTGCGCTACCTTATGAAGACAGGAAAGTCTTCTGCCGCCGATTTATGGACCTCTTCTTGCTTCAGCATCTGTAAGGGGGCCGGCGGCGCGGCTCTGGGACCCATCCATGGCTGGGCCTGTGATAGTCCCTCTGGAGCTAATGTCCAGTAGCCAAGAAGCCCAATCCACTCTGCACGCAGGTGAGTTCGCTTCTTCTCCCCTTAGTCCCTCGATGCAGTGAGCCTGTTGCCAGCAGGTCTCACTGAAAATAACAAACCTAAACTAAAACTTTCACTAAGAAGCTCAGGAGAGCCCCTAGTGTGCACCCTTCTCGTCGGGCACAGAAATCTAACTGAGGCTTGGAGGAGGGTCATAGGGGGAGGAGCCAGTGCACACCAGTTAGTCCTAAAGCTTTCTTTAGATGTGCCCAGTCTCCTGCGGAGCCGCTATTCCCCATGGTCCTTACGGAGTCCCCAGCATCCACTTAGGACGTTAGAGAAATAGAAATGCAATCTTAATAGTTATGTTTTGTGGCAGACCATGTGGCCAGCTGGTGGCTTGGGATCATCATGCTGTCATGATGATGCGCCTATTTTTATGTGGAGGCCTGGCACTGTAGCTCCATCCGCCCCATTGTTTATCTGGCCCTGGGTGGGGCCACGTGACATCACACAAAATAGGCCCCACAGACACGTCGGCTTCCAGGAACCTTCCTGGTGAGCCCTATTGCCAATCCGCCCCTGGACCTTGCACTCAATTGTATCTTCCCCATTGTATGTGTGTTAATAACAATTCTCCTTTTAATACCATTTGACCCAGAATAACGACGCCGAGATACCGACCACCGAGAATGCAGACAGCTGCGCCAGGGCTATTTCCACTCGCGGGTGTCCACGACACCCATAGAGTGGGAATAGAACCTGTGGTGAGCACACTGAGCCCACAATGGGCTTTCTAGAGCTCGCCCCGCTGCTGGCATTCTGACGGTCGGGATCCTGGTGTCGGTATACTGAACTACGGGATACGGCCACCGGGATTCCATCCCCAACCCATCACATACATGTAAGAGCAGTGCCCCCAAATACCACACTGGACTCTAACCCCCATATCGTCATACCAGATTTGTCACTGCAGTCCTGAGTATCAGACCTCAAGACCCATCAGAGCTACTATGACCAGGATATATTTGGGCAGAGAAACCTCAGCCATACTCACCCACACACAGCGTGTTCACCAGCAAACACACTAACTACCGCCTACAACTAGACTCCTCACAGGAGTCATCCCCTTAGTACGGGCACTCCACATCCAAGCTTCAGACACACCAAGCTGCCTTTTAATGACTCACAAGCTACCCCTTTGCCTGATGTGCTCTGAACTGAGAGACCTCATTGTTCCTGATGTCTGCCCATTACACTGTGACAACCCATTGTGATTTTCTCCTCCTTCTGATAAATAGTCTCATGTGTAGAAATATGAATAACACTAAGTTTGAAACGTTCCTTGTGCTTGGAAAGCTTTGTATATGCTTTCCTGCAATCTATAATTTTGCGCCCTCCAGCATCTATAGTACCCCATTGCCCCTTTGCCTCTTAGCGTAACCTAGGGCAATATAGCACCCCACAGGGGGCAGTACCGACTACTTTGGGAACCACTATTTTAAATCTGTAGAAACAGCATAATAACAGCTGCATATCACCAAACTAGTGTACATTTATAAAGAATTCAGTAGCATATGCTATGGTTTATATTAACAATAATAGGATTTTGGTAGCTACCGGTAAATCCTTTTCTCGTAGTCTGTAGAGGATGCGGGGTCCACATTAGTACCATGGGGTATAGACGGTCCACCAGGAGCCATTGGCACTTTAAGAGTTTGAGAGTGTGGTCTGGCTCCTCCCTCTATGCCCCTCCTACCAGACTCAGTCTAGAAACTGTGCCCAAGAAGACGACATACTTCGAGAGAAGGATTATACACAGATAGTGGTGAGATTCATACCAGCTCACACATACAAGGCACGTCAAGCCTACTAGCTTGAACCACTCAGCAACAGCTGAAACATTACTTACCAATTAACGCAGTACTCAACTAAAACGAAGTGGTACTGAACCAAATAACATTTGCAGGAAAAGAATGTGCTGGGCGGGTGTCCAGTATCCTCTATGGACTACGAGAAAAGGATTTACCGGTAGGTACCAAAATCCTATTTTCTCTTACGTCCTAGAGGATGCTGGGGCCCACATTAGTACCATGGGGATGTACCAAAGCTCCCAGAATGGGAGGGAGAGCGCGGAGGCTCCTGCAGAACTGACTGACTGAACTACAGGTCATCAGAGGCCAAAGTATCGAACTTGTAAAACTTTGCAAACGTATTCGAACCAGACCAAGGTGCAGCTTGGCAAAGTTGCACTGCCGAGACACCCCGGGCAGCCGCCCAGGAAGACGCCACCTTACGAGTAGAGTGGGCCTTAACAGATTTTGGACACGGCAGTCCTGCCGTAGAATAAGCGTGCTGGATAGTGAACCTGATCCAGCGAGAGATCGTCTGCTTAGAAGCAGGACACCCAATTTTCTTGGGATCATATAGGACAAACAGAGAGTCCGACTTTCTGTGACGAGAAGTTCTCTTCACATATAGCTTCAGAGCCCTTACGACATCCACGGACTTTGATGTAACTGAGGAGTCAGTAGCCACTGGCACCACAATAGGTTGGTTGATATTAAATGCTGACACAACCTTCGGAAGAAACTGCTGACGTGTCCGGAGCTCAGCTCTATCTTCGTGGAAGATCAAGTAAGGGCTTTTACAGGATAAAGCCCCCAGCTCGGACACACATCTAGCAGAAGCTAATGCCAACAATGTGACCGCCTTCCATGTAAGAAATTTGACCTCTACCTCCTGTAGAGGCTCAAACCAATCCAACTGGAGGAACTGCAACACCACGTTAAGGTCCCAAGGCGCCGTAGGCGGTACAAAGGGAGGTTGGATATGCAGAACTCCCTTCAAAAAGGTCTGAACCTCAGGGAGGGCAGCCAATTGTTTCTGAAAGAAAATGGATAGGGCCGAAATCTGGATCCTTCCCAGATCCTAACCTCAGACCCATATCCACACCGGCTTGCAGGAAGAGGAGGAAACGTGTGAGTTGAAACTCCACCGTAGGAAACTTCTTGGATTCACACTGAGACATATTTCTTCCAAATACGATGGTAATGTTTAGACGTTACCCCTTTCCTAGCCTGTATCAGGGTAGGAATTACCTTCTTCGGAATGCCCTTTCCCAGCAAGTATCAGGCGCTCAACTTCCATGCCGTCAAATGTAGCCGCGGTAAGTCTTCATAGGCGAACGGCCCCTGCTGCATCAGGTCCTCCCGAAGAGGAAGAGGCCTCGGATCTTCTCGCAGTAGATTTAGAAGGTCTGCGTACCATGCCCTTCTTGGCCAGTCTGGGGCAACGAGGATCGCTGGAACCCTTGTTCTCCTTATGAGCTTTATGAGTCTTGGGATGAGTGGGAGTGGTGGAAACACGTACACTGACTGGAACACCCACGGAGACACCAGGGTGTCCACTGCCACTGCCTGTGGGTCCCTCGACCTGGAACAATAACGCTGAAGCTTTTTGTTGAGACAAGAGGCCATCATGTCTATTTGGGGTAGTCCCCAAAGATCTGTTATCTCCTCCGGATGGAGGCCCCACTCTCCCGGATGGAGATCGTGTCTGCTGAGGAAGTCTGCTTCCCAGTTGTCTACTCCCGGAATAAAGATGGCTGACAGCGCTAACGCATGTCTTTCTGTCCAGAGGGGTATTCTCGTCACCTCTGACACTGCCGTTCTGCTCTTCGTTCCGCCTTGTCGGTTTATGTAAGCCACTGTTGTTACGTTGTCTGACTGCACTTGAATGGCCCGATTTCTCAGAAGAGGGGACGCCTGAAAAATAAGAATTTACTTACCGATAATTCTATTTCTCATAGTCCGTAGTGGATGCTGGGGACTCCGTAAGGACCATGGGGAATAGCGGCTCCGCAGGAGACTGGGCACATCTAAAGAAAGCTTTAGGACTATCTGGTGTGCACTGGCTCCTCCCCCTATGACCTATGACCCTCCTCCAAGCCTCAGTTAGGATACTGTGCCCGGACGAGCGTACACAATAAGGAAGGATTTTGAATCCCGGGTAAGACTCATACCAGCCACACCAATCACACCGTATAACCTGTGATCTGAACCCAGTTAACAGCATGATAACAGAGGAGCCTCTGAAAGATGGCTCACAACAATAATAACCCGATTTTTGTAACAATAACTATGTACAAGTATTGCAGACAATCCGCACTTGGGATGGGCGCCCAGCATCCACTACGGACTATGAGAAATAGAATTATCGGTAAGTAAATTCTTATTTTCTCTAACGTCCTAAGTGGATGCTGGGGACTCCGTAAGGACCATGGGGATTATACCAAAGCTCCCAAACGGGCGGGAGAGTGCGGATGACTCTGCAGCACCAAATGAGAGAACTCCAGGTCCTCCTCAGCCAGGATATCAATTTTGTAGAATTTTACAAACGTATTTGCTCCTGACCAAGTAGCTGCTCGGCAAAGTTGTAAAGCCGAGACCCCTCGGGCAGCCGCCCAAGATGAGCCCACCTTCCTTGTGGAGTGGGCATTTACAGATTTTTGGCTGTGGCAGGCCTGCCACAGAATGTGCATGCTGAATTATACTACCAATCCAACGAGCAATAGTCTGCTTAGAAGCAGGAGCACCCAGCTTGTTGGGTGCACACAGGATAAACAGCGAGTCAGATTTCCTGACTCCAGCCGTCCTGGAAACATATATTTTCAGGGCACTGACAACGTCTAGCAACTTGGAGGCCTCCAAGTCCCTAGTAGCCGCAGACACCACCAATAGGTTGGTTCAGGTGAGACGCTGAAACCACCTTGGGGAGAAACTGAGGACGAGTCCTCAATTCCGCCCTGTCCGAATGGAAAATCAGATAAGGGCTTTTTCAGGATAAAGCCGCCAATTCTGACACGCGCCTGGCCCAGGCCAGGGCCAACAGCATGACCACTTTCCATGTGAGATATTTTAACTCCACAGATTTAAGTGGTTCAAACCAATGTGACTTTTGGAACCCAAAACTACATTGAGATCCCAAAGTGCCACTGGAGGCACAAAAGGAGGCTGTATATGCAGTACCCCTTTTACAAACGTCTGAACTTCAGGGACTGAAGCTAGTTCTTTTTGGAAGAAAATTGACAGGGCCGAAATTTGAACCTTAATGGACCCCAATTTCAGGCCCATAGACACTCCTGTTTGCAGCAAATGTAGGAATCGACCCAGTTGAATTTCCTCCGTCGGGCCTTACTGGCCTCGCACCACGCAACATATTTTCGCCAATTGCGGTGATAATGTTTTTGCAGTTACATCCTTCCTGGCTTTGATCAGGATAGGGATGACTTCATCCGGAATGCCTTTTTTCCTTCAGGATCCGGCGTTCAACCGCCATGCCGTCAAACGCAGCCGCGGTAAGTCTTGGAACAGACAGGGTCCTTGCTGGAGCAGGTCTTTTCTTAAAGGTAGAGGCCACGGATCCTCCGTGAGCATCTCTTGAAGTTCCGGTTACCAAGTCCTTCTTGGCCAATCCGGAACCACGAATATAGTGCTTACTCCTCTCCATCTTATCAATCTCAGTACCTTGGGTATGAGAGGCAGAGGAGGGAACACATACCCTGACTGGTACACCCACGGTGTTACCAGAGCGTCTACAGCTTATTGCCTGAGGGTCCCTGGACCTGGCGCAATACCTGTCGAGTTTTTAATCATGTGGAAGACTTCTGGGTGAAGTCCCCACTCTCCCGGGTGGAGGTCGTGCTGAGGAAGTCTGCTTCCCAGTTGTCCACTCCCGGAATGAATACTGCTGACAGTGCTATCACATGATTTTCCGCCCAGCGAAGAATCCTTGCAGCTTCTGCCATTGCCCTCCTGCTTCTTGTGCCACCCTGTCTGTTTACGTGGGTGACTGCCGTGATGTTGTCCGACTGGATCAACACCGGCTGACCTTGAAGCAGAGGTCTTGCTAAGCTTAGAGCATTGTAAATGTCCCTTAGCTTCAGGATATTTATGTGAAGTGATGTCTCCAGGCTTGACCATAAGCCCTGGATATTCCTTCCCTGTGTGACTGCTCCCCAGCCTCGCAGGCTGGCATCCTTGGTCACCAGGACCCCGTCCTGAATGCCTAATCTGCGGCCCTCTAGAAGATGAGCACTCTGCAACCACCACAGGAGGGACACCCTTGTCCTTGGTGACAGGGTTATCCGCTGATGCATCTGAAGATGCGATCCGGACCATTTGTCCCGCAGGTCCCACTGGAAAGTTCTTGCGTGGAATCTGCCGAATGGGATTGCTTCGTAGGAAGCCACCATTTTACCCAGAACCCTTGTGCATTGATGCACTGAGACTTGGCTCGGTTTTAGGAGGTTCCTGACTAGCTCGGATAACTCCCTGGCTTTCTCCTCCGGGAGAAACACCTTTTTCTGGACTGTGTCCAGGATCATCCCTAGGAACAGAAGACACGTCGTCGGAACCAGGTGCGATTTTGGAATATTGAGAATCCAATCGTGCTGCCGCAACACTACCTGAGATAGTGCTACACCGACCTCCAACTGTTCCCTGGATCTTACCCTTATCAGGGAATTGTCCAAGGAAGGGATAACTAAAATTCACTTCCTTCGAAGGAATATCATCATTTCGGCCATTACCTTGGTAAAGACCCGGGGTGCCGTGTACCATCCATACGGCAGCGTCTGAACTGATAGTGACAGTTCTGTACCCTAAACCTGAGGTACCCTTGGTGAGAAGGGTAAATTTTGACATGAAGGTAAGCATCCTTGATGTCCCGAGACATCATGTAGTCCCCTTCTTCCAGGTTCGCAATCACTGCTCTGAGTGACTCAATCTTGAATTTGAACCTCTGTACGTAAGTGTTCCCTGTTGCAGGAGTGGTATCTTGATTATCACCTGCTGGGAATACAGCTTGTGAATGGCTTCCAAAACTGTCTCCCTGTCAGAAGGAGACATCGGTAAAGCCGACTTTAGGAAACGGCGAGGGGGAGACGTCTCGAATTCTAATTTGTACCCCTGAGATATCACCTGAAGGATCCAGGGGTCTACTTGCGAGTGAGCCCACTGCGCGCTGAAATTCATTGAGACGGGCCCCCCACCGTGCCTGATTCTGCTTGTAAAGCCCCAGCGTATACCGAGGGCTTGGCAGAGGCGGGAGAGGGTTTCTGTTCCTGGGAACTGGCTGATTTCTGCAGCCTTTTTCCTCTCCCTCTGTCACGGGGCAGAAATGAGGAACCTTTTGCCCGCTTGTCCACGAAATGACTGCGCCTGATAATACGGCGTCTTCTCATGTTGAGAGGCGACCTGGGGTACAAACGTGGAATTCCCAGCTGTTGCCGTGGCCACCAGGTCTGAAAGACCGACCCCAAATAACTCCTCCCTTAATAAAGCAATACTTCCAAATGCCGTTTGGAATACGCATCACCTGACCACTGACGTGTCCATAACCCTCTACTGGTAGAAATGGACAACGCGCTTAGACTTGATGCCAGTCGGCAAATATTCCGCTGTGCATCACGCATATATAAAAATGCATCTTTTAAATGCTCTATAGGCAAAAATATACTGTCCCTATCTAGGGTATCAATATTTTCAGTCAGGGAATCCGACCACGCCAACCCAGCACTGCACATCCAGGCTGAGGCGATTGCTGGTCGCAGTATAACACCAGTATGTGTGTAAATACCTTTTAGGATACCCTCCTGCTTTCTATCAGCAGGATCCTTAAGGGCGGCCATCTCAGGCGAAGGTAGAGCCCTTACAAGCGTGTGAGCGCTTTATCCCCCCTAGGGGGTGTTTCCCAACGCACCCTAACCTCTGGCGGGAAAGGATATAATGCCAATAACATTTTAGAAATTATCCGTTGTTATCGGGGGAAACCCACGCATCATCACACAGCTCATTTAATTTCTCAGATTCAGTAAAACTACAGGTAGTTTTTCCTCACCGAACATAATACCCCTTTTTTGGTGGTACTCGTATTATCAGAAATGTGTAAAACATTTTTCATTGCCTCAATCATGTAACGTGTGGCCCTACTGGAAGTCACATTCGTCTCTTCACCGTCGACACTGGAGTCAGTATCCGTGTCGGCGTCTATATCTGCCATCTGAGGTAACCGGCGCTTTAGAGCCCCTGACGGCCTATGAGACGTCTGGACAGGCACAAGCTGAGTAGCCGGCTGTCTCATGTCAACCACTGTCTTTTATACAGAGCTGACACTGTCACGTAATTCCTTCCAACAGTTCATCCACTCAGGTGTCGACCCCCTAGGGGGTGACATCACTATTACAGGCAATCTGCTCCGTCTCCACATCATTTTTCTCCTCATACATGTCGACACAAAAGTACCGACATACAGCACACACACAGGGAATGCTCTGATAGAGGACAGGACCCCACTAGCCCTTTGGGGAGACAGAGGGAGAGTTTGCCAGCACACACCAGAGCGCTATATATATACAGGGATAACCTTATATAAGTGTTTTTCCCCTTATAGCTGCTGTATAGTTAATACTGCGCCTAATTAGTGCCCCCCTCTCTTTTTTTAACCCTTTCTGTAGTGTAGTGACTGCAGGGGAGAGACAGGGAGCTTCCCTCCAACAGAGCTGTGAGGGAAAATGGCGCCAGTGTGCTGAGGAGATAGGCTCCGCCCCTTTTTCGCGGACTTTTCTCCTGCTTTTTTATGGATTCTGGCAGGGGTTAAATGCATCCATATAGCCCAGGAGCTATATGTGATGCATTTTTTTTTGCCATCCAAGGTGTTTTTATTGCGTCTCAGGGCGCCCCCCCCCCAGCGCCCTGCACCCTCAGTGACCGAAGTGTGAAGTGTGCTGAGAGCAATGGCGCACAGCTGCAGTGCTGTGCGCTACCTTGTTGAAGACAGGACGTCTTCTGCCGCCGATTTTCCGGACCTCTTCTGCCTTCTGGCTCTGTAAGGGGGCCGGCGGCGCGGCTCTGGGACCCATCCAAGCTGGGCCTGTGATCGTCCCTCTGGAGCTAATGTCCAGTAGCCGAAGAAGCCCAATCCACTCTGCACGCAGGTGAGTTCGCTTCTTCTCCCCTTAGTCCCTCGATGCAGTGAGCCTGTTGCCAGCAGGTCTCACTGAAAATAAAAAACCTAATCTAAAACTTTCACTAACAAGCTCAGGAGAGCCCCTAGTGTGCACCCTTCTCGTTCGGGCACAGAGATCTAACAGGCTTGGAGGAGGGTCATAGGGGGAGGAGCCAGTGCACACCAGATAGTCCTAAAGCTTTCTTTAGATGTGCCCAGTCTCCTGCGGAGCCGCTATTCCCCATGGTCCTTACGGAGTCCCCAGCATCCACTTAGGACGTTAGAGAAAAGACCGTTGTAGACGGCTTAGTTCCAGGATGTTGATGGGCAGGCCGGCTTCCAGGCTTGACCACCGTCCTTGGAAGGTTACTCCTTGAGTGACTGCTCCCCAGCCCCGGAGGCTCGCATCCGTGGTTAGAAGGACCCAGTCCTGAATCCCGAACCTGCAGAAGGTGAGGCAATTGGAGCCACCAGAGGAGTGAAATCCTTGCCCTTGGTGACAGACAAATTCTCTGGTGCATGTGGAGGTGAGATCCCGACCACTTGTCCAGGAGATCCAGTTGGAAGGTTCGAGCGTGGAACCTCCCGTACTGGAGAGCCTCGTAAGAGGCCACCATCTTTCCCAACAGGCAAATGCACTGATGAACCGACACCCCGGGCGGCTTCAGGACATCCCGGACCATAGCTTGTATCACCAAACGCCTTTTCCTGCGGAAGAAACACCCGCTGCACTTCCGTATCCAGGATCATTCCCAGAAATGACAACCTCTGGGTTGGTTCCAAATGTGACTTTGGAAAGTTCAGAATCCAACCGTGACTCTGGAGCAGTCGTGTTGTGAGAACAATGGACTGCAGTAGCTTCTCCTTGGACGATGCCTTTATCAGCAGATCGTCCAGATATGGAATGATGTTCACTCCTTGCTTGCGGACGAGAATCATCATTTCCGCCATCACCTTGGTAAACACCCTCGGTGCTGTGGAGAGGCCAAATGGCAGGGCCTGGAACTGGAAATGACAGTCCAGCAATGCGAAGCGGAGATCAGCCTGATGCGGCAACCAGATCAGGATGTGGAGGTACGCATCCTTGATATCCAGTGAGACCAGGAATTCTCCCTCTTCTAGACCTGATATCACCGCCCTGAGAGACTCCATCTTGAACTTGAACTCCTTTAGAAAGGGGTTCAATGATTTCAGGTTCAGAATGGGCCTGACTGAACCAACCGGTTTCGGTACCACGAAAAGGTTTGAATAGTAACCTTTGGTCAGCATGTGAGGTGGCACTGGCACAATGACCTGTGCCTCCACCAGCTTCTGGACAGTGTCTTGTAATACTGTGATGTCCTCCAACAGAGTTGGTAAGCCTGACTTGAAAAAGCGATGAGGAGGGAGACTTTGAAATTCCAGCCTGTATTCCTGAGACACAATATCTATTACCCAGGGATCCAGGCCAGACGATACCCAGACATTACTGAAGTGTCCGAGTCTCGCTCCCACTGGCCCCACCACTGGGGCGTGCAGTCCACCGTCATGCGGAGGACTTTGGCGTACCCAAAGTAGGCTTTTGTTCCTGGGAACCTGCAACGGCAGGTTTCTTGGAGTTAACCCGACCTCCCCTAAAGAAGGTATTGGATGTTCTGGCCTTTCTGGGCTTGTTAGGCCGAAAGGACTGCAGTGCAGAAGAAGAGAAAGATTTCTTTGGAGCAGGTGCTGCTCAGGGAAGAAACGGAACCCAGGTCTTTCATGGATTCTACCATAAAACCTGCAGAATCATGTATGTTGCGTAAATACAAAGCAACGTCATCCCTATCCATAGTATCCAAATCCTCAAGCAAGGTAGCCGACCACTTTACTATTGCCTTTGCAATCCACGCTGTAGCAATAGTGTGATGTAATATGGCCCCTGAAGCAGTATACATTGATTTAAGCGTGTTATCAATTTTCCTGTCAGCCGGCTCCTTTAAGGCGGTAGATCCTGGAACAGGTAAAACCACCTTCTTTGAGAGTCTGGACCCAGAGGCGTCAACAATCGGCGGGGTTTCCCATTTTTTCCTATCCTCATCAGGGAAAGGAAATGCCACCTGGACCCTTTTAGGGACTTGGAATTTTTTCTCAGGGTTTAGCCATGCTTTTTCAAATATAGCATTCAACTCCTTTGACGCAGGGAAGGTTAACGAGGCATTTTTATTTTCAGTGAAAAAAGCTTCTTCAACCTGCTCAGGTGTGGTATCATTAACATTTAACACATCCCTGATAGCCTCTATCAACAATTGCACCCCCTTTGCAAGAGATGCGGACCCCCGCAACACATCCCCATCACCATCTGTAGTGACAGAATCGGTATCCGTGTTGTCTTGTGTGACATGCACAAGCGCACGTTTGTGGGGGTATATAGCGGGGCGCCCTGAGGTACCAGAAACAGGCCATAGAGCTCTGTAATACCTGGGTTGCAGATTCATTACTTGCAACCCTGTCAGAAATATGAGAAATCCAGGATTTGATAGAGGAAAACCACTCTGGTTCCCTTGCTGGTTGGTATCTGTGCTAAACCAGTGCTATCCTGATTACATGGAATGGGATTATCCTGGAAGGATAAATCCTCTACAGCATATGACACAGTGTCCCTGGACATAGCTAAAGGAGACCACCAAACATTCCACACACACACAGGTGGGGGCAGACAGAGTTCCCCCCCCCCCCCAAGAAAGGCGAGAGAGACACAGAGATCGGAGCCAACCCACACACAGCGCTTTCAGCAAAGGGAGACCCCTTGTCAGCGCAGACTGTGACCCTTAATGGGAGACACAGTCGTTTTACAGCCTCCCTTCTACAACCCCCTGGTACCGTGTACTGACAGTTGTAGCTGTTGCGGAGGGACCTGTTTTTCCACCCAGTGCTGTGCAGGCAGGAAAATGGCGCTGGAACGGTGCTGGGTCCGCTCTGAGAAGCTCCGCCCCCTTAATGGCGCTGTCTTCCCGCTCTTCATAGATTATACTGGCCTGAGGAGAAACTTGCTGGCTGAGATCCGCGGACCCCGACAGACTTGCTGACCAGTGTGGGGATAAGCGCTGGCCCAGGGCGCCCCACTATGTGCCTCTGAACCTTCCCAGGAGCGCAGTTAGTACTGCGCTCCCTCGCCATTGCTGCCATCTTCACACAGGCCCCCCGCTTGCTAAGGGGGTCGGTGTCTCACTCACCACTCTTCAGCTTCTGTAAGGGGTTGGCGGCATGCTGCTGGAGCTGTGTCAAGTCAGCGGAGTCAGTGGCTCAGACCCCGCAGGGCGGACACTGCTCCCCCCCTTAGTCCCACGCTGCAGGCAGGCTGTTGCCAACAGCCTCCTGTAAAAAAATTAACTCTAAAATGAACTTTTACTAGAAAAGCTCAGGAGAGCTCCCCTAGCTGTGACCGGCTCCTCCGGGCACATTTTCTAAACTGAGTCTGGTAGGAGGGGCATAGAGGGAGGAGCCAGCCCACACTCTCAAACTCTTTAAGTGCCAATGGCTCCTGGTGGACCAGTCTATACCCCATGGTACTAATGTGGACCCCAGCATCCTCTAGGACGTAAGAGAAAATTAAGATTTTAGGCATATTTCCCATTTGGAGCTACAAGTAAGTATGGAACACATAGGTGTTTTTTCCATATGGTCCTGAGATAAGTGTCATATGACAGCAAATACCATTAAACCTTGCTGACGCCATGCCAAATTTATACACCGTTTGTTATCATTACCACCTGCAGCACCATTGGTATTTACCCATGCTCACCTGTCTAGCGAGGCCCACCAGTGTCCCTCTCCTCAGTGTAATCCTCTTGTGTGGAAAATTAACATGAAATGCACATAGGGGGTAATTCCAAGTTGATCGCAGCAGGAATTTTGTTAGCAGTTGGGCAAAACCATGTGCACTGCAGGAGGGGCAGATATAACATGTGCAGAGAGAGTTAGATTTGGGTGGGGTGTGTTCAATCTGCAATCTAAATTGCAGTGTAAAAATAAAGCAGCCAGTATTTACCCTGCACAGAAACAATATAACCCACCCAAATCTAACTCGCTCTGCACATGTTATATCTGCCTCCCCTGCAGTGCACATGGTTTTGCCCAACTGCTAAAAAATTCCTTCTGCGATCAACTTGGAATTACCCCCATACTCCGTAGCCGTTCACACATGCGCATACTCTAGAGGGCAAATTTACTAAGGTGGGAATTTTTTTTAGAACTGGTGATGTTGCCCACAGCAATTAATCTGATTCTATCTATTATCTTCTAGAAGCAGCTAGATAACTGTTAAGTAGAATATGATTGGTTGTTATTAGCACAATCACCAGTTCTACAAAAATCTCCCACCTTAGTAAATTTACCCCTAGCTCTTTAACCAGGTGGGAATTCAGCAAACCTGGAAAGACTTAGCTGAAGCCTGAAAGGTTTGTCTGGGTTCCCATTGCCAGCAATGGACTTTATCAGCAATGACCTGTATAGAGTTATCATTTTAAAATAGTGACAGCATTATGTTCCCCCTTACTAAAGTACGGGGAAGCGAGAACGACTCGTAGTAGAGGTCTACCTAGAAATGAATTGATTTCTCAGGAGAGGCCTTCCAAAAAATAATTTACTAAATGACAATAAGCTGTGATAACTACTAGATAGATGTTATCACTGTATGATAAACGAGTGTGGTATGGATGGTCGACAGTAACTAGGTCGAAAGGGTCTGTAGGTCGACAGGTCAAAAGGTCAACAAACATGAGTTTTTTTAGTGTCGTTTTCTCCGTACAGTGACCGGGAACCCTAATTAGTGCACCGTGTCCCCACGCATGGCTCGCTTCGATCGCCGTGCTTCGGGCAAGGTGCCTCGCTGCACACGGCACAGGTTACTATTCCCAATCGTAATCTGTAGGGGTTGTTAAGTATGAAAAAGTTCAAAAAAAGATTTAAAAAACAAAACAAAACTCATGTCGACCTTTTGACATGTCGACCTAGAGACCCTGTCGACCTTGTACTGGCGACCAACAGTGGTCGACCTAGTATCTGTCAACCTAGAGACCAGATACCATAATAAACAGAGCCCTAAGTATGCTGTGAAGGAGCACAGCCAAGCCTGGGTATAGCTACATTTTTCACATTGATTTCATTTCATACTGTCCTGTTATCTGTAGGCTGTTTGTACACTAAGGAATATGTCAAGTTAGTCTACAAAATGTTTGTATTGAGCCAAATCACTGTATACCGAGTTGGCTTTTGGAATATATGTCAATCCTTAACGTTGCTACATAGCTTATTTATCTCTCCTGCAGCTCTGCTTCTAAACCCCCCCAACCAAGTTCTTCAAAGGCTCCCCTTTCCCTACAGAGTACACTACAAGCTCCTCACATTCACCTATAGAACACTTTGCCCAATCCACTCCCCCCTGGCCCCTCCATCAATAACTTTATAGCTCTGTGTCTACCAAGGACCGCTTGCTCTCCTCTAGTAGATTGCCTCTTCCACTCCTTCTAGATCTTTGCATGCTCCCCGCTGCCCTCCATCAAACTCCCCATCTCCCTACAAAGCGTCAAACAGACTCGCAAAACCTATTTCTTTATCAACTGTCAGGCTGGCCAGAGATCGGGATTCCGGCATCGGTATAGTGACCGGCAGGATCCCAACCGCCGATCACGTGACTACATTCCATTCTTATTATATCAGTGGCTCTGAACCTGCTCTGTTGTCCCCATCAACCTGGCTACTGATTCAGCTAGCAACTATCATGAAGCCTATATATTATTTGATGTTTCTCTGACGTCCTAGTGGATGCTGGGAACTCCGTAAGGACCATGGGGAATAGCGGCTCCGCAGGAGACTGGGCACAAAAGTAAAAGCTTTTAGGTCACCTGGTGTGCACTGGCTCCTCTCCCTATGACCCTCCTCCAAGCCTCAGTTAGATTTTTGTGCCCGGCTGAGAAGGGTGCATGCTAGGTAGCTCTCCAGAGCTGCTTAGAGTAAAAGTTTTAAATAGGTTTTTTATTTTCAGTGAGACCTGCTGGCAACAGGCTCACTGCATCGTGGGACTAAGGGGAGAAGAAGCGAACTCACCTGACTGCAGAGTGGATTGGGCTTCTTGGCTACTGGACATTAGCTCCAGAGGGACGATCACAGGTTCAGCCTGGATGGGTCCCGGAGCCGCGCCGCCGGCCCCCTTACAGAGCCAGAAGAGCGAAGAGGTCCGGAAAAATCGGCGGCAGAAGACGTTCCTGTCTTCAATAAGGTAGCGCACAGCACTGCAGCTGTGCGCCATTGCTCTCAGCACACTTCACACTCCGGTCACTGAGGGTGCAGGGCGCTGGGGGGGGAGCGCCCTGAGACGCAATAAAACATGTTTAAACCTTATATGGCTAAAGAAATACATCACATATAGCTCCTGGGCTATATGGATGCATTTCACCCCTGCCATTTTTCCTAAAAAAAGCGGGAGAAAAGGCCGCCGTGAAGGGGGCGGAGCCTATCTCCTCAGCACACAAGCGCCATTTTCCCTCACAGTTCCGCTGGAAGGAAGGCTCCCTGACTCTCCCCTGCAGTCCTGCTACAGAATCAGGGTAAAACAAGAGAGGGGGGGCACTAATTGGCAGAAAATACATATACAGCAGCTATAGAAGGGAGAAACACTTATGTAAGGTTATCCCTGCATATATATAGCGCTCTGGTGTGTGCTGGCAAACTCTCCCTCTGTCTCCCCAAAGGGCTCGTGGGGTCCTGTCCTCTATCAGAGCATTCCCTGTGTGTGTGCTGTGTCGGTACGATTGTGTCGACATGTATGAGGAGGAAAATGATGTGGAGGCGGAGCAATTGCCTGTAATAGTGATGTCACCCCCTAGGGAGTCGACACCTGACTGGATGGTCGTATGGAAGGAATTACGTGACAGTGTCAGCACTTTGCAAAAAACTGTTGACGACATGAGACAGCCGGCAAATCAGTTAGTGCCTGTCCAGGCGTCTCAAACACCGTCAGGGGCTCTAAAGCGCCCGTTACCTCAGATGGTCGACACAGACCCAGACACGGATACTGACTCCAGTGTCGACGGTGACGAGACAAACGTATAATGTCCAGTAGGGCCACACGTTACATGATCACGGCAATGAAGGAGGCTTTGAACATTTCTGATACTACAAGTACCACAAAAAAGGGTATTATGTGGGGTGTGAAAAAACTACCCATAGTTTTTCCTGAATCAGATGAATTAAATGAGGTGTGTGACAAAGCGTGGGTTTCCCCCGATAAAAAACTGCTGATTTCTAATAAATTATTGGCATTATACCCTTTCCCGCCAGAGGTTAGGGCGCGTTGGGAAACAGCCCCTAGGGTAGATAAGGCGCTCACACGCTTATCAAAACAAGTGGCGTTACCGTCTCCTGATACGGCCGCCCTCAAGGAACCAGCTGATAGAAAGCTGGAAAATATCCTAAAAGGTATATACACACATACTGGTGTTATACTACGACCAGCAATCGCCTCAGCCTGGATGTGCAGTGCTGGAGTGGCTTGGTCGGATTCCCTGACTGAAAATATTGATACCCTGGATAGGGACAGTATATTATTGACTATAGAGCATTTAAAGGATGCATTACTATATATGCGAGATGCACAGAGCGATATTTGCACCCTGGCATCAAGAGTAAGTGCGTTGTCCATTTCTGCCAGAAGAAGTTTATGGACACGACAGTGGTCAGGTGATGCGGATTCAAAACGGCATATGGAAGTTTTGCCGTATAAAGGGGAGGAGTTATTTGGGGTCGGTCTATCAGACCTGGTGGCCACGGCGACGGCTGGGAAATCCACCTTTTTACCCCAGGTCACCTCTCAGCAGAAAAAGACACCGTCTTTTCAAACTCAGTCCTTTTGTCCCCATAAGGGCAAGCGGGCAAAAGGCCACTCATTTCTGCCCCGGGGCAGAGGAAGGGGAAAAAGACTGCAGCAAGCAGCCTCTTCCCAGGATCAGAAGCCCTCCCCCGCTTCTGCCAAGTCTTCAGCATGACGCTGGGGCTTTACAAGCGGACTCAGGCACGGTGGGGGCCCGTCTCAAAAATTTCAACGCGCAGTGGGCTCACTCGCAAGTGGACCCCTGGATCCTGCAGGTAGTATCACAGGGGTACAAACTGGAATTCGAGACGTCTCCCCCTCGCCGGTTCCTGAAGTCTGCTCTACCAACGTCTCCCTCCGACAGGGAGGCAGTATTGGAAGCTATTCACAAGCTGTATTCCCAGCAGGTGATAATCAAGGTACCCCTCCTACAACAGGGAAAGGGGTATTATTCCACGCTGTTTGTGGTACCGAAGCCGGACGGCTCGGTGAGACCGATTTTAAATCTGAAATCATTGAACACTTACATAAAAAGGTTCAAATTCAAGATGGAATCACTCAGAGCAGTGATAGCGAACCTGGAAGAAGGGGACTATATGGTGTCTCTGGACATCAAAGATGCTTATCTCCATGTCCCAATCTACCCTTCTCACCAAGGGTACCTCAGGTTTGTGGTACAGAACTGTCATTATCAGTTTCAGACGCTGCCGTTTGGGTTGTCCACGGCACCACGGGTCTTTACCAAGGTAATGGCCGAAATGATGATTCTTCTTCGAAGAAAAGGCGTCTTAATTATCCCTTACTTGGACGATCTCCTGATAAGGGCAAGGTCCAGGGAACAGTTAGAGGTCGGAGTAGCACTATCTCAGGTGGTGCTACGTCAGCACGGGTGGATTCTAAATATTCCAAAATCGCAGCTGATTCCAACAACACGTCTGCTGTTCCTAGGGATGATTCTGGACACAGTCCAGAAAAAGGTGTTTCTCCCGGAGGAGAAGGCCAGGGAGTTATCCGAGCTAGTCAGGAACCTCCTGAAACCAGGACAAGTGTCAGTGCATCAATGCACAAGGGTCCTGGGAAAGATGGTGGCTTCTTACGAAGCGATTCCATTCGGAAGATTCCATGCAAGAACGTTTCAGTGGGATCTGCTGGACAAATGGTCCGGATCGCATCTTCAGATGCATCAGCGGATAACCCTATCTCCAAGGACAAGGGTGTCTCTCCTGTGGTGGTTGCAGAGTGCTCATCTTCTAGAGGGCCGCAGATTCGGCATTCAGGACTGGATTCTGGTGACCACGGATGCCAGCCTGAGAGGCTGGGGAGCAGTCACACAGGGAAGAAACTTCCAGGGCTTGTGGTCAAGCATGGAAACGTCTCTTCACATAAATATCCTGGAACTAAGGGCAATTTACAATGCCCTAAGTCAAGCAAGGCCTCTGCTTCAGGGTCAGTCGGTTTTGATCCAATCGGACAACATCACGGCAGTCGCCCACGTAAACAGACAGGGCGGCACAAGAAGCAGGAGGGCAATGGCAGAAGCTGCAAGAATTCTTCGCTGGGCGGAAAATCATGTGACAGCACTGTCAGCGGTGTTCATTCCGGGAGTGGACAACTGGGAAGCAGACTTCCTCAGCAGACACGACCTCCGCCCGGGGGAGTGGGGACTTCACCCAGAAGTCTTCCACGTTATTGTAAACCGTTGGGAAAAACCAAAGGTGGACATGATGGCGTCTCGTCTCAACAAGAAACTAGACAGATATTGCGCCAGGTCAAGGGACCCTCAGGCAATAGCGGTGGACGCTCTGGTAACACCGTGGGTGTACCAGTCAGTGTATGTGTTCCCTCCTCTGCCTCTCATACCCAAAGTACTGAGAATCATAAGAAGGAGAGGAGTAAGAACTATACTCGTGGCTCCGGATTGGCCAAGAAGGACTTGGTACCCAGAACTTCAAGAGATGCTCACGGAGGACCCGTGGCCTCTACCTCTCAGAAAGGACCTGCTCCAGCAGGGACCTTGTCTGTTCCAAGACTTACCGCGGCTGCGTTTGACGGCATGGAGGTTGAACGCCGGATCCTGAAGGAAAAAGGCATTCCAGATGAAGTCATCCCTACCCTGGTCAAGGCCAGAAAGGATGTAACCGCAAAACATTATCACCGCATTTGGCGGAAATATGTTGCGTGGTGTGAGGCCAAGAAGGCCCCTACAGAGGAATTTCAACTGGGTCGTTTCCTGCATTTCCTGCAAACAGGACTATCTATGGGCCTAAAATTAGGGTCCATTAAGGTTCAAATTTCGGCCCTGTCAATCTTCTTCCAAAAAGAACTGGCTTCAGTGCCTGAAGTTCAGACGTTTGTCAAAGGGGTACTGCATATACAGCTTCCTTTTGTGCCTCCAGTGGCACCTTGGGATCTCAATGTAGTGTTGAGTCTCCTAAAATCACATTGGTTTGAACCACTCACCACTGTGGAATTGAAATATCTCACATGGAAAGTGGTCATGCTGTTAGCCCTGGCTTCAGCCAGGCGTGTCTCTGAATTGGCGGCTTTATCATATAAAAGCCCTTACCTAATTTTTCATTCAGACAGGGCAGAACTGAGGACTCGCCCTCAATTTCTCCCTAAGGTGGTTTCAGCGTTTCACATGAACCAGCCTATTGTGGTACCTGCGGCTACTAGGGACTTGGAGGACTCCAAGTTGCTGGACATAGTCAGGGCCCTGAAAATATATGTTTCCAGGACGGCTGGAGTCAGAAAATCTGACTCGCTGTTTATCCTGTATGCACCCAACAAGCTGGGTGCTCCTGCTTCTAAGCAGACGATTGCTCGTTGGATTTGTAGTACAATTCAGCTTGCACATTCTGTGGCAGGCCTGCCACAGCCAAAATCTGTAAAAGCCCATTCCACAAGGAAAGTGGGCTCATCTTGGGCGGCTGCCCGAGGGGTCTCGGCTTTACAACTTTGCCGAGCAGCTACTTGGTCAGGGGCAAGCAAACACGTTTGCTAAATTTTACAAATTCGATACCCTGGCTGAGGAGGACCTGGAGTTCTCTCATTCGGTGCTGCAGAGTCATCCGCACTCTCCCGCCCGTTTGGGAGCTTTGGTATAATCCCCATGGTCCTTACGGAGTTCCCAGCATCCACTAGGACGTCAGAGAAAATAAGAATTTACTTACCGATAATTCTATTTCTCATAGTCCGTAGTGGATGCTGGGCGCCCATCCCAAGTGCGGATTGTCTGCAATACTTGTATATAGTTATTGTTACAAAAATCGGGTTGTTTATTGTGGTGAGCCATCTTTTCAGAGGCTCCTACGTTTATCATACTGTTAACTGGGTTCAGATCACAAGTTGTACGGTGTGATTGGTGTGGCTGGTATGAGTCTTACCCGGGATTCAAGATCCTTCCTTATTGTGTACGCTCGTCCGGGCACAGTACCTAACTGAGGCTTGGAGGAGGGTCATAGGGGGAGGAGCCAGTGCACACCAGGTGACCTAAAAGCTTTTACTTTTGTGCCCAGTCTCCTGCGGAGCCGCTATTCCCCATGGTCCTTACGGAGTTCCCAGCATCCACTACGGACTATGAGAAAAAGAATTATCGGTAAGTAAATTCTTATTTTCTATTTCTGTATTGTACTTTTGTATGTACTTTAGGACCTGCTAGTTTTGTAATTTTATGTGTACTTTGTACAGCAGTGCAGCCTATTGTGATGCCCCATAAATAAGTGATAATAATAAGATATGTGCTACGTGTGGCATAGCTTTATGGATTAAACACATTCATAAAAGTATGTGTGGGTGTGCATATGTGGGTGACTGCCAGGGCCAGATCAAGGCTTGTGAGGGCCCCAGGCTAACTAACTTGTGGGATCCCTACCAAATATATTGTCAAAATGATATACGTGTGATGATAATAAAAAGGATAAAGTTTAAATAGTAAATTCTACTAGCATCAGAAATGTTTTGAACAAGCAGTAGTGCTCCAGTTCACATTAAGCCATAGTGCCACCAGTTCACCTTATGCTACAGTGTCACTGGTGTCACTTGTGACCTTCTTGCCCCTCCCACCTGCACTGACAATGTCACCTGTCACAACATCATTTGTTACAGCCTGCACCCTCACGGGTGGGACTTGATATCCTAATTTATCCTGAAACTGAAGACAAGTCACACTCATTACTCGCAGCAAATGGCCCTATTTATAAGCACAAACCACTAACCTGCCTGGTCAGTCAGTGAGACAGATTCTTGGAATGGAGGCATGCATGGGTGCTGACAGCAGTTTTGTGAAAATGGGGGGGGGGGGGGGCTTTGGAATAAGTTAAGGAGTTTAAGGGGTCTATTTACTAAGCCTTGGATGGAAATAAAGTAGCTGGAGATAAAGTACCAGCCAATCAGCTCCTAACTGTCATTCCACAGGATGTGTTTGAAAAATGACAGTTAGGAGTCGCTTGGCTGGTACTTTATCTCCAGCCACTTTATCTCCATCCAAGGTTTAGTAAATAGACCCCTAAGTCTCTATATCTCCCAAACCGAGGCACCTAAAATGATGAGGGACCATTTGATTGAAAGAGTGATATCCATATGATAACTGAAACCGTATACTAAACAAAAACTAGTCATTCCAAAGATGGGGGTGGATCTAGTGCCCGTATCTTGAATCACATAAAAAAAGGTGTTTCCCTCATTCAAAGCGGTAGGTTTTCTAGTTCACAAAATGGTAGCATTTGTTGACTACTCAGTAATCCCTACACATTGCAGACATTTAAATTAAGGCGGCAAAATGAACAAGAAAAAAATCATTTTAAAGTGCAGATGTTTTTCTCATGGAAAACTACTAATAGGATCCTGCTTACATGAGATTTTGGAAAAATGGATTAATGCCAAAACAAGAACTACAAACTATTTCTTTGTGGCATTTACAAAAAAAAAAAAAAACACATATTTGCTTTCAGTTTACTTTCTTGATCTTATATTATATTTTTTTTTTTATTATTATTATTATTATTATTATTATTATTATTATAATAAAATTACATTTTATGTATTAAATGGAGCAAATAGATTTAGGTATTTAATGGATATAAAAGGTCTTGCAAAAAAAATAAGAATTTACTCACCGGTAATTCTTTTTCTCGTAGTCCGTAGTGGATGCTGGGAACTCCGTAAGGACCATGGGGAATAGCGGGCTCCGAAGGAGGCTGGGCACTCTAGAAAGATTTATGACTACCTGGTGTGCACTGGCTCCTCCCACTATGACCCTCCTCCAAGCCTCAGTTAGGATACTGTGCCCGGACGAGCTGACATAATAAGGAAGGATTTTGAATCCCGGGTAAGACTCATACCAGCCACACCCATCACACCGTACAACTCGTGATACTATATCCAGTTTTACAGCATGAAAACAACAGAGCCTCTCAACAGATGGCTCAACAATAACCCTTTAGTTAACAATAACTATTTACAAGTATTGCAGACAATCCGCACTTGGGATGGGCGCCCAGCATCCACTACGGACTACGAGAAAAATAATTACCGGTGAGTAAATTCTTATTTTCTCTGACGTCCTAGTGGATGCTGGGAACTCCGTAAGGACCATGGGGATTATACCAAAGCTCCCAAACGGGCGGGAGAGTGCGGGTGACTCTGCAGCACCGAATGAGAGAACTCCAGGTCCTCCTCAGCCAGGGTATCAAATTTGTAAAATTTTGCAAACGTGTTTGCCCCTGACCAAGTAGCAGCTCGGCAAAGTTGTAAAGCCGAGACCCCTCGGGCAGCCGCCCAAGATGAGCCCACCTTCCTCGTGGAATGGGCATTTACAGATTTTGGCTGTGGCAGGCCTGCCACAGAATGAGCAAGCTGAATTGTACTACAAATCGAGCGAGCAATAGTCTGCTTAGAAGCAGGAGCACCCAGCTTGTTGGGTGCATATAGGATAAACAGCGAGTCAGATTTTCTGACTCCAGCCGTCCTGGAAACATATATTTTCAGGGCCCTGACAACGTCTAGCAACTTGTAGTCCTCCAAATCCCTAGTAGCCGCAGGCACCACAATAGGCTGGTTCAGGTGAAACGCTGACACCACCTTAGGGAGAAACTGGGGACGAGTCCTCAATTCTGCCCTATCCATATGGAAAATCAGATAAGGGCTTTTACATGATAAAGCCGCCAATTCTGACACTCGCCTGGCCGAAGCCAAGGCCAATAACATGACCACTTTCCACGTGAGATATTTCAGATACACGGTTTTTAGTGGCTCAAACCAATGTGATTTTAAGAAACTCAACACCACGTTGAGATCCCAAGGTGCCACAGGAGGCACAAACGGGGGCTGAATATGCAGCACTCCTTTCACAAATGTCTGAACTTCAGGTACTGAAGCTAGTTCTTTTTGAAAGAAAATCGACAGAGCCGAGATCTGTACTTTAATGGAGCCTAGTTTTAGGCCCATATTCACTCCTGCTTGCAGGAAATGCAGAAATCGACCTAGTTGAAATTCCTCTGTTGGGGCCTTTCCGGCCTCGCACCAAGCAACATATTTCCGCCATATGCGGTGATAATGCTTCGCAGTTACATCTTTCCTGGCTTTAATTAGCGAAGGAATGACTTCCTCCGGAATGCCCTTTTCCTTCAGGATCCGGCGTTCAACCGCCATGCCGTCAAACGCAGCCGCGGTAAGTCTTGGAACAGACAGGGCCCCTGCTGCAGCAGGTCCTGTCTGAGTGGCAGAGGCCATGGGTCCTCTGAGATCATCTCTTGAAGTTCCGGGTACCACGCTCGTCTTGGCCAATCCGGAACCACGAGAATTGTGTTTACTCCTCGCTTTCTTATTATTCTCAATACCTTTGGTATGAGAGGCAGAGGAGGGAACACATAAACCGACTGGTACACCCACGGTGTCACTAGAGCGTCCACAGCTATCGCCTGAGGGTCCCTTGACCTGGCGCAATATCTTTTTAACTTTTTGTTGAGGCGGGACGCCATCATGTCCACCTGTGGTTTTTCCCAACGGTTTACCAGCATCTGGAAGACTTCTGGATGAAGTCCCCACTCTCCCGGGTGGAGGTCGTGTCTGCTGAGGAAGTCTGCTTCCCAGTTGTCCACTCCCGGAATGAACACTGCTGACAGTGCTAGTACATGATTCTCCGCCCATCGGAGAATTCTTGTGGCTTCTGCCATTGCCATCCTGCTTCTTGTGCCGCCCTGTCGATTTACATGGGCGACTGCTGTGATGTTGTCTGACTGGATCAGCACCGGCTGGTGTAGGAGCAGGGATTTTGCTTGACTTAGGGCATTGTAAATGGCCCTTAGTTCCAGAATATTTATGTGAAGGGAAGTCTCCTGACTCGACCATAGTCCTTGGAAGTTTCTTCCCTGTGTGACTGCCCCCCAGCCTCGAAGGCTGGCATCTGTGGTCACCAGGACCCAGTCCTGTATGCCGAACCTGCGGCCCTCTAGAAGATGGGCACTCTGCAGCCACAACA
Source organism: Pseudophryne corroboree (assembly GCF_028390025.1). Classification (NCBI taxonomy): domain Eukaryota; kingdom Metazoa; phylum Chordata; class Amphibia; order Anura; family Myobatrachidae; genus Pseudophryne; species Pseudophryne corroboree. The sequence goes on from NC_086445.1 coordinate 68,137,069, forward strand.
GTAGAGACACCCTGGTTCTTGGAGACAGGGTTATTAAGAGATGCATCTAAAGATGCGATCCGGACCATTTGTCCAACAGGTCCCACTGAAAAATTCTGGCATGGAACCTGCCGAAGGGAATTGCTTCGTAAGAAGCTACCATCTTTCCCAGGACCCGCGTGCAGTGATGCACCGATACCTGTTTCGGTTTCAGGAGGTCTCTGACTAGAGATGACAACTCCCTGGCTTTCTCCTCCGGGAGAAACACTTTTTTCTGGACTGTATCCAGAATCATACCCAGGAACAGTAGACGTGTCGTCGGAACCAGCTGTGACTTTGGGATATTCAGAATCCAGCCGTGCTGGTGCAGCACTTCCTGAGATAGTGCTACTCCCACCAACATGGTATCATCATTTCCGCCATAACCTTGGTAAATACCCTCGGTGCCGTGGATAGTCCAAACGGCAGCGTCTGGAATTGGTAATGGCAATCCTGTACCACAAATCTGAGGTACTCCTGGTGAAGATGGTAAATGGGGACATGCAAGTAAGCATCCTTGATGTCCAGGGATACCATGTAATCCCCCTCGTCCAGGCTTGCAATAACCGCCCTGAGCGATTCCATCTTGAACTTTAATTTTTTTATGAATGTGTTCAAGGATTTCAAATTTAGAATGGGTCTCACCGAACCGTCCGGTTTCGGCACCACAAATAGTGTGGAATAGTAACCCCGGCCTTGTTGAAGTAGGGGTACCTTGATTATCACCTGCTGGGAATACAGCTTGTGAATTGCCGCTAGCACCGCCTCCCTGTCTGAGGGAGCAATCGCAATAAATAGTGGAAAACTGCTCTAATCAAGCTGGTAACAATCCCCAGGTGCTGCGGGAGGGGGTTACTCTAGACAAGAAATACAAAAGGGATTTTTCCCACGCACTCTGCTGGCTGTTAGTAAGAAGAGCTATATACTATGTAATAATAGGAAATTTAGAGCTCTTCGTTACATATGTTTTGCAAAAGATATGATAAGCCTCCAGGCCACTTCACGGCTGCTCTATTACTGGAGGTCCCTATCTAAGCATAGGTCCAGGGCTTGGACCCCACAAAGTCGGCTCAGGCCCGACCACCCCAGGGCAGCACACCATTGAAATACTAAAGTGTTAATATGTGTTAAGAAAGAAGCAGAAGCTATGGGTTAGAAAGTGCTACAAAAATAAGGGTGTTAATAAAATACTCAAAAGAGTAATGTTAGTGAAAAAATAGGAGTGTTACATAAGTGCTAAATAAATAATATGGCATGCTACCCCAAGGTGGCCCAGCCCCACCAGACCCGGGGGGTACCACTCCCCAAACCCATACACAGCATAATAATAATAACATCCACTATGGGTCATACAATTGCTTAATGTATGGCCACATGATAATGGCACATACAGAACATATCCAGATTGAGAGCTAGTTTACCTGGAGGCACCCCTGTATCCTCCAAATGGCACCACAGGACCCAGCATGCCCTCCTAATGCTGGCTCCATCTATGCCTCTCTGAACTGCAATAAATAGTGGAAAACTGCTCTAATCAAGCTGGTAACAATCCCCAGGTGCTGCGGGAGGGGGTTACTCTAGACAAGAAATACAAAAGGGATTTTTCCCACGCACTCTGCTGGCTGTTAGTAAGAAGAGCTATATACTATGTAATAATAGGAAATTTAGAGCTCTTCGTTACATATGTTTTGCAAAAGATATGATAAGCCTCCAGGCCACTTCACGGCTGCTCTATTACTGGAGGTCCCTATCTAAGCATAGGTCCAGGGCTTGGACCCCACAAAGTCGGCTCAGGCCCGACCACCCCAGGGCAGCACACCATTGAAATACTAAAGTGTTAATATGTGTTAAGAAAGAAGCAGAAGCTATGGGTTAGAAAGTGCTACAAAAATAAGGGTGTTAATAAAATACTCAAAAGAGTAATGTTAGTGAAAAAATAGGAGTGTTACATAAGTGCTAAATAAATAATATGGCATGCTACCCCAAGGTGGCCCAGCCCCACCAGACCCGGGGGGGTACCACTCCCCAAACCCATACACAGCATAATAATAATAACATCCACTATGGGTCATACAATTGCTTAATGTATGGCCACATGATAATGGCACATACAGAACATATCCAGATTGAGAGCTAGTTTACCTGGAGGCACCCCTGTATCCTCCAAATGGCACCACAGGACCCAGCATGCCCTCCTAATGCTGGCTCCATCTATGCCTCTCTGAACTGCAATAAATAGTGGAAAACTGCTCTAATCAAGCTGGTAACAATCCCCAGGTGCTGCGGGAGGGGGTTACTCTAGACAAGAAATACAAAAGGGATTTTTCCCACGCACTCTGCTGGCTGTTAGTAAGAAGAGCTATATACTATGTAATAATAGGAAATTTAGAGCTCTTCGTTACATATGTTTTGCAAAAGATATGATAAGCCTCCAGGCCACTTCACGGCTGCTCTATTACTGGAGGTCCCTATCTAAGCATAGGTCCAGGGCTTGGACCCCACAAAGTCGGCTCAGGCCCGACCACCCCAGGGCAGCACACCATTGAAATACTAAAGTGTTAATATGTGTTAAGAAAGAAGCAGAAGCTATGGGTTAGAAAGTGCTACAAAAATAAGGGTGTTAATAAAATACTCAAAAGAGTAATGTTAGTGAAAAAATAGGAGTGTTACATAAGTGCTAAATAAATAATATGGCATGCTACCCCAAGGTGGCCCAGCCCCACCAGACCCGGGGGGTACCACTCCCCAAACCCATACACAGCATAATAATAATAACATCCACTATGGGTCATACAATTGCTTAATGTATGGCCACATGATAATGGCACATACAGAACATATCCAGATTGAGAGCTAGTTTACCTGGAGGCACCCCTGTATCCTCCAAATGGCACCACAGGACCCAGCATGCCCTCCTAATGCTGGCTCCATCTATGCCTCTCTGAACTGCAACAAATAGTGGAAAACTGCTCTAATCAAGCTGGTAACAATCCCCAGGTGCTGCGGGAGGGGGTTACTCTAGACAAGAAATACAAAAGGGATTTTTCCCACGCACTCTGCTGGCTGTTAGTAAGAAGAGCTATATACTATGTAATAGGAAATTTAGAGCTCTTCGTTACATATGTTTTGCAAAAGATATGATAAGCCTCCAGGCCACTTCACGGCTGCTCTATTACTGGAGGTCCCTATCTAAGCATAGGTCCAGGGCTTGGACCCCACAAAGTCGGCTCAGGCCCGACCACCCCAGGGCAGCACACCATTGAAATACTAAAGTGTTAATATGTGTTAAGAAAGAAGCAGAAGCTATGGGTTAGAAAGTGCTACAAAAATAAGGGTGTTAATAAAATACTCAAAAGAGTAATGTTAGTGAAAAAATAGGAGTGTTACATAAGTGCTAAATAAATAATATGGCATGCTACCCCAAGGTGGCCCAGCCCCACCAGACCCGGGGGGTACCACTCCCCAAACCCATACACAGCATAATAATAATAACATCCACTATGGGTCATACAATTGCTTAATGTATGGCCACATGATAATGGCACATACAGAACATATCCAGATTGAGAGCTAGTTTACCTGGAGGCACCCCTGTATCCTCCAAATGGCACCACAGGACCCAGCATGCCCTCCTAATGCTGGCTCCATCTATGCCTCTCTGAACTGCAATAAATAGTGGAAAACTGCTCTAATCAAGCTGGTAACAATCCCCAGGTGCTGCGGGAGGGGGTTACTCTAGACAAGAAATACACAAGGGATTTTTCCCACGCACTCTGCTGGCTGTTAGTAAGAAGAGCTATATACTATGTAATAATAGGAAATTTAGAGCTCTTCGTTACATATGTTTTGCAAAAGATATGATAAGCCTCCAGGCCACTTCACGGCTGCTCTATTACTGGAGGTCCCTATCTAAGCATAGGTCCAGGGCTTGGACCCCACAAAGTCGGCTCAGGCCCGACCACCCCAGGGCAGCACACCATTGAAATACTAAAGTGTTAATATGTGTTAAGAAAGAAGCAGAAGCTATGGGTTAGAAAGTGCTACAAAAATAAGGGTGTTAATAAAATACTCAAAAGAGTAATGTTAGTGAAAAAATAGGAGTGTTACATAAGTGCTAAATAAATAATATGGCATGCTACCCCAAGGTGGCCCAGCCCCACCAGACCCGGGGGGTACCACTCCCCAAACCCATACACAGCATAATAATAATAACATCCACTATGGGTCATACAATTGCTTAATGTATGGCCACATGATAATGGCACATACAGAACATATCCAGATTGAGAGCTAGTTTACCAGGAGGCACCCCTGTATCCTCCAAATGGCACCACAGGACCCAGCATGCCCTCCTAATGCTGGCTCCATCTATGCCTCTCTGAACTGCAATAAATAGTGGAAAACTGCTCTAATCAAGCTGGTAACAATCCCCAGGTGCTGCGGGAGGGGGTTACTCTAGACAAGAAATACAAAAGGGATTTTTCCCACGCACTCTGCTGGCTGTTAGTAAGAAGAGCTATATACTATGTAATAATAGGAAATTTAGAGCTCTTCGTTACATATGTTTTGCAAAAGATATGATAAGCCTCCAGGCCACTTCACGGCTGCTCTATTACTGGAGGTCCCTATCTAAGCATAGGTCCAGGGCTTGGACCCCACAAAGTCGGCTCAGGCCCGACCACCCCAGGGCAGCACACCATTGAAATACTAAAGTGTTAATATGTGTTAAGAAAGAAGCAGAAGCTATGGGTTAGAAAGTGCTACAAAAATAAGGGTGTTAATAAAATACTCAAAAGAGTAATGTTAGTGAAAAAATAGGAGTGTTACATAAGTGCTAAATAAATAATATGGCATGCTACCCCAAGGTGGCCCAGCCCCACCAGACCCGGGGGGTACCACTCCCCAAACCCATACACAGCATAATAATAACAACATCCACTATGGGTCATACAATTGCTTAATGTATGGCCACATGATAATGGCACATACAGAACATATCCAGATTGAGAGCTAGTTTACCTGGAGGCACCCCTGTATCCTCCAAATGGCACCACAGGACCCAGCATGCCCTCCTAATGCTGGCTCCATCTATGCCTCTCTGAACTGCAATAAATAGTGGAAAACTGCTCTAATCAAGCTGGTAACAATCCCCAGGTGCTGCGGGAGGGGGTTACTCTAGACAAGAAATACAAAAGGGATTTTTCCCACGCACTCTGCTGGCTGTTAGTAAGAAGAGCTATATACTATGTAATAATAGGAAATTTAGAGCTCTTCGTTACATATGTTTTGCAAAAGATATGATAAGCCTCCAGGCCACTTCACGGCTGCTCTATTACTGGAGGTCCCTATCTAAGCATAGGTCCAGGGCTTGGACCCCACAAAGTCGGCTCAGGCCCGACCACCCCAGGGCAGCACACCATTGAAATACTAAAGTGTTAATATGTGTTAAGAAAGAAGCAGAAGCTATGGGTTAGAAAGTGCTACAAAAATAAGGGTGTTAATAAAATACTCAAAAGAGTAATGTTAGTGAAAAAATAGGAGTGTTACATAAGTGCTAAATAAATAATATGGCATGCTACCCCAAGGTGGCCCAGCCCCACCAGACCCGGGGGGTACCACTCCCCAAACCCATACACAGCATAATAATAATAATAACATCCACTATGGGTCATACAATTGCTTAATGTATGGCCACATGATAATGGCACATACAGAACATATCCAGATTGAGAGCTAGTTTACCTGGAGGCACCCCTGTATCCTCCAAATGGCACCACAGGACCCAGCATGCCCTCCTAATGCTGGCTCCATCTATGCCTCTCTGAACTGCAATAAATAGTGGAAAACTGCTCTAATCAAGCTGGTAACAATCCCCAGGTGCTGCGGGAGGGGGTTACTCTAGACAAGAAATACAAAAGGGATTTTTCCCACGCACTCTGCTGGCTGTTAGTAAGAAGAGCTATATACTATGTAATAATAGGAAATTTAGAGCTCTTCGTTACATATGTTTTGCAAAAGATATGATAAGCCTCCAGGCCACTTCACGGCTGCTCTATTACTGGAGGTCCCTATCTAAGCATAGGTCCAGGGCTTGGACCCCACAAAGTCGGCTCAGGCCCGACCACCCCAGGGCAGCACACCATTGAAATACTAAAGTGTTAATATGTGTTAAGAAAGAAGCAGAAGCTATGGGTTAGAAAGTGCTACAAAAATAAGGGTGTTAATAAAATACTCAAAAGAGTAATGTTAGTGAAAAAATAGGAGTGTTACATAAGTGCTAAATAAATAATATGGCATGCTACCCCAAGGTGGCCCAGCCCCACCAGACCCGGGGGGTACCACTCCCCAAACCCATACACAGCATAATAATAATAACATCCACTATGGGTCATACAATTGCTTAATGTATGGCCACATGATAATGGCACATACAGAACATATCCAGATTGAGAACTAGTTTACCTGGAGGCACCCCTGTATCCTCCAAATGGCACCACAGGACCCAGCATGCCCTCCTAATGCTGGCTCCATCTATGCCTCTCTGAACTGCAATAAATAGTGGAAAACTGCTCTAATCAAGCTGGTAACAATCCCCAGGTGCTGCGGGAGGGGGTTACTCTAGACAAGAAATACAAAAGGGATTTTTCCCACGCACTCTGCTGGCTGTTAGTAAGAAGAGCTATATACTATGTAATAATAGGAAATTTAGAGCTCTTCGTTACATATGTTTTGCAAAAGATATGATAAGCCTCCAGGCCACTTCACGGCTGCTCTATTACTGGAGGTCCCTATCTAAGCATAGGTCCAGGGCTTGGACCCCACAAAGTCGGCTCAGGCCCGACCACCCCAGGGCAGCACACCATTGAAATACTAAAGTGTTAATATGTGTTAAGAAAGAAGCAGAAGCTATGGGTTAGAAAGTGCTACAAAAATAAGGGTGTTAATAAAATACTCAAAAGAGTAATGTTAGTGAAAAAATAGGAGTGTTACATAAGTGCTAAATAAATAATATGGGGGAGCAATCGGCAAGGCAGATTTTAGGAACCGGTGGGGTGGAGACGCCTCGAATTCCAGTTTGTACCCCTGAGATACTATTTGAAGGATCCAGGGATCCACCTGTGAGCGAGCCCACTGATCGCTGAAATTCTTGAGGCGGCCCCCCACCGTACCTGGCTCCGCCTGTGGAGCCCCACCGTCATGCGGCGGACTTGGAAGAAGAAGCGGGGGAGGACTTTTGCTCCTGGGAACCTGCTGTTTGTTGCAGCCTTTTTCCCCTACCTCTGCCTCTGGACAGAAAAGACCCGCCTTTTCCACGCTTGTTTTTCTGGGTCCGAAAGCACTGAACCTGATAAAACGGCGCCTTCTTAGGCTGTGAGGGGACATGGGGTAAAAATGCTGACTTCCCAGACGTTGCTGTGGAAACGAGGTCCGAGAGACCATCCCCAAATAATTCCTCACCCTTATAAGGCAAAACTTCCATGTGCCTTTTAGAATCTGCATCTCCTGTCCACTGGCGAGTCCATAAGCCTCTCCTAGCAGAAATGGACAATGCACTTACTTTTGATGCCAGCCGGCAGATTTCCCTCTGTGCATCTCTCATATATAAGACTGAGTCTTTGATATGGTCTATGGTTAACAGGATCGTGTCTCTGTCTAGTGTGTCAATATTTTCTGACAGTGTATCTGACCACGCAGCGGCAGCACTGCACATCCAAGCTGACGCAATAGCTGGCCTAAGTATAATGCCTGAGTGTGTGTATACAGACTTCGGGATCGCCTCCTGCTTTCTATCAGCAGGTTCCTTGAGGGCGGCCGTATCCGGAGACGGTAGTGCCACCTTTTTAGACAAACGTGTGAGCGCTTTATCCACCCTAGGGGGTGTTTCCCAACGTGACCTATCCTCTGGCGGGAAAGGGAACGCCATTAGTACCTTCTTAGGAATAACCAATTTTTTATCAGGGAAAGCCCACGCTTCTTCACACACTTCACTTAATTCATCTGATGGGGGAAAAACTATGGGTAGTTTTTTCTCCCCAAACATAATACCCTTTTTAGTGGTACCTGTATTTATATCAGAAATGTGTAACACCTCTTTCATTGCCTCAATCATGCAGTGAATGGCCTTAGTGGGCATCAGGTTAGACTCATCGTCGTCGACACTGGTGTCAGTATCAGTGTCGACATCTGCGTCTGCGGTCTGAGGTAGCGGGCGTTTCAGAGCCCCTGATGACCTTTGAGACGCCTGGACAGGCACGAGCTGAGAAGTCGGCTGTCCCACATTTGGCATGTCGTCAAATTTCTTATGTAAAGAGTCTATACGTGCACTCATTTCTTTTCATAAGCACATCCACTCAGGTGTCTGCCCCGCAGGGGGTGACATCCCTCCTAAAGGCATCTGCTCCGTCTCCACATCATTATCCTCATCAAACATGTCGACACAGCCGTACCGACACACCGCACACACACGGGGAATGCTCTAACAGAGGACAGGACCCACAAAAGCCCTTTGGGGGGACAGAGTGAGAGTATGCCAGCACACACCAGAGCGCTATATAATGCAGGGACTAACTGAGTTATGTCCCCTATAGCTGCTTTTTTTTTTTTTTATATATATATATAACTGTATACTGCGCCTTAAATTTAGTGCCCCCCCTCTCTTTTTTACCCTTTTCTGTAGTGTAGACTGCAGGGGAGAGCCAGGGAGCTTCCTTCCAGCGGAGCTGTGAGGGAGAAATGGCGCCAGTGTGCTGAGGGAGATAGCTCCGCCCCTTTTCCGCGGACTATTCTCCCGCTTTTTTCTATATTCTGGCAGGGGTATTTTCCACATATATAGCCTCTGGGGCTATATATTGTGGTATTTTTGCCAGCCAAGGTGTTATTATTGCTTCTCAGGGCGCCCCCCCCCAGCGCCCTGCACCCTCAGTGACCGGAGTGTGAAGTGTGTGTGAGGAGCAATGGCGCACAGCTGCAGTGCTGTGCGCTACCTTGGTGAAGACTGATGTCTTCTGCCGCCGATTTTCCGGACCTCTTCTTGCTTCTGGCTCTGTAAGGGGGACGGCGGCGCGGCTCCGGGACCGAACACCAAGGACTGGGCCTGCGGTCGATCCCTCTGGAGCTAATGGTGTCCAGTAGCCTAAGAAGCCCAATCCGGCTGCAAGCAGGCAGGTTCGCTTCTTCTCCCCTTAGTCCCTCGCTGCAGTGAGCCTGTTGCCAGCAGGTCTCACTGTAAAATAAAAAACCTAATTATATACTTTCTTTCTAGAAGCTCAGGAGAGCCCCTAGTGTGCATCCAGCTCAGCCGGGCACAAGATTCTAACTGAGGTCTGGAGGAGGGTCATAGTGGGAGGAGCCAGTGCACACCAGGTAGTCATAAATCTTTCTAGAGTGCCCAGCCTCCTTCGGAGCCCGCTATTCCCCATGGTCCTTACGGAGTTCCCAGCATCCACTAGGACGTCAGAGAAAATATAGGTATAATTTGTATAGGTACTGCATAAAAACAATTGTGATGTTACAGTGCAACACATGCAAACGGTGAAAAATTAGTTTAACATAAGAATGAGAAAACCCTTAGCCACTGAGGAGATAATCAAGTGGTCCCCAAACTTTCATGAATCACGGCATCCGAGTTACAGCAGGACTGGTTTTGCTGGTCACTTTGACCATAAATAATTTATTTTGGTCCTAGAACCTGAGGCACCCCTGCAAGTGTCATGTTACCCCAGGGTGCTTGGACACAGTTTGGGAGTCACTGGTTTTTACAATTATCGTGTTACAGATCCCATACATCAGCAATCAACTGGGCCAATTCTGCAGTTTGTAGATGATTGTGAGAAAAGAAAACCCAAACACACATCTGCAGTGTATGAGGTTCACCGATCCTGACCAAATCACAAATTGATGAATTGGGTTGTCCAACATATTGGATATATGGGCCCCTTTATTTTTACGGGAGTATCAGTGAAATGTTTTATTATTCCGCTTTTCTTACCAACCAATGTGATCCATTTAAATACATATAAAACTAGCAAGATTGTTCTGATTTAATTTATAGTGCCGCACACGTAATGTGATGGATGGATCACCTGTCCCCATGCCAATCAGAATGGGCTGCCATGTATAGGGAAGCATGCTTAATATGGGGTTCACTACGGGTGGCCGGCGGTCGGGCTCCCGGCGACCAGCATCCCGGCGCCGGGAGCCCGACCGCCGGCTTACCGACAGCTTGGCGAGCGCAAATGAGCCCCTTGCGGGCTCGCTGCGCTCGCCACGCTACGGGCACGGTGGCGCGCTACGCGCGCCACACTATTTTATTCTCCCTCTATGGGGGTCGTGGACCCCCACGAGGGAAAATAAGTGTCGGTAAGCCGGCGGTCGGGCTCCCGGCGCCGGTATACTGAGCGCCGGGAGCCCGACCGCCGGCAAACAGAAGACCACCCCTTAATATGCAGTATACAAACTGCACATCACAAACTATTTAGGACCATAGGTTATTATAATGTATTTTCCAAATGTTCTACTCATAACATATTAACACCAATATGTTAATGCAGACAAGTAATTACAATTCAACCAAGAACTGTGACTTTCCCACCTGAAAGACAAGCTGTGGCCTTGATATGCATTGTCCTATTTAGCATGTGGCTGTCTAGAGGAAGCTTTCAGTCATAGAAATAAAAAACGGGGACTTCTGCAGGAATGGCACATGTAGTTTCCTACACTGTGCATGATGATGAGGAACCCAGTCACAGCAATACAATGCATTTGTCTGACTCAAATGCAGTGATCACTGTCCTACATTGTTAGGGGTGTAGTATGGTATGCCGGCGACCAGCATACCGGCGCCGGGAGCCCGACCGCCGGCATACCGACAGTGTGGCAAGCACAAATGAGCCCCTTGCGGGCTCGCTGCGCTCGCCACGCTGCGGGCACGGTGGTGCGCGCTATTTTATTCTCCCTCTAGGGGGGTCGTGGACCCCACGAGGGAGAATAAGTGTCGGTATGCCGGCTGTTGGGATCCCGGCGCCGGTATACTGAAGACCACCCATTGTTAGATCTAACAATTATTTATACACAATAGAGTGATGTCTAACCATCACATGATAAATGTAGAAGTAGCTCAGGGCTTATAATACTGTAGTACTAATCCTAGAATAAACCTACTGTATGTGTAATGGAGGTACATAGGACTGGTTACATACATTGTTATGGGAGAGTATTTGTTTAACCATTACAAAGCAAAAAGAACACTTTAATTAATATTAGTAAACATATTTAGCATTGACCTTTAAGCAGTAGAATTGTTTTAGTAACAAGTCAGTAGTTCCACATATAGGCCCTCATTCCGAGTTGATCGGTCGCAAGGCGAATTTAGCAGAGTTACACACGCTAAGCCGCCGCCTACTGGGAGTGAATCTTAGCTTCTTAAAATTGCGACCGATGTATTCGCAATATTGCGATTACTAACTACTTAGCAGTTTCAGAGTAGCTTCAGACTTACTCTGCCTGTGCGATCAGTTCAGTGCTTGTCGTTCCTGGTTGACGTCACAAACACACCCAGCGTTCGCCCAGGCACTCCCACCGTTTCCCCGGCCACTCCTGCGTTTTTTCCGGAAACGGTAGCGTTTTCAGCCACACGCCCCTGAAACGCCGTGTTTCCGCCCAGTAACACCCATTTCCTGTCAATCACATTACGATCGCCGGAGCGATGAAAAAGCCGTGAGTAAAATTACTTTCTTCATAGTAAAGTTACTTGGCGCAGTCGCAGTGCGAACATTGCGCATGCGTACTAAGCGGATTTTCACTGCGATGCGATGAAAAATACCGAGCGAACAACTCGGAATGAGGGCCATAGTTACAGTGGGATCAGTACTAAATGCCACTAAAGAAAGTATTTGTTTGCTACAATGAAAATGTAAAACGTTCCCTCATAATGCAGAGAAGTTCCAAATAACCTACATGATTAATTACCTATCCTGTTAGAAAAGAGTGACCATGAGAAAACAATGGCCCTCATTCCGAGTTGTTCGCTCGGTATTTTTCATCGCATCGCAATGAAAATCCGCTTAGTACGCATGCGCAATGTTCGCACTGCGACTGCGCCAAGTAACTTTGCTATGTAGAAAGTAATTTTACTCACGGCTTTTTCATCGCTCCGGCGATCGTAATGTGATTGACAGGAAATGGGTGTTACTGGGCGGAAAAACGGCGTTTCAGGGGCGTGTGGCTGAAAACGCTACCGTTTCCGGAAAAAACGCAGGAGTGGCCGGAGAAACGGTGGGAGTGCCTGGGCGAACGCTGGGTGTGTTTGTGACGTCAAACAGGAACGACAAGCACTGAACTGATCGCACAGGCAGAGTAAGTCTGAAGCTACTCTGAAACTGCTAAGTAGTTAGTAATCGCAATATTGCGAATACATCGGTCGCAATTTTAAGAAGCTAAGATTCACTCCCAGTAGGCGGCGGCTTAGCGTGTGTAACTCTGCTAAATTCGCCTTGCGACCGATCAACTCGGAATGAGGGCCAATGTTTGTAGGAGAGAGAGACTGAGACAAAGCCGGAGCCAGCAGCAGCAGCACAGGGGCAGGCAGTGAGGAGATATCACAGTCTGCGGGCAGTCACTGGCTATACAAGGACATAATCTCACGGAGCACAGCCGCTTTCCTACACATTACACAAAGCACTACAAATCCCATCGTACCATAGGGCGACCAGATACAATCTTGGAGTGTGGAACAAGCAAAACAAAGCACACGGCAGACAGGCTTCCTCACGTGTCACAAACATGGCAGTCAGCGCACACACAACATACTACACAGCACTACAGCTGGGGACAGGACCTGCCCGGTGTGTGTGTGTGTGTCGTGTTACATGCACTGCACACACACACACATCGCTGTAACGTGACACTACTGCACAAGTACAACTGCACAGCCACTGAGCCCGGGTGCACTAGTATGGTGAGCTACTGAGCGTGCACTAACAAGTACGGTGCGAGCAGTGTGCACAGCTACACGTACATCTCACTCAGCTCTTATTACCCCCCTTTTATTCCACAACTCTCACGTTCTTCCTGCATACCTCCCAACTGTCCCGATTTTCGCGGGACAGTCCCGCTGTCCCACCCGCGGGCCACAGTGTCCCGCGGTGGGGGGGTCAGTTGGGAGGCTCTGTCAATCGCAGAGCAGCGGTGAATAGACGCTGTGCGCATGCGCACAGCGTCTATTAAGTGGAGTCAGAGGGAGAAGGGAGCATGCCAGCGGCTCACAGAGCGCTGGGCATGCCCCCTCAGTGACGAAAACGGGGGCATGGCTCGCGATCGCGGGTCCTCCCGCGAAGCCACGCCCCCTTTTCATAGGCCACTCCCCTTTTGTGAGCACAGATCAACAACAATCACACGGCAGCAGCAGCAGCAGAGAAGTTGGGAAGCAGCTGTGTGACAAAGTACTGAGTGCGTGTTACTATACTGTGTGCCGCGGAGAGTGCGGCGGGCTCTACCAGCACAGTCACTCAGGTTATGCGGGTTTGCTGCTGTTCCCCGCACGTGTACACCATCACACTGCGAGCTGCATACAGTGGCAGCACTGCACCAGGGGGCTGCCAGGGGCACGGGCTGGCACACACCTCTATTGTGCACCAGGCAGGAGGGGAGGGGGGTGCAGGGTAACACAGGGGGGTACTTACTGTTTTGTCCAGGTCTATCTTCACCTTCTTCTGGGAAATGCTCCTCTGGATCCTTTTGCTGAAGCTGGCATTGCCCGCAGGCCGGGGGCACCTCTCCCCCTCGTCCCGCAGGCAGCACAGCTGTCCGTTCAGGGGACCCAGGGCGACGGCAGGGACCAGGGTGGCTGCAGCTGCTATGGCAGCTGTAGGGGAGGTGACCTCTCCGCCACTGTCCCGGTGTAACTCCTCGGGAGAGAATCCGTTCATCATGCTGCGTGTGAGGGTGTGCACCCGGGTCTGTGTGTGGCTACTGTATGTACACTGCGGCTGTATAGCTGGGGGTCTCTACATGTGATCAATCCACAACAAAGTCTGCAGCAGCAGCAGCAAATGGAGAGCTGTGTACGTAGCTGCTACCTGCTGCTGCTGCTGGCAATGTGTATCATACAGTGACTGTCTGGCTGCTGCTGTGTCCCAGTGTGTTACATTCATTGCAAGGTTACACTGGCCCCGCCCCCTTCCCATCAAGGCCCTCCCACTTTTACTCTCAATATAAACACTGAAACATACACAGCACAGGCTGAGGCGCTGCTGCTGCGTAAAAAAACTTGTCTACAGCTCTGTTTAACAAAGTCAAATATTTCCTTCTATACAGTACATGTGTATGCTGGTTCCCATGCTACACATCCTGCAGGAATCGTCATCGTGCAACCTTAAGCTAAGTAGTACTATAAGATTTTTTTGGGTTGGTGCAGCAATCAGATGATTTTTTGTGAAATTGTAGGCACCAATATCTGAGCTGCTCACTAAAAATAGATATATTTTCTCTAACGTCCTAAGTGGATGCTGGGGACTCCGTAAGGACCATGGGGAATAGCGGCTCCGCAGGAGACTGGGCACATCTAAAGAAAGCTTTAGGACTATCTGGTGTGCACTGACTCCTCCCCCTATGACCCTCCTCCAAGCCTCAGTTAGATCTCTGTGCCCGAACGAGAAGGGTGCACACTAGGGGCTCTCCTGAGCTTCTTAGTGAAAGTTTTAGTTTAGGTTTTTTATTTTCAGTGAGACCTGCTGGCAACAGGCTCACTGCATCGAGGGACTAAGGGGAGAAGAAGCGAACTCACCTGCGTGCAGAGTGGATTGGGCTTCTTAGGCTACTGGACATTAGCTCCAGAGGGACGATCACAGGCCCAGCTTGGATGGGTCCCAGAGCCGCGCCGCCGGCCCCCTTACAGAGCCAGAAGGCAAAAGAGGTCCGGAAAATCGGCGGCAGAAGACGTCCTGTCTTCAACAAGGTAGCGCACAGCACTGCAGCTGTGCGCCATTGCTCTCAGCACACTTCACACTCCGGTCACTGAGGGTGCAGGGCGCTGGGGGGGCGCCCTGAGACGCAATAATAAACACCTTGGATGGCAAAAAATGCATCACATATAGCTCCTGGGCTATATGGATGCATTTAACCCCTGCCAAAATACATAAAAAAACGGGAGATAAGGCCGCCGATAAGGGGGCGGAGCCTATCTCCTCAGCACACTGGCGCCATTTTCCCTCACAGCTCCGTTGGAGGGAAGCTCCCTGGCTCTCCCCTGCAGTCACTACACTACAGAAAGGGTTAAAAAAGAGAGGGGGGCACAAATTAGGCGCAGTATTTACTATACAGCAGCTATAAGGGGAAAAACACTTATATAAGGTTATCCCTGTATATATATATAGCGCTCTGGTGTGTGCTGGCAAACTCTCCCTCTGTCTCCCCAAAGGGCTAGTGGGGTCCTGTCCTCTATCAGAGCATTCCCTGTGCGTGTGCTGTATGTCGGTACTTTTGTGTCGACATGTATGAGGAGAAAAATGATGTGGAGACGGAGCAGATTGCCTGTAATAGTGATGTCACCCCCTAGGGGGTCGACACCTGAGTGGATGAACTGTTGGAAGGAATTACGTGACAGTGTCAGCTCTGTATAAAAGACAGTGGTTGACATGAGACAGCCGGCTACTCAGCTTGTGCCTGTCCAGACGTCTCATAGGCCGTCAGGGGCTCTAAAGCGCCCGTTACCTCAGATGGCAGATATAGACGCCGACACGGATACTGACTCCAGTGTCGACGGTGAAGAGACAAATGTGACTTCCAGTAGGGCCACACGTTACATGATTGAGGCAATGAAAAATGTTTTACACATTTCTGATAATACGAGTACCACCAAAAAGGGGTATTATGTTCGGTGAGGAAAAACTACCTGTAGTTTTCCTGAATCTGAGAAATTAAATGAGGTGTGTGATGATGCGTGGGTTTCCCCCGATAACAACTGATAATTTCTAAAATGTTATTGGCATTATATCCTTTCCCGCCAGAGGTTAGGGTGCGTTGGGAAACACCCCCTAGGGTGGATAAAGCGCTCACACGCTTGTAAGGGCTCTATCCTCTCCTGAGATGGCCGCCCTTAAGGATCCTGCTGATAGAAAGCAGGAGGGTATCCTAAAATGTATTTACACACATACTGGTGTTATACTGCGACCAGCAATCGCCTCAGCCTGGATGTGCAGTGCTGGGTTGGCGTGGTCGGATTCCCTGACTGAAAATATTGATACCCTAGATAGGGACAGTATATTTTTGCCTATAGAGCATTTGAAAGATGCATTTCTATATATGAGTGATGCACAGCGGAATATTTGCCGACTGGCATCAAGTCTAAGTGCGTTGTCCATTTCTACCAGTAGAGGGTTATGGACACGTCAGTGGTCAGGTGATGCGTATTCCAAACGGCATTTGGAAGTATTGCCTTATTAAGGGAGGAGTTATTTGGGGTCGGTCTTTCAGACCTGGTGGCCACGGCAACAGCTGGGAAATCCACGTTTGTACCCCAGGTCGCCTCTCAACATGAGAAGACGCCGTATTATCAGGCGCAGTCTTTTCGTGGATAAGCGGGCAAAAGGTTCCTCATTTCTGCCCCGTGACAGAGGGAGAGGAAAAAGGCTGCAGAAATCAGCCAGTTCCCAGGAACAGAAACCCTCTCCCGCCTCTGCCAAGCCCTCAGTATACGCTGGGGCTTTACAAGCAGAATCAGGCACGGTGGGGGGCCCGTCTCAATGAATTTCAGCGCGCAGTGGGCTCACTCGCAAGTAGACCCCTGGATCCTTCAGGTGATATCTCAGGGGTACAAATTAGAATTCGAGACGTCTCCCCCTCGCCGTTTCCTAAAGTCGGCTTTACCAATGTCTCCTTCTGACAGGGAGACAGTTTTGGAAGCCATTCACAAGCTGTATTCCCAGCAAGTGATAATCAAGATACTCCTCCTGCAACAGGGAACGGGGTATTATTCCACACTGTTGTGGTACCGAAGCCGGACGGCTCGGTGAGACCGATTCTAAATCTAAAATCTTTGAACACTTACATACAGAGGTTCAAATTCAAGATTGAGTCACTCAGAGCAGTGATTGCGAACCTGGAAGAAGGGGACTACATGATGTCTCGGGACATCAAGGATGCTTACCTTCATGTCAAAATTTACCCTTCTCACCAAGGGTACCTCAGGTTTATGGTACAGAACTGTCACTATCAGTTCAGACGCTGCCGTATGGATGGTCCACGGCACCCCGGGTCTTTACCAAGGTAATGGCCGAAATGATGATATTCCTTCAAAGGAAGGGAATTTTAGTTATCCCTTACTTGGACGATTCCCTGATAAGGGTAAAATCCAGGGAACAGTTGGAGGTCGGTGTAGCACTATCTCAGGTAGTGTTGCTGCAGCACGGTTGGATTCTCAATATTCCAAAATCGCAGCTGGTTCCGACGACTTGTCTTCTGTTCCTAGGGATGATCCTGGACACAGTCCAGAAAAAGGTGTTTCTCCCGGAGGAGAAAGCCAGGGAGTTATCCGAGCTAGTCAGGAACCTCCTAAAACCGAGCCAAGTCTCAGTGCATCAATGCACAAGGGTTCTGGAAAAAAAATGGTGGCTTCCTACGAAGCAATCTCATTCGGCAGATTCCACGCAAGAACTTTTCAGTGGGACCTGCTGGACAAATGGTCCGGGTCGCATCTTCAGATGCATCAGCGGATAACCCTGTCACCAAGGACAAGGGTGTCCCTTGTCAAAGTCAGAAAAATATCTCTATACACACTGCCATATTTGCACCTCACACTGGTCCGCGCTGCGCATGCGTGCGCTCTCCCGTGAAGGCGCATACCCGCTGTTGCGTGCACCCGCTGGTGCACGGTATGCGTATTTACGGTAAGGTTTGTGTAGTCGTAGCGTGCGACTCAATCGTTACATATTTTCACAAATAATGTATTTTGTAGATCATGGTCCCTTTGATAGATTCTGAAAGTTTGGTTAATATAGAATGTTTATGAACAGAGGAATCCCTCTTTGTTTGATACGAAGGGTCAGATAGGAGTAATACAGTGGTGTTTAGTATCCATCGGAAGAATATTTAATTAGAAATATTCCGGTGTTGGTTTGAAGCAGATCAATCGCTCGTGCGAATAGTTATGGACATAAGAAGTTTATGAACATTTACTTTATTTGCACTTTATTACCCATGCGGCGGGAAACCCAGTTTCCCTCCCACCTGAGCAGTTGGAAATAGTCACAGCCCACCTGTATGAATCAACCTATGACCTTTTGTTACAATACGAAGCCGAATTCCTGTGTCCAATGAACAATGAGATTGTAGGGACCATTGAATTGTATTGTGTGTGGGGCATAAATAGCAGGCCGACCATATCCAACTTCACTCTCTCTTCAACGGTTCTCATTGCTGATAATCGGGAGCTGGATATCGAGGCGCATGCGATCGTTCCCCTTGTGCGTAAGTTCTCTCCGTAATCATATTGTCTTACTGTGAGCCATTTCTCTCTCTCCCTCTCTTCTCTTTCTCTCGTATTTTCCCTTGATTAGACTTAATTGTATTATATTGTATTTCCTGTGTAGTTATCTGGTTAGTTGGTTTATGTTATATTGTAGTGTATGCTTTGTACTGTGATTCTTTTTGCAAGTATAATAGTCATAATACACATAATAGGTTTCGGACCCTAAGCCCAGGTATCTGTGTATTCTTTTTAGTGTTAAATATTCCCTGAGCGTCGGTAACGCTCAAGCAGCTTTGTAGTTAATCAGGTTACACAAGGTTGCACTTACACTTTGTCTCTACACTAAGGTTTGCTGTGTATTTCATTGCTAAAGGTATAGATATAAAGGTTTAACGTTGTGAGCGTCTGCATCGCTGGTGATCTCCTCGTGGTCCCGAGCGCCGCTACGCTATAGCGAATCATTACGATAGTCAACAGCCAATAGTCTGCCTGCCTGTGATCACTTGGCCGTGAGTGAACGTGACGCCTGAGCGTCTCGATCACGGCTAAGCGATCGATACGCAACTTGCGTACCCTTACGGTACTTCTTACGTAGATAGCGTACAGTGTTCTAAGACCTCATATAGGGTTATATACACGATAAATATTTAGCTTTATCAATTGGCGGCTCGTCCTGTCCTTCACATATCTGCACTAGGTAGATCAGCAGACATTATCCCTCAGCAAAGGGCGGGAGGTTGTCTCGTAGTGCTGACGGGATAAGCGTCTGCTTCGCTTAGATAAAAGAGTGCTGAAGGAATCCGGGAACCGGAGGTAAGAACAAAACGCTAGTGTCTTTTAAAACTGTTTATTTTTCTGTCCTGCGTACACACGCACGCACACATATATATTTCTCTATCGTCCTAGTGGATGCTGGGGTTCCTGAAAGGACCATGGGGGGATAGCGGCTCCGCAGGAGACAGGGCACAAAAAGTAAAGCTTTAGGATCAGGTGGTGTGCACTGGCTCCTCCCCCTATGACCCTCCTCCAAGCCAGTTAGATTTTTGTGCCCGGCCGAGAAGGGTGCAATCTAGGTGGCTCTCCTAAAGAGCTGCTTAGGAAAGTTTAGCTTAGGTTTTTTATTTTACAGTGAGTCCTGCTGGCAACAGGATCACTGCAACGAGGGACTTAGGGGAGAAGAAGTGAACTCACCTGCGTGCAGGATGGATTGGCTTCTTGGCTACTGGACATCAGCTCCAGAGGGACGATCACAGGTACAGCCTGGATGGTCACCGGAGCCTTGCCGCCGGCCCCCTTGCAGATGCTGAAGTAAGAAGAGGTCCAGAATCGGCGGCAGAAGACTCCTCAGTCTTCTAAAGGTAGCGCACAGCACTGCAGCTGTGCGCCATTTTCCTCTCAGCACACTTCACACGGCAGTCACTGAGGGTGCAGGGCGCTGGGAGGGGGGCGCCCTGGGAGGCAAATGAATACCTATTTTGGCTAAAAATACCTCACATATAGCCTCCGGAGGCTATATGGAGATATTTAACCCCTGCCAGAATCCGTTAAGAGCGGGAGACGAGGCCGCCGAAAAAGGGGCGGGGCCTATCTCCTCAGCACACAGCGCCATTTTCCCTCACAGAAAGGCTGGAGGGAAGGCTCCCAGGCTCTCCCCTGCACTGCACTACAGAAACAGGGTTAAAACAGAGAGGGGGGGCACTAATTTGGCGATATGCTTATATATATATATTAAGATGCTATAAGGGAAAACACTTATATAAGGTTGTCCCTATATAATTATAGCGTTTTTGGTGTGTGCTGGCAAACTCTCCCTCTGTCTCTCCAAAGGGCTAGTGGGTCCTGTCCTCTATCAGAGCATTCCCTGTGTGTGTGCTGTGTGTCGGTACGTGTGTGTCGACAGGTAGGAGGACGATGTTGGTGAGGAGGCGGAGCAATTGCCTGTAATGGTGATGTCACTCTCTAGGGAGTCGACACCGGAATGGATGGCTTATTTAGGAAATTACGTGATAATGTCAACACGCTGCAAGGTCGGTTGACGACATGAGACGGCCGACAAACAATTAGTACGGTCCAGACGTCTCAAAAACACCGTCAGGGGTTTTAAAACGCCCGTTTACTTTAGTCGGTCGACACAGACACAGACAGGGACACTGAATCCAGTGTCGACGGTGAATAAACAAACGTATTCCTTATTAGGGCCACACGTTAAAGGCAATGAAGGAGGTGTTACGTATTTCTGATACTACAAGTACCACAAAAGAGGGTATTATGTGGGATGTGAAAAAACTACCATAGTTTTTCCTGAATCAGATAAATTAAATAAAGTGTGTGATGATGCGTGGGTTCCCCCCGATAGAAAATTATGGGCGGTATACCCTTTCCCGCCAGAAGTTAGGGCGCGTTGGGAAACACCCCTTAAGGTGGATAAGGCGCTCACACGCTTATCAAAACAAGTGGCGGTACCGTCTATAGATAGGGCCGTCCTCAAGGACCAGCTGACAAGGCTGGAAAATATAATAAAAAGTATATACACACATACTGGTGTTATACTGCGGCCAGCGATCGCCTCAGCCTGGATGTGCAGAGCTAGGGTGGCTTGGTCGGATTCCCTGACTAAAAATATTGATACCCTTGACAGGGACAGTATTTTATTGACTATAGAGCATTTAAAGGATGCATTTCTATATATGCGAGATGCACAGAGGGATATTTGCACTCTGGCATCATGAATAAACGCGATGTCCATAACTGCCAGAAGATGTTATGGACACAACAGTGGTCAGGTGATGCAGATTCCAAACGGCACAGTATGGCCGTATAAAGGAAGAGGAGTTATTTGGGGTCGGTCCATCGGACCTGGTGGTCACGGCAACTGCTGGAAAATCCACCGTTTTTTACCCTAAGTCACATCTCTGCAGAAAAAGACACCGTCTTTTCAGCCTCAGTCCTCTCGTCCCTATAAGATCATATCTGCCCAGGGATAGAGGAAAGGGAAGAAGACTGCAGCAGGCAGCCCATTCCCAGGAACAGAAGCGTTCCACCGCGTCTGACAAGTTCTCAGCATGGCGCTGAGACCGTACAGGACCCCTGGATCCTACAAGTAGTATCCCGGGGGTACAGATGGGAATGTCGAGACGTTTCCCCTTCGCAGGCTCCTGAAGTCTGCTTTACCAAGGTCTCCCTCCGACATGGAGGTAGTATGGAAAAAAATTCACAAGCTGTATTCCCAGCAGGTGATAATTAAATTACCCCTCCTACTACAGAAAAGGGGTATTATTCCACACTATATTGTGGTACTGAAGCCAGAAGGCTAGGTGAGACTTTATCTAAACATTTTTTTTTGAACACTTACAAAGGTTCAAATTAAGATGAAGTCACTCAGAGCAGTGATAACGAACCAGGAAGAAGGGGACTATATAGTGTCCCGGGACATCAGGGATGCTTACCTCTATGTCCCAAATTTGCCCTTCTCACTAAGGGTACCTCAGGTTCGTGGTGCAGAACTGTCACTATCAGTTTCAGACGCTGCCGTTTGGATTGTCCACGGCGCCCCGGGGTCTTTACCAAGGTAATGGCCGAATTGATGATTCTTCTTCGAAGAAAAGGCGTCTTAATTATCCCTTACTTGGACGATCTCCTGATAGGGGCATAGTCCAGGGAACAGTTGGAGGTCGGAGTAGCACTATCTCGGATACTGCTACAATCAGCACGGGTGGATTCTAAATATTCCAAAATCGCAGCTGATCCCGACGACACGTCTGCTGTGCCTAGGGATGATTCTGGACACAGTCCAGAAAAAGGTGTTTCTCCCGGAAGAGAAAGCCAGGGAGTTATCCGAGCAAGTCAGGAACCTCCTAAAAACAGTGCATCATTGCACAAGGGTCCTGGTAAAAATGGTGGCTTCCTACGAAGCAATTCCATTCGGCAGATTTCACGTAAGAACTTTTCAGTGGGATCTGCTGAAAAAATGGTCCGGATCGCATCTTCAGATGCATCAGCGGATAACCCAATATCCAAGGACAAGGGTGTCTCTCCTGTGGTGGTTATAGAGTGCTCATCTTCTAGAGGGCCGCAGATTCGGCATTCAGGATTGGATGCTGGTGACCACGGAGCCCAGCCCGAGAGGCTGGGGAGCAGTCACACAAGGAAAAAATTTCCAGGGAGTGTGATCAAGTATGGAGACTTTTCTCCACATAAATATACTGGAGCTAAGGGTAAATTTATAATGCTCTAAGCTTAGCAAGACCTCTGCTTCAAGGTCAGCCGGTATTGATCCAGTGGGAAAAACATCACGGCAGTCGCCCACGTAAACAGACAGGGCGACACAAGAAGCAGGAGGGCAATGGCAGAAACTGCAAGGACTTTTCGCTGGGCGAAAAATCATGTGATAACACTGTCAGCAGTGTTTCATCCCGGGAATGGAAACTGGGAAGCAGACTTCCTCAGCACGACCTCCACCCGGGAGAGTGGAAACTTCATTGAGAAGTTTTTTCCACATGATTGTAAACCGTTGGGAAATACCAAAGGTGGACATGATGGCGTCCCGTCTGAACAAAAAACGGGACAGGTATTGCGCCAGGTCAAGAGACCCGCAGGCAATAGATGTGGACGTTCTGGTAACACCGTGGGTGTACCAGTCGGTGTATGTGTTCCCTCCTCTGCTTCTCATACCTAAGGTGCTGAGAATTATAAGACGTAGAGGAGTAAGAACTATACTCATGGCTCCGGATTGGCCAAGAAGGACTTGGTACCCGGAACTTCAAGAGATGCTTACAGAGGTCTTATGGCCTCTGCCGCTAAGAAGGGACTTGCTTCAGCAAGTACCATGTCTGTTCCAAGACTTACCGCAGCTGCGTTTGTCGGCATGGCGATGGAAAGCCGGATCCTAAGGGAAAAAGGCATTCCGGAAGAGGTCATTCCTACCCTGGTCAAAGCCAGAAAGGAGGTGACCGCACAACATTATCACCACGTGTGGCGAAAATATGTTGCGTGGTGTGAGGCCAGGAAGGCCCCACAAAGAAATTTCAACTCGGTCGTTTCCTGCATTTCCTGCAAACAGGAGTGTCTATGGGCCTCAAATTGGGGTCCATTAAGGTTCAAATTCGGCCCTGTAAATTTTCTTCCAGAAAGAATTGGCTTCAGTTCCTGAAGTCCAGAAGTTTGTCAAGGGAGTATTGCATATCCAAACCCCTTTTTGTGCCTCCAGTGGCACTGTGGGATCTCAACGTAGTTCTGGGATTCCTCAAATCACATTGGTTTAAAACCAGTCAAATATGTGGATTTGAAGCATCTCACATAAAAAGTGACCATGCTCTTGGCCCTGGCCTGGACCAGGCGAGTGTCAAATTGGTGGTTTTTTCTCAAAAAAAGCCTATATCTGTTTGTCCATTCGGACAGGGCAGAGCTGCGGACTCGTCCCCAGTTCTCTCCCTAAGGTGGTGTCAGTGTTTCACCTGAACCAGCTTATTGTGGTGCCTTGCACCTACTAGGGACTTGGAGGACTCCAAGTTGCTAGAAGTTGTCAGGGCCCTGAAAATATGTTCCAGGACAGCTGGAGTCAGAAAATCTGACTCGCTGTTTATACTGTATGCACCCAACAAGTTGGGTGCGCCTGCTTCTAAGCAGTCGATTGCTCGTTGGATTTGTAACACAATTCAACTTGCACATTCTGAGGCAGGCCTGCCACAGTCTAAATCTGTTAAGGCCCATTCCACAAGGAAGGTGGGCTCATCTTGGGCGGCTGCCCGAGAGGTCTCGGCATTACAACTCTGCCGAGCAGCTACGTGGTCAGGGGAGAACACGTTTGTAAAATTCTACAAATTTGATACCCTGGCAAAAGAGGACCTGGAGTTCTCTCATTCGGTGCTGCAGAGTCATCCGCACTCTCCCGCCCGTTTGGGAGCTTTGGTATAATCCCCATGGTCCTTTCAGGAACCCCAGCATCCACTAGGACGATAGAGAAAATAAGAATTTACTTACCGATAATTCTATTTCTCGGAGTCCGTAGTGGATGCTGGGCGCCCATCCCAAGTGCGGAATATCTGCAATACTTGTACATAGTTACAAAAATCGGGTTATTATTGTTGTGAGCCATCTTTTCAGAGGCTCCGCTGTTATCATGCTGTTAACTGGGTTTAGATCACAAGTTGTACGGTGTGATTGGTGTGGCTGGTATGAGTCTTACCCGGGATTCAAAATTCCTCCCTTATTGTGTACGCTCGTCCGGGCACAGTACCTAACTGGCTTGGAGGAGGGTCATAGGGGGAGGAGCCAGTGCACACCACCTGATCCTAAAGCTTTACTTTTTGTGCCCTGTCTCCTGCGGAGCCGCTATCCCCCCATGGTCCTTTCAGGAACCCCAGCATCCACTACGGACTCCGAGAAATAGAATTATCGGTAAGTAAATTCTTATTATCTGCATTTCTTTTTCTTTTTCATTTTTCGTATATCACTCTCCTGTCTGCCAGTTTTATAGTTGAAAAAAAAAGTGCTAAAAAAAAAAAAAGATTTGCAGTTATTTCATAGTTTAAGAGTAAAGGTAATATAGTTAAAAGATAGACAAACACACAGTTTCGCCTGGGAGATAAGGCGAAGTCAGTGTGTTGTGTGGTAGATGATCAAGGATCATCTACATTGATAAAAGTATAAATTGTGTTACAGTGGATCTTTGCTTTGCGTACACGTGTCCCTAACAAAAGACTTGTGTACGCAATCCAAAGGCAGACGCACGCAGCGTACATTACGCAACGGAGCGTCCGGTTACGCCCACGTAGCTCAAGTCACGATAAGTTGATTTTTAACGCAACGCGATAAGTAACGCAAAGCGGTAAATAGCGCCACAGGCGATAAATAACGCAAGTCTATTTTTGGAAATCCAAAATTTAAATTAACAGATCCTGCTCCTAATTGGTAACACAGCTGGGCTAAAGAAAAATTTCTGCGCAGAAATAGAAATAGAAGCAAAAGTGTACATGTGATGAGTGAGTGTTTTTGTATTACATAAGTTTATATAACTTAAAGGTTGAACCACAAGAAAAGTCGAGTACTCGTGAGGTACACGCGTGTAAGTGACGTGCACGGTGGCTAGGGAGGCATCCTTGGTTAAACATAATATTTGAGCATTAGAGTATAGCGGACCAGTATAGAACAAGACCAGGAGGTCAGACCAGGAGGTCGTACAGAACAAGACCAGGAGGTCATAGTAGACCAGCAGGTCCAGGTACAGTAAACAGGGAAGTCCGCTATACAGTTCAGAGGCACAACACCAAAAGAAGGGTTGGTGCAAGACCCATATAGGCCGTACAAGCTCTGGCTGAAGGAATTCGCAGTCGTAAGTTTCGATTCCATTGGTCTTTCCGTACACAAGCTTAGTTGTTTGTGTACTGAACGACTGGACCGCACGTAATTGTGTACAGTAGTTAGTAATCTGACCTAGTACCATTAGAGTAAAGGGGTCACAAACGCTATTTGTACATTCTGACGTGATTTGTGTAATTTTTTATTTTTCAAGAAGGGAAGTTCGCTGGTCACTCAGGAACTATCTGACAAACCTCACCTTTACTGGAAAGAGTAAGTGTTCTGCGGATAACCCTCGCATGTTCCAGTAAACAACGGTTTTTATAGGTGCCCTGGGTCGAGTGCGCCAGCACCATATCGGTGTGATCAGGTCGCATTGGTCGGCGTGGGCGAGTGAGTGGGGTACTCGGTAAACCGCCACCGTCAGCCTATTGTGAACAATCTGGTTTTCTGTAAGGGTTCGCTGAAGACCTTGATATAGAGATCAGAGGTAGAGCAAGCAACGCCTGCAGAGTTATGGGGGCCAGTTGTTCAGGTAGGGGGCGATCAACCTCGGTTCGGGTTGATTCAGTGGTCCGACCAATTGGGTCGGCCAGGTATATCATGTGTGAGAAATATGGAAGTCACACAGAGGTTTTATGTGATGAATGGGAGAGAATGACGGTACAAGACCGGGAGAAATTCCCAAGAATAGGTAGCTTCAGCCCAGAGGTGTTACAAAATTTAAGGAGGAGGATATGTCTCATAAAATCAACAAAGAGACGAGTTCAGCATTATGATTATTTACAGTTGTGGCAACAGGAAGGTGAGATACAGAGAGGTTTGGCTCAGGCGGCAGGATCTGGCTCTAACAGAAAACTGATTGCCACGGCCCCGCCGCCACCATATATATCAGGAGAGAAGTTGATTACGGAGAAAGACGCACTAAGGTGTAACACAAAATCACTTAGTAACTGTGTAAATGTTAATGATAATGTTAACCCATTAACCCATGCAAGTATTAACCCGTGCAAGTTGTACCCTGTTTTGAACTTTCCTCAGGAGTGTGATCAAGAGGACGAAGCGACAACGATTTCAGCGCTCTCTCTAGCAGCCACCATAGCAGAGACCACAGTAGGCACAGCAACACCCACGAGACTAGTAAAGGCCCCTAGCGGAGGGATAGGTGAGGTCGTATCAACTGGTAAGTACGGCACCATGCATTATGCTGAAACTATTTCACCACAGCCTGTAGAATCTACACAGAATGAGGTTGTTAGAATCACTCCTGTTAGGGTAATAGCAGTTCCCAATGGGAAAACAGATGTATCAGGAGCCACTCCCATAAGGAACATTGCCATGTACAGCCCATTTTCCCGAATGGAATTAAGGACCATAGTGTCTGAATTCCCTGACCCTAGAAAAGATTTAGTTGCCAGCCAAAAATACATCACAGACTTAGGAAACACTTTAGAGCCCAATAATAAAGATTGGCAGATATTGCTAAAAGCTTGTTTACCCTCCAATGTCGACTCAGCCCAATTTTTAGCTGATTGTGGACTAGATCTGGATGTACCTCTTACAGATGTGTACAACAAAGATAACGTAAGAAGGATAAACTTACAGTTAAAGGAGCATTTCCCAGCAGTTGTTAAATGGAACAAAATATTTTCCATTAAACAAAAAGAGTCAGAAACAGCTGCAGAATATTTTCACCGGGCACTATTAGAAATGGCAAAGTACACTGGTATAGAGGACATTAGGACAAATCCAAACCATCGAGAAATAGCAGTATCCGTGCTAATGGATGGTTTGAAGGAAACATTAAAGGCAAGGGTACAGACCACGCAACCATGTTGGCGAGGTCTGTCAGTGTCCACTTTGAGAGAGGCTGCTATTGATCACGACCGAAACATCACCAGACACAGGGAGTCGCAGAGTGATAAGCTAATGTCGGTAAGTATACAGGCCCTGACCACAAAGCAGCCTGCGTATGTACCATCCAACCCTGTGGGTAAGTCAACTATGATAACATGTTATTCTTGTCAAAGACAGGGACACTATGCACGAGACTGTAGAGCGAAAAATTCGCAAAGATCATACCAACCCCCTAGACAACGACACGACACACGACATTGGGAGCAAGGTCCGCAGAAACGGAGTTATGAGCCACATACAGGGGAAACAAAAAGATATCCCCCAAACAGAGACTGGCATGCCTCTGGTAGTTCCCAACTATCTCCCTCACAAATAGTTGCTGCCAGCGGGATTCAGGGAGGTCACCATACCCAATAGGGGTGTGGCCATACCTGTAATCTGCAGCCAGTGAAATTGATTGCCAACCTTGAAAGTGAACCCGAGGTCGCAATTAATGTAGCTGGTAAAACTTTAAACTTTCTTGTAGACACAGGGGCGGCCAAGTCAGTGATAAATTCGACAGTGGGCATGAGAACCACTGGTAGGACAATTCCAGCCATGGGAGTAACAGGAGTAGTCCAGCACTACCCTGTTAGCAAACCAGCCGAGATTACAATAGGGCCTTTGCATACCAAGCATTCCTTTTTGCTGGCTGCATCGGCACCAACCAATCTCCTGGGAAGAGACTTACTGTGTAA
This sequence comes from Pseudophryne corroboree, assembly GCF_028390025.1. NCBI lineage: Eukaryota > Metazoa > Chordata > Amphibia > Anura > Myobatrachidae > Pseudophryne > Pseudophryne corroboree. Next base: position 68,165,440 of record NC_086445.1, read on the forward strand.
AATGGGGTGCGTCATTTATTGTACTCCTGAAGGTGTATTCTTGGACATACCTGAGAATCACGCTCAGGAAGTGCGAGACATGTTAGACTCCCCATCAAAATTAATGTCACATACCATTATGACAAATAGGAATCCATCCCAAGTAGAAGAAATGACATCTCAGATACCAGAGTCACTTTGGACAAAAGACGGACAGGACACTGGATTAATGGCAAACGTAGCTCCAGTAGTTGTGCAAGTAAAAGATGGTAGGATAGCTCCAAAAATCCCACAGTATCCTCTGAAGCCAGAGGTGGAGTTAGGAGTTTACCCAGTAATAGAGCGCTTGCTACAACAGGGCATTCTGGTAAGAACGTCCAGCACTGCCAATAGTCCCATCTTCCCTGTTAAAAAGAGTGGGGGGAGGGGTTACAGGCTAGTGCAGGATCTAAGGGGGATTAACAAAATAGTTGAGAGTCAGTTCCCCGTAGTGCCAAATCCAGCTGTCATCCTAATGCAAATCCCTCCCACTGCCAAATTTTTCACTGTTATTGACCTCTGCTCCGCTTTCTTTTCGGTACCTCTGCACCCTGACAGCCAATATTTGTTTGCATTCACATACAGAGGAGTCCAATATACGTGGACTCGACTACCCCAAGGTTTCATAGATAGTCCAAGTATATTTTCCCAGGCTTTGCATGATTGTTTACAGTCTTTCCAACCAGACAGTGGATCAGTATTGATACAGTATGTGGACGATTTATTACTGTGTTCAGATTCACTGGAAGCATCTCTGAAGGATACGAAACAGCTCCTGTTTCATCTTTCAGACACCGGACACAAGGTGTCCAAAGACAAGTTGCAATTATGCCAAACTAAGGTAAAATATTTGGGACACTGTCTAACACAAGGACTGAGACACCTGACCGCTGATAGAATCCAAGCAATTAGAGACATGACCCTGCCACAAACCCAGCAACAGATCAGAACGTTTTTAGGAATGTGTGGGTATTGCCGCAATTGGATCCCAGGGTTTTCCATTTTAGCGTTACCTTTGCAGGAAATGGTCTCCTCAAACAAACCTGATAGGATCTCGCATACAGACGAGTCCGAAACAGCATTTGAGAGACTCAAACAGTGCCTAACGCAGGCACCAGCACTAGGTATGCCAGACTATGGGAAACCCTTTGAACTATACGGAACAGAAAGTGCTGGTTGCGCGGCAGGCGTACTAACCCAAAAACACGGTGATGCCAGCAGGCCAGTTGCATACTACAGCGCTCAGCTAGATACGGTAGCGCGATCCCTCCCCACTTGCTTGCGAAGCGTGGCTGCAATAGCATTGCTAGTGACAAAAAGCGAAGATGTCGTGCTAGGCCACAACCTCACAATCCATACACCACATGCAGTGTCAGCCTTATTGAATTCTGCCCAAACCAGACACGTCTCATCAGCGAGGTTTACAAGATGGGAATTAGCACTAATGGCCCCCGTAAACATCACCATAAGGAGATGCAGTGCATTAAATCCTGCAACATATCTCCCAGGTGTGCCTGGTCAGGCACAAAGGGTGGAAGGTGAGAGTGATGGGGAAGGAGGATTTAATACAAAGGAAGATACACATGATTGTATGGAATATTTGACCCAAAATTTTACCGCAAGGCCTGACATCAGTGACAACCCACTGAAAGATGCAGAACTCACGTTCTACACGGACGGTAGTTGTCACAGACAGTCAGACTCGGGAGACTTGTGTACTGGATACGCAGTCGTAGATGACCAAGACACCATAGAAGCGGAACCGCTAGGCCCACCTCACTCAGCCCAGGTCGCTGAACTGGTCGCCCTAACCAGAGCATGTGAATTGGCTAAGGGTAAGTCAGCCAATATCTACACCGATTCTAGATACGCATTCGGGGTAGTCCATGATTTCGGAGCCCTATGGCGCCTCAGAAATTTCATGACGGCAGCTGGTACACCGGTAGCGCATGCAGCTCACATAAAAAGGCTTCTAACAGCGATACAGGAACCCGACAGAGTGGCTGTTATCAAATGTAAAGCACACACATATAGCCAAGACCCGGTATCACTTGGTAACAGCCGAGCAGACGAAGCTGCTAAGTTAGCAGCTGCTACCCCCATACAGACAGACACCACACAACTGATGGTATTCAATACCATCAACACACAGAAGTTGTGTAAAATGCAAAATTTGTGTTCCACACAGGAAAAGGCAGTCTGGAAGGCAAAGGGATGTGGCCAAGAGTCCTCAGGACTCTGGACGGATGGACATGGTAAACCAGTGGCCCCCAGAGCATATCTTCCATGTCTGGCTGAAGCAGCTCACGGGCTGACTCATCTAGGCAAGGAGGGAATGTGCAAATTGGTAAGAGCATATTGGTGCGCCCCAGGATTCTCCTCTCATGCGAGTAAAAGAGCAATGTCATGCCTTACCTGTCTGAGAAAGAATATTGGAAAGGCAATACCTACAGAACCATCCCATATCCCACCTGCCGGCGGCCCTTTCCAGGTAATACAAATTGACTTCATTCAATTACCCCCTTGTCGGAATTTGAAATATGTACTTGTTTGTATAGATGTTTTCTCGAATTGGGTCGAAGCATTTCCTGCAGCTACAAATACCGCTATGTTTACAGCTAAGAAAATTGTGCAGGAATTTGTATGTAGATATGGTATCCCTAGAATAATCGAAAGTGATAGGGGTACCCATTTTACAGGTGATGTCTTTCAAGGAATGTGTAAGTTGATGGGAATTGATAGCAAGCTGCACACTCCGTACCGTCCACAGGCGAGTGCGAAGGTCGAAAGAGTGAACAGCACTATTAAAAATAAATTGAGTAAAGTGATGGCAGAGACAGGATTGACATGGCCAGAAGCTTTACCCATTGTATTGTACAGTATCAGAACCACTCCCAGGTCCCCTCTTAATCTGTCCCCCTTTGAAATCTTATTTGGTCGACAACCGCATGTCATGATTAACCCTCAGGATGATTTGAAATGTAACAATGAAGTAACTGTAAAGTACTTGATTAACATGAGTAAACAGTTAAGGAATCAAAATGATAATCTAAAGTTGGTGATTCCTGATCTACCTGATAGTAATTGTCATGACATTGAACCTGGGGATTATGTAATGATACGAAATTTTCTACGCTCAGGTTGCCTTATTGACAGATGGGAAGGACCATACCAGGTCTTACTGACTAGCACTACAGCATTGAAAGTTGCTGAGAGAGAGACTTGGGTCCATTCATCCCACTGCAAGAAGGTTGCTGATCCAGAGAAGTCCCGTGATAAGGAACAGACGGTAGAGGTTGTATCACTGGAGTGTCTGTTCCAGGAGGACTGAGGCGGCACCTGAGCCTTGAAGACCGAAAGCAGTTGTCGACTCCCCACTCCCTTTTATTGTTTTTCTCCACTTCCCATCCCCTCTCCCTTGAAAATTCTTTTTCCCCTTTCTCATTTTTCTCCGTTTCCTCCTATAAGATGGACTTGCCCCAAGAGACTGTGATCCGGATTTTCCTGTTGACCATGATGTTGACCAGAGCAGTCTGTTCCGGCGAGAGTACCATGGAGGTCGATAGAGGTTCTGGAATGAGTTCCGATGATAAAGATGGAGGCGTAGTTTTCCAAGATCAACCTAACCAACAAGCAAAGGCGAGTATCAGAAAACGATCCGATAGCATTGACCATAGAAGAAATTGTGACGGATTGTTAGCTGAAGAAAATTGTATCTGTAGGCTCTGTAACAATGTCATTGAAGATGGGTGCATCAAGAAATGCCAATCCAGTTTTAATATCCATATGGACCGGCATCCATTGAGTGATTATCACTCCTTAGTGGGTAATGTATTAAACAAGACAGATTGTTGGGTATGCTCTCAAGTACCTCAGGGTCATAGCAAATCAGGGCTAGTACCATTTCCTTTAACGATAGGAGAGGTACTTGAGTTAAATGGTGGGAGACCGGTGGACCGGAGGTTTAATATCTCCAGCCCTCCTAGTTTGAAGCTCCACCAATACCACGTGGATAGGTCCCTATTATGTTTTAACATCTCCAATCCCAGGAAGCCGGGAAATTGGGAAGTATCATGGAGTAACCACACCATGACCTTTTCACATAGAGCAGATAGAATGCCTACAGATACAGAGCTTGTACGCCACATAGCCAGCAGAGGAAAATCTTTCCGGTATAGATACACCTTAGGAAATAGGATTACTAGAGTTGGAGAAGTATCACCAGGATACTGTGCACATATCGTACAACCTGATACGTGCATTAAGCAGATGGAAGAATTAGGGCTAGGAGATTTCACCTGGAAGGTGTGTAATATGGTAATGTCTTTCTCCGTCCCATATGTTCTCCCCGATGATGCATATTTCATATGCGGGAGAAAGGCGTACAAGTGGCTTGCCCCAAACTCTGAAGGATTGTGTTATATTGGAAGAGTATTGCCTGAAGTAATGACTGTAACACATGATAAAATGAAAGACATACACCGTGGTGCCCAAGCTCCTTATACTCACACTCATTACGAGCACCTCGTTAAAAGACAACTGTCAGAAAGGTTAGAGCATCCGGCCTCTGATCTGATCCATGAATCCACCGGGATTCAGGTTCTGGTGGCGTTAGATTTCACTCGCACCGCTCGAGGAGTGATGAATTATAGATACATTTCCGCACTCGCCAATTTGTTAGATAATATCACTGAAATGTATGATGACACGTTTAGATATACTGGAAGAGAACTTCAGGCTTATAAAACAGAACTGGTACAGCATAGAATGGTTCTTAATTACCTCACAGCAGTGACAGGCGGATATTGTGTTACATTGGCAACACAGTACGGCGTGAAGTGTTGCACGTATATCACGAATAGCACCGAGGATCCGGTAGAGGTCATAGACCAAAAGATGGACGATATTCTCCAATTAAAGTGGGAATTTCGTCGAAAACACAATCTCACTCTTGCTGCTGTAGGTAATGAGCTGACTGGTTGGGTGTCATGGTTGAACCCGCGAAATTGGTTCTCCGGTTTGGGAGACTGGGCTCAAGGAGTCATAATGGATGTTGGGAAGTTTCTACTATGTATCTTAGGTGTCGTTATATCGATTGGATTGATATTTAGATGCGGGCAGGCTTTAATGAGGTGCAAACAAAGTACCAGAGTGATGAGTTTGAGGAGTGAGGAAACCGTAATTAACCTGGATTTGATTTATGACCCAATGATAGAAACAATGATGTGATGAAAATGCGATTTCTACGGTCCGTTTCTTTCACCTGTTTTTCTGGTTTTTCTCCAAGATAACAAGACCCCCTTGGACGAGGAAGTTGATGAGACGCTATACAGACAACGGATGGACCAAAGAAGGAGTTTTTGACCACTTGAGATATGGACATTTGATGAACTTTGCCATGGATCCCCAGTTTCCCTAGAATTTTTAAAATTACGCTAGCCCAACATTTTTTTGTAAATCTAATGGCATTGACAAAGCTTATTGCTCACGCCTAATGAGCAAAACAGCGCAAAGAAGACGACTTTCAACTGATACCGAACAAAACTTCAACCGACAGATGTACATTAACCTGACATAGAATACCACCGCATTTACCGTAATTATGTCTTTTCTTCATTTCTACAACCCTCAGGTAATGACACACATAGTATAGGGAATACAGGCACAGATATCAGCAATCACATATTCCCCCATTCATGTATCATCAACTAAAATGTGCTCCCCATTTTGTTCAAAATCCGAAAAGAGCTCGGTAAAGTTTGACAGCCCATCCACAGACCCGTACCACGGGATAAGAAGGAATTCAAATGTATACTTCGCAATACCTCGAAGCTTGATTTACAACACGTACGGCACGATGATACATGACCCCCCCAAACATGGACTCATACACACATGCTTCTGCTATCACACTAGGTCATACCTTCTTCACACCTACTCCTCTCTTCTCCCTCACCCAACCATGGAAATGAATTAACCCCTGACATATATTTTTCTCCTTTTGAAATGTTTTAGAAGGTGGCAGTTATTATTGACTGCCAAAGGGTGGACTGTCAAAGTCAGAAAAATATCTCTATACACACTGCCATATTTGCACCTCACACTGGTCCGCGCTGCGCATGCGTGCGCTCTCCCGTGAAGGCGCATACCCGCTGTTGCGTGCACCCGCTGGTGCACGGTATGCGTATTTACGGTAAGGTTTGTGTAGTCGCAGCGTGCGACTCAATCGTTACATATTTTCACAAATAATGTATTTTGTAGATCATGGTCCCTTTGATAGATTCTGAAAGTTTGGTTAATATAGAATGTTTATGAACAGAGGAATCCCTCTTTGTTTGATACGAAGGGTCAGATAGGAGTAATACAGTGGTGTTTAGTATCCATCGGAAGAATATTTAATTAGAAATATTCCGGTGTTGGTTTGAAGCAGATCAATCGCTCGTGCGAATAGTTATGGACATAAGAAGTTTATGAACATTTACTTTATTTGCACTTTATTACCCATGCGGCGGGAAACCCAGTTTCCCTCCCACCTGAGCAGTTGGAAATAGTCACAGCCCACCTGTATGAATCAACCTATGACCTTTTGTTACAATACGAAGCCGAATTCCTGTGTCCAATGAACAATGAGATTGTAGGGACCATTGAATTGTATTGTGTGTGGGGCATAAATAGCAGGCCGACCATATCCAACTTCACTCTCTCTTCAACGGTTCTCATTGCTGATAATCGGGAGCTGGATATCGAGGCGCATGCGATCGTTCCCCTTGTGCGTAAGTTCTCTCCGTAATCATATTGTCTTACTGTGAGCCATTTCTCTCTCTCCCTCTCTTCTCTTTCTCTCGTATTTTCCCTTGATTAGACTTAATTGTATTATATTGTATTTCCTGTGTAGTTATCTGGTTAGTTGGTTTATGTTATATTGTAGTGTATGCTTTGTACTGTGATTCTTTTTGCAAGTATAATAGTCATAATACACATAATAGGTTTCGGACCCTAAGCCCAGGTATCTGTGTATTCTTTTTAGTGTTAAATATTCCCTGAGCGTCGGTAACGCTCAAGCAGCTTTGTAGTTAATCAGGTTACACAAGGTTGCACTTACACTTTGTCTCTACACTAAGGTTTGCTGTGTATTTCATTGCTAAAGGTATAGATATAAAGGTTTAACGTTGTGAGCGTCTGCATCGCTGGTGATCTCGTGGTCCCGAGCGCCGCTACGCTATAGCGAATCATTACGATAGTCAACAGCCAATAGTCTGCCTGCCTGTGATCACTTGGCCGTGAGTGAACGTGACGCCTGAGCGTCTCGATCACGGCTAAGCGATCGATACGCAACTTGCGTACCCTTACGGTACTTCTTACGTAGATAGCGTACAGTGTTCTAAGACCTCATATAGGATTATATACACGATAAATATTTAGCTTTATCACCCTCCTGTGGTGGTTGCAGAGTGCTCATCTTCTAGAGGGCCGCAGATTCGGCATTCAGGACTGGGTCCTGGTAACCACGGATGCCAGCCTGCGAGGCTGGGGAGCAGTCACACAGGGAAGGAATATCCAGGACTTATGGTCAAGCCTGGAGACATCACTTCACATAAATATCCTGAAGCTAAGGGACATTTACAATGCTCTAAGCTTAGCAAGACCTCTGCTTCAAGGTCAGCCGGTGTTGATCCAGTCGGACAACATCACGGCAGTCACCCACGTAAACAGACAGGGTGGCACAAGAAGCAGGAGGGCAATGGCAGAAGCTGCAAGGATTCTTCGCTGGGCGGAAAATCATGTGATAGCACTGTCAGCAGTATTCATTCCGGGAGTGGACAACTGGGAAGCAGACTTCCTCAGCACGACCTCCACCCGGGAGAGTGGGGACTTCACCCAGAAGTCTTCCACATGATTATAAACCGTTGGGAAAAACTCGACAGGTATTGCGCCAGGTCCAGGGACCCTCAGGCAATAGCTGTAGACGCTCTGGTAACACCGTGGGTGTACCAGTCAGGGTATGTGTTCCCTCCTCTGCCTCTCATACCCAAGGTACTGAGATTGATAAGATGGAGAGGAGTAAGCACTATATTCGTGGCTCCGGATTGGCCAAGAAGGATTTGGTAACCGGAACTTCAAGAGATGCTCACGGAGGATCCGTGGCCTCTACCTCTAAGAAGGGACCTGCTCCAGCAAGGACCCTGTCTGTTCCAAGACTTACCACGGCTGCGTTTGACGGCATGGCGGTTGAACGCCGGATCCTAAAGGAAAAAAAAGGCATTCCGGATGAAGTCATCCCTATCCTGATCAAAGCCAGGAAGGATGTAACCGCAAAAACATTATCACCGCAATTGGCGAAAATATGTTGCGTGGTGCGAGGCCAGTAAGGCCCGACGGTGGAAATTCAACTGGGTCGATTCCTACATTTCCTGCAAACAGGAGTGTCTATGGGCCTGAAATTGGGGTCCATTAAGGTTCAAATTTCGGCCCTGTCAATTTTCTTCCAAAAAGATCTAGCTTCAGTCCCTGAAGTTCAGACGTTTGTAAAAGGGGTACTGCATATACAGCCTCCTTTTGTGCCTCCAGTGGCACTTTGGGATCTCAATGTAGTTTTGGGTTCCAAAAGTCACATTGGTTTGAACCACTTAAATCTGTGGAGTTAAAATATCTCACATGGAAAGTGGTCATGCTGTTGGCCCTGGCCTGGGCCAGGCGCGTGTCAGAATTGGCGGCTTTATTCTGAAAAAGCCCTTATCTGATGTTCCATTCGGACAGGGCGGAATTGAGGACTCGTCCTCAGTTTCTCCCTAAGGTGGTTTCAGCGTTTCACCTGAACCAACCTATTTGTGGTGCCTGCGGCTACTAGGGACTTGGAGGACTCCAAGTTGCTAGACGTTGTCAGGGCCCTGAAAATATATGTTTCCAGGAGGGCTGGAGTCAGGAAATCTGACTCGCTGTTTATCCTGTATGCACCCAACAAGCTGGGTGCTCCTGCTTCTAAGCAGACTATTGCTCGTTGGATTTGTAGTACAATTCAGCTTGCACATTCTGTGGCAGGCCTGCCACAGCCAAAAATCTGTAAATGCCCACTCCACAAGGAAGGTGGGCTCATCTTGGGCGGCTGCCCGAGGGGTCTCGGCTTTACAACTTTGCCGAGCAGCTACTTGGTCAGGAGCAAATACGTTTGTAAAATTATACAAAATTGATATCCTGGCTGAGGAGGACCTGGAGTTCTCTCATTTGGTGCTGCAGAGTCATCCGCACTCTCCCGCCCGTTTGGGAGCTTTGGTATAATCCCCATGGTCCTCACAGAGTCCCCAGCATCCACTTAGGACGTTAGAGAAAATAAGAATTTACTTACCGATAATTCTATTTCTCATAGTCCGTAGTGGATGCTGGGCGCCCATCCCAAGTGCGGATTGTCTGCAATACTTGTACATAGTTATTGTTACAAAAATCGGGTTATTATTGTTGTGAGCCATCTTTCAGAGGCTCCTCTGTTATCATGCTGTTAACTGGGTTCAGATCACAGGTTATACGGTGTGATTGGTGTGGCTGGTATGAGTCTTACCCGGGATTCAAAATCCTTCCTTATTGTGTACGCTCGTCCGGGCACAGTATCCTAACTGAGGCTTGGAGGAGGGTCATAGGGGGAGGAGCCAGTGCACACCAGATAGTCCTAAAGCTTTCTTTAGATGTGCCCAGTCTCCTGCGGAGCCGCTATTCCCCATGGTCCTTACGGAGTCCCCAGCATCCACTACGGACTATGAGAAATAGAATTATCGGTAAGTAAATTCTTATTTTTTTAAAGTTACCAATTTTCTGCCACATCACATTGCGTTTGCATATGTGCACCCACAAAGAGGATGCCATAGTGACAGGAAAACGGAGGAAATATGGCCAGTTAATTGAGAAAGCACACACACTGCTCGATATTGGGAGATTGTGGGTGACATTTTTGGTTTGGAACGACAGATCGTAAAATCGATCACTCGTGTGTGTGGGCAAGATTTTTCAGAATTATCAAAACGGCGAAACGATCGTACACACTATACATTAACTGTGGTCGTTCTCCCAATTATTGGCAAATTGGGCCAATAATTGTATCGTGTGTTCTTAGCTTCAATGATGGTACTATTATTATCACTACAAGCAGGTGACTAAGGTACTGTATAATTCAAGATTGCTGGGTTTTTGGATAGACCAAAAGTAATGGCAATGAAATATAATGATAGCAGAGCCAACTTTTGTGTACATTAAACAAAAACAAAAAAGAACATCCCTATGGTTTATATCTTCCATACACTCATTTGTAGAATGTGTCAATTGTAGAATGACAGCTGTTTAGTTATGGCAATGCAAAATGGCAATAAGAAGCTGCACGTGTTTCATGATAAGACCCATGTTTCACCCAGATTCTCTACACTCATAAACCCAGAGCCGGCCATAGGCATAGGCAAACTAGGCAATTGCCTAGGGCATTTGATATGCTATGGGGTATCAGCAGCTTCTGCTGATTAAAATGATATGCAACATGCCTATATTCTGTATGTAGCATTTCATATGCAGATACAGCCACAGTCTCATATATAGGCATGCTGCATATCAGTTTAATCAGCAGAAGCTGCTTGTGCATCCTAGCCACATAGCAATGAAAATAAGATGCATTTTCATTAAAAAAAGCTGCCCAATGTTAGCATTGAGGCAAGATTTATGAGGACACATCTGTATCCAAGCAGAGGCAGAGGTCACAGTGTTAGTGGCAGTGTGAGTGCTGTGTGCATGTGAGTGGGTTGGTTGTGCAATAGTGTTTGGAATATGTGTAAGGAGCATTATGTGTGTCATGTAAAAATGCATTAATAATGTGCAACATATGTGTAAAGAAGCACAATGTGTGTCATTATGTGTATAAGTGCATTAATAATGTGCAGCATATGTGTAACAGGGTACTACTGTATGTGTGTCATTATGTGTATAGGGGCACTAATAATGTGCAGCAAATGTGTAGCGGGCACTATGTGTGTCATTATGTGTATAAGGGCATTAATAATGTGCGGCATATGTGTAAGGGACATTATGGGGTATATTTACTAAAAATCGTATTTTCCCGTTTGAGGTCAAAGTTCAATCACGAATGACATCGAAAGTGTAAATATGCAACTTTTTGAATTTAGTACGACTAATTTACTAAGCTGCCGTATTCTGCATTTTCGGTTTTACCGATGTCGATGTAATTCGTTTTTTTAGGCAGTGTTTTACGTGAGTGACTTGTAAAACACTGCCGATTTTAATACAATGAATCTCGGCCGGATCTGAGAGATCCGTGCTGGGATTCATTGTGCACCTTGTTTAAAAAAAAAACAGTGTTAAAATAAAAAAAAAATAGCGTGGGGTCCCCCCTCCTAAGCCAAACCAGCCTCGGGCTCTTTGAGCCGATCCTGGTTGCAAAAATATGGGGGGGGGGGAAATGATAGAGGTTCCCCCATATTTAAACAACCAGCACCGGGCTCTGCGCCTGGTCCTGGTTCCAAAAATACGGGGGACAAAAAGCGTAGGGGTTCCCCGTATTTCTGAAACCAGCACCGGGCTCCACTAGCCAGATACATAATGCCACAGCCGGGGGACACTTATATAGGTCCCGGCGGCCCTGGCATTACATAACCAACTAGTCACCCCTGGCCGGGGTACCCTGGAGGAGTGGGGACCCCTTCAATCAAGGGGTCCCCCCCCTCCAGCCACCCAAGGACCAGGGGTGAAGCCCGAGGCTGTCCCCCCCATCCAAAGGCTGCGGATGGGAGGCTGATAGCCATTGTGTAAAAAAATGAATATTGTTTTTAGTAGCAGTACTACAAGTCCCAGCAAGCCTCCCCCGCAAGCTGGTACTTGGAGAACCACAAGTACCAGCATGCGGAGGAAAACCGGGCCCGCTGGTACCTGTAGTACTACTACTAAAAAAATACCCCAATAAAAACATAAGACACACACCTTGAAAGTATAACTTTAATGCATACATCCACACCTCCATATACACATACTTACCTTATGTTCACACGAGGGTTGGTCCTCTTCTCCATGTAGAATCCATGGGGTACCTGTGGAAAAAATTATACTCACATACTCCAGTGTAGAAGGCTCTTCTTGTAATCCAGTTGTAATCCAGGTACTTGTCAAAATAAAAAAACGGACACCTGACCTCGCACTGAAAGGGGCCCCATGTTTTCACATGGGACCCCTTTCCCCGAATGCCAGGAACCCCCTCTGACTTATGTCTAAGAGGGTTCCATCAGCCAATCGGGGAACGCCACGTTGTGGCACCATCCTGATCGGCTGTGTGCTCCTGTACTGTATGACAGGCGGCACACGGCAGTGTTACAATGTAGCGCCTATGCGCTCCATTGTAACCAATGGTGGGAACTTTGTGGTCAGCGGGTGACCGAAAGTAACCTCACCGCTGACCACAAAGTTCCCACCATTGGTTACAATGGAGCGCATAGGCGCTACATTGTAACACTGCCGTGTGCCGCCTGTCAGACAGTACAGGAGCACACAGACGACCACATCTTGCTGCATTGTCTCGCTGATCGGGCTATCACATGTACATCAGCTGCTAATTATACAAAGTAGCATATTATATTATAGTTTGGGTTAGAGTACAAGACCATAGTGACAGTAATTAATTGACAGTGTTACGTGCTCATACACTAGACGATATTATGAGCGATTTGGCCATTTTCGAAGGATCGGAACTACAAATCGTTCATAATAGTGCAGATCGTTCAGTGTCTGTGAACCATAACAATCACGATACGCGGTACCGCTGGTCGGTGGTTGGAGCTTCTGATCTTCCCTTCTGCAGGGAAGCTCTGAAGCTATCATCAATGACAGCATGATCCTGGATATAGCCACTCCCAGATCTTAAATATATCTTATGTGTGTTGTACTATATCATTTGCCCAGGAGTGCCGGGGAGCTGCCGGAGGAGTTCAAGGGAAATCGTTAATGAGAACTCATCGTTTACAGGTCGTAGTTTATGGGCACCTTTAGCAAACTCCGAACAGTTCAGGCAGGGCCATATACCTTCTGGTTTATGAATAACTAAATATAAATGAGTAATTATACATCCCAGGCCATATGCTACTAAGGGACTGCCATCAACCCCCAATGGTTGATGGTGCGCCACTGATGGTCAGTGGTTGTGCCATCGATGGTGGAGATCCAATAGTTCTTCACAATCAATAGCAGAAAGTCAGCAATGGGGTTGTTATTCTTAACCCAGTGCAGCTGGCACAGGGCTGAGTCCCTTCCCCCTTGCCTGGTGCCAAGTAGCAAGGTGAAATAAATTGTACTAAGCTTGGGCTAATAAGCGAGATAACGTGTCACATGATGAGATACACACAAGTGATTGGTGTGCCAAGGTAGCACTTATGCTATATACGAATGCACGTACACAGAACAGTACTGCAGATCTTTCTGGTTATACCATAGCTGCTCTAGCTTATACAGCCTACTCTGAGCAGAACTTGCCATAAAATAACTACTGATGTGCACCGGAAATTTTTAGGGTTTTGTGTAGTGATGAGCGGGTTCGGTTCCTCGGAAACCGAACCCCCCCGAACTTCACCCATTTTACACGTGTCCGAGGCATACTCGGATTCTCCCGTATGGCTCGGTTAACCCGAGCGCGCCCGAACGTCATCATCCCGCTGTCGGATTCTTGCGAGATTCGGATTCTATATAAGCAGCCGCGCGTCGCCGCCATTTTCACTCGTGCATTGGAAATGTTAGGGAGAGGACGTTAGGGAGAGGACGTCCTCTCCGTTTATTAATCTTGAATTCTTGATGCAAAAATATTTGTGCTTATTGCTTAATTGTGGGGACTGGGGAGCAGCTGTATTATATAGGAGGAGTACAGTGCAGAGTTTTGCTGACAGTGACCACCAGTATACGTTGTCTGCCTGAAAAACACTCCATATCTGTGCTCAGTGTGCTGCATATATCTGTGCTCACACTGCTTTATTGTGGGGACTGGGGACCAGCAGTATTATATAGGAGGAGTACAGTGCAGAGTTTTGCTGACAGTGACCACCAGTATACGTTGTCTGCCTGAAAAACACTCCATATCTTTGCTCAGTGTGCTGCATATATCTGTGCTCACACTGCTTTATTGTGGGGACTGGGGACCACCAGTATATTATATAGGAGGAGTACAGTGCAGAGTTTTGCTGACCAGTGACCATCAGTATACGTTGTCTGCCTGAAAAACACTCCATATCTGTGCTCATTGTGCTGCATATATCTGTGCTCACACTGCTTTATTGTGGGGACTGGGGACCAGCAGTATTATATAGGAGGAGTACAGTGCAGAGTTTTGCTGACAGTGACCACCAGTATATATAGCAGTACGGTACGGAAGGTCACTGCTCTACCTACCTCTGTGTCGTCAAGTATACTATCCATCTAGATTCTATACCTGTGGTGCATTTTAGTTTTGCAGTTTGCTGACAGTGACCACCAGTATATATAGACCACCAGTATATATAGCAGTACGGTACGGAAGGCCACTGCTCTACCTACCTCTGTGTCGTCAAGTATACTATCCATCCATACCTGTGGTGCATTTCAGTTGTGCGCAGTATAAATAGTAGTAGGCCATTGCTATTGATACTGGCATATAATTCCACACATTAAAAAATGGAGAACAAAAATATGGAGGTTAAAATAGGGAAAGATCAAGATCCACTTCCACCTCGTGCTGAAGCTGCTGCCACTAGTCATGGCCGAGACGATGAAATGCCATCAACGTCGTCTGCCAAGGCCGATGCCCAATGTCATAGTAGAGAGCATGTAAAATCCAAAAAACAAAAGTTCAGTATAATGACCCAAAATTCAAAATTGAAAGCGTCTGATGAGAAGCGTAAACTTGCCAATATGCCATTTACGACACGGAGTGGCAAGGAACGGCTGAGGCCCTGGCCTATGTTCATGGCTAGTGGTCCAGATTCACATGGGGATGGAAGCACTCATCCTCTCGCTAGAAAAATGAAAAGACTTAAGCTGGCAAAAGCACAGCAAAGAACTGTGCGTTCTTCTGAATCACAAATCCCAAAGGAGAGTCCAATTGTGTCGGTTGCGATGCCTGACCTTCCCAACACTGGACGGGAAGAGATTGCGCCTTCCACCATTTGCACGCCCCCTGAAATGCTGGAAGGAGCACCCGCAGTCCAGTTCCTGATATTCAAATTGAAGATGTCACTGTTGAAGTACACCAGGATGAGGATATGGGTGTTGCTGGCGCTGGGGAGGAAATTGACAAGGAGGATTCTGATGGTGAGGTGGTTTGTTTAAGTCAGGCACCCGGGGAGACACCTGTTGTCCGTGGGACGAATATGGCCATTGACATGCCTGGTCAAAATACAAAAAAAATCACCTCTTCGGTGTGGAATTATTTCAACACAAATGCGGACAACAGGTGTCAAGCCGTGTGTTGCCTTTGTCAAGCTGTAATAAGTAGGGGTAAGGACGTTAACCACCTAGGAACATCCTCCCTTATACGTCACCTGGTCCGCATTCATCAGAAGTCAGTGACAAGTTCAAAAACTATGGATGACAGCGGAAGCAGTCCACTGACCACTAAATCCCTTCCTCTTGTAACCAAGCTCCTGCAAACCACACCACCAACTCCCTCAGTGTCAATTTCCACCTTACACAGGAAAGCCAATAGTCCTGCAGGCCATGTCACTGGCAAGTCTGACGAGTCCTCTCCTGCCTGGGATTCCTCCGATGCATCCTTGAGTGTAACGCCTACTGCTGCTGGCGCTCCTGTTGTTGCTACTGGGAGTCGAATGGCATCCCAGAGGGGAAGTCGGAAGACCACTTGTACTACTTCCAGTAAGCAATCGACTGTCCAACAGTCCTTTGCGAGGAAGATGAAATATCACAGCAGTCATCCTGCTGCAAAGCGGATAATTCAGGTCTTGTCAGCCTGGGTGGTGAGAAACGTGGTTCCGGTATCCACCGTTAATTCACAGGCAACTAGAGACTTGTTTGAGGTACTGTGTCCCCGGTACCAAATACCATCTAGGTTCCATTTCTCTAGGCAGGCGATACCGAAAATGTACACAGACGTCAGAAAAAGAGTCACCAGTGTCCTAAAAAATGCAGTTGTACCCAATGTCCACTTAACCACGGACATGTGGACAAGTGGAGCAGGGCAGACTCAGGACTATATGACTGTGACAGCCCACTGGGTAGATGTATTGCCTCCCGCATCAAGAACAGCAGCGGCGGCACCAGTAGCAGCATCTCGCAAACGCCAACTCGTTCCTAGGCAGGCTACGCTTTGTATCACCGCTTTCCATAAGAGGCACACAGCTGACAACCTCTTACGGAAACTGAGGAACATCATCGCAGAATGGCTTACCCCAATTGGACTCTCCTGGGGATTTGTGACATCGGACAACGCCACCAATATTGTGCGTGCATTACATCTGGGCAAATTCCATCACGTCCCATGTTTTGCACATACATTGTATTTGGTGGTGCAGAATTATTTAAAAAACGACAGGGGCATGCAAGAGATGCTGTCGGTGGCCCAAAGAATTGCGGGCCACTTTCGGCATTCAGGCACCGCGTACAGAAGACTGGAGCACCACCAAACATTCCTGAACCTGCCCTGCCATCATCTGAAGCAAGAGGTGGTAACGAGGTGGAATTCAACCCTCTATATGCTTCAGAGGATGGAGGAGCAGCAAAAGGCCATTCAAGCCTATACATCTGGCCACGATATAGGCAAAGGAGGTGGAATGCACCTGACTCAAGCGCAGTGGAGAATGATTTCAACGTTGTGCAAGGTTCTGCAACCCTTTGAACTTGCCACACGTGAAGTCAGTTCAGACACTGCCAGCCTAAGTCAGGTCATTCCCCTCATCAGGCTTTTGCAGAAGAAGCTGGAGACATTGACGGAGGAGCTAAAAAATAGCGATTCCGCTAGGCATGTGGGACTTGTGGATGGAGCCCTTAATTCGCTTAACCAGGATTCACGGGTGGTTAATCTGTTGAAATCAGAGCACTACATTTTGGTCACCATGCTCGATCCTAGATTTAAAACCTACGTTGTATCTCTCTTTCCGGCAGACACAAGTCTGCAGAGGTTCAAAGACCTGCTGGTGAGAAAATTGTCAAGTCAAGCGGAACGTGACCCGTCAACAGCTCCTCCTTCACATTCTCCCGCAACTGGGGGTGCGAGGAAAAGGCTAAGAATTCCGAGCCCACCCGCTGGCGGTGATGCAGGGCAGTCTGGAGCGAGTGCTGACATCTGGTCCGTACTGAAGGACCTGCCAACGATTACTGACATGTCGTCTACTGTCACTGCACATGATTCTGTCACCATTGAAAGAATGGTGGAGGATTATATGAGTGACCGCATCCAAGTAGGCACGTCAGACTGTCCGTACGTATACTGGCAGGAAAAAGAGGCAATTTGGAGGCCCTTGCACAAACTGGCTTTATTCTACCTAAGTTGCCCTCCCTCCAGTGTGTACTCCGAAAGAGTGTTTAGTGCAGCCGCTCACCTTGTCAGCAATCGGCGTACGAGGTTACTTCCAGAACATGTGGAGAAGATGATGTTCATCAAAATGAATTATAATCAATTCCTCCGTTGAGACATTCACCAGCAATTGCCTCCACAAAGTACACAGGGACCTGAGATGGTGGATTCCAGTGGGGACAAATTAATAATCTGTGAGGAGGGGGATGTACACAGTGAAAGGGGTGAGGAATCGGAGGATGATGATGAGGTGGACATCTTGCCTCTCTAGAGCCAGTTTGTGCAAGGAGAGATTGATTGCTTCTTTTTTGGTGGGGGCCCAAACCAACCAGTCATTTCTGTCACAGTCGTGTGGCAGACCCTGTCGCTGAAATGATGGGTTCGTTAAAGTGTGCATGTCCTGTTTATACAACATAAGGGTGGGTGGGAGGGCCCAAGGACAATTCCATCTTGCACCTCTTTTTTCTTTCATTTTTCTTTGTATCATGTGCTGTTTGGGGACAATTTTTTTGAAGTGCCATCTTGCCTGGCACTGCCACTCCTAGATGGGCCAGGTGTTTGTGTCGGCCACTTGTGTCGCTTAGCTTAGCCATCCAGCGACCTTGGTGCACCTCTTTTTTCTTTGCATCATGTGCTGTTTGGGGACTATTTTTTTGAAGTGCCATCCTGTCTGACACTGCAGTGCCACTCCTAGATGGGCCAGGTGTTTGTGTCGGCCACTTTTGTCGCTTAGGTTAGTCACACAGCGACCTTGGTGCGCCTCTTTTTTTCTTTGCATCATGTGCTGTTTGGGGACAATTTTTTTGAAGTGCCATCCTGCCTGACACTGCAGTGCCACTCCTAGATGGGCCAGGTGTTTGTGTCGGCCACTTGTGTCGCTTAGCTTAGCCATCCAGCGACCTCGGTGCAAATTTTTAAGCCTAAAAATAATATTGTGAGGTGTGAGGTGTTCAGAATAGACTGAAAATGAGTGGAAATTATGGTTATTGAGGTTAATAATACTATGGGATCAAAATGACCCCCAAATTCTATGATTTAAGCTGTTTTTGAGGGTTTTTTGTAAAAAACACCCGAATCCAAAACACACCCGAATCCGACAAAAAAATTTCAGGGAGGTTTTGCCAAAACGCGTCAGAATCCAAAACACGTCCGCGGAACCGAATCCAAAACCAAAACAAAAAACCCGAAGAATGTCCGGTGCACATCACTAGTTTTGTGTTTTGGTTTTGGATTCGGTTCCGCGGCCGTGTTTTGGATTCGGACGCGTTTTGGCAAATCCTCCCTGAAATTTTTTTGTCTCTAAAGACTTTATTGTTAGGTTTTTTATTTTCAGGGAGACCTGCTGGCTACAGGCTCCCTGCATCGTGGGAGTGAGGGGAGAGAAGTCAGACCTACTTCTTCTTAGTTCAAGGGCTCTGCTTCTTAGGCTACTGGACACCATTAGCTCCAGAGGGTTCAATCACTTGGTTCGCCTAGCTGCTTGTTCCCGGAGCCGCGCCGTCACCCCCCTCACGGAAGCCAGAAGAAAGAAGCCGGGTGAGTATGTGAAGAACAGAAGACTTCAGTGACGGCAGAAGACTTCGGTAACGGAGGTACAGCGCAGCGGTCACGCTGTGCTCCATGCTCTCACACACCAACGGCACTCAAAGGGTGCAGGGCGCTGGGGGGGGAGCGCCCTGGGCAGCAAGTTACTGATCTTCTAAAACAGCTGGCACAAAAAGCATTTTCGGTGCCTGGGCACCGTGTCCCATACCCCCGCCAGCATAAAGCAGCGCGCTGCGCGCCATTGCTCCCGCGCCGATGGCTTACAAGGGTGCAGGGCGCAGGTTGGGGGGCGCCCTGGGCAGCAATATATACCTTTTTTAAGGGTGGCTACGTAATATACAGTGGGTAGACACTGTATAGGGACCCCCGCTGGCTTAAAAAAATTATATATTTCTAGTGGGCTGAAGCGCGCAGAGAAGGGGCGGGGCTTTGTCCTCACAACATTTTCCGCGCCATTTTCCTCCATGTCCTCGCCATAGTAGTGAAAACAAACGTGTGGGGGGGGGGGGGCACAGTGTTTAGTGTATATAGACATTATAACACTAAATTAGTTAAATGGGCTTCTAATACAGTGTGTTGTGCATATATCCCTGTGTTTCCCTGGTCAGAATACCCACTATAGCTTTTTAGTCAACATATGTCGACAAGCGTGAGTGCTCTGTCACAAACAGGGGGATCGCTGTCAGCATCGCTGACGCCTGTTGGTCCTTGATGCAGTGTCAGCAGGTCGGTAGTTGTTTGCTTGTCAAAAGTGAACACTGTATGGGAGACAAAAATAAAAAAACAACTACACTAAAGTAGCTCCCCTGGCGCCAATATAATTAGATTTGTTTAATTAACAACATGTATATGTCCCAAATCTGCATGCAGCTCACTATACACAGAGGGACTTCCCAACCCTCTTCACCCGCATACTACTGTGTCTCCCATACAGGAGAAAACTAAGAAAAAAAGAGAAACTACAGACAGCGCTTGCAGATTTCTTATTATAATAAATGTATTAATTCATTTTTATCTCAATGATAAATTTCCACTAATGTTATTATAGTACCAAAACTAAAAAAATCTTTCCCTTGCCTTAACAACAAATTTGCATGTAAAATTACTAAAACCACATTAATACTTCATATTACATATAATAAAACATTCAATGCTCTGCTCCTTACATCAATTTAGCTAACCCTTTTGGTGCAGAAAAGATACAGTAGTTTCAATGGATAATGTTGCATTTAGTTGTTACAAAGTTTACAGCAGCTGAGTCCGTGGTTTGGTTACTTATTTCCACTCGGTTCTCTGCTGAATCCTTTCTTTAGTAGTTGTGATCTTAGGCTGGATGTTTATGACACTATGTGAGATACACTATAGGTGAAAGGGATTGCATTTAATCACACACAGTCCGTGTATAATCCAGTAGTTTTTTTCTTCTTTCTCCCCCTCCTCACTTTAAAGTGACACTGATCCAGTTAGCAGTAGTTTAAACATGCATAGCTTTTTGGAGCAGTGAGGTTAATAAGTAAAGTCACAATTTTTACAAAACATGGCCATGTTAGATTTTAATTACCACTCCGCCTCAGGTTAATGATTCTGTAGTACTCCCGGCTCTGGTGCTGATTGACCTTTCGTGGTGAGCCTTATCCGGAGATACGTCCAAATTCCTCCTGATGCTCGGCGGTGGTGAATAAAGTTGTCACTGGCAGGTGAAGTGAAGAGACGCGTTTCACTGCCTATGGGCATCGGCAGCTCACCACGAAAGGTCAATCAGCACCAGAGCCGGGAGTACTACAGAATCATTAACCTGAGGCGGAGTGGTAATTAAAATCTAACATGGTCATGTTTTGTAAAAATTGTGACTTTACTTATTAACCTCACTGCTCCAAAAAGCTATGCATGTTTAAACTACTGCTAACTGGATCAGTGTCACTTTAAAGTGAGGAGGGGGAGAAAGAAGAAAAAACTACTGGATTATACACGGACTGTGTGTGATTAAATGCAATCCCTGGGGGTGTGTGGCCTAGCTACTGTGAGGAACAGACACACTTGCCTTGAGCTCCCCACTCCCAGAGGCTTAAACTGGTTAATTTTAACCAAAACCCCTCACAAAATACCCCAGTTTATAGACCCCCACCTGCAGCACTCAGGGGGAAACTTAGACTGCGACCTCAGAATCGGGGAGCAACTGGAAAAAGCTCCTGCGGATTGAGGCCCAGTCGCACCCTCCAGCCTGGGGCCTCGATTTTGGTGTGGACCCGACGCGGCCTCCTGCCGTTCCGCAGGCCACAGAATACCCTCCGGATGCAGGACCCCCTCCCTCCCAACGGTGCTTAACTACCTACTGCTGCTGCTAATAATAACACTCACCCAGTAAACGGCGCTGGGTGCTGCTCCAACCGGGAGTGTTCCGTCCGGCGGCCATATTGGAAGAGGCAGACTCTCGGGACGGGCCCTGCACAGCAAGCTACACCTAACGGACAGACCCGGTGAGACTCTCCACCCGACGGCTCCGGGCTCCGCTCACCGCCGGACGCGTCTGCCAAACCTGCCCGACCTCCGACCCTCGCCACATCTCCTCCACACTCGGCGCACGAACCCGCCCGTCGGCCATCTTGGAGGTGGCGTCCGGCCGCGGCAAGCTCCACACCACCAACGCAACCCTCCACACACGCTGCGGAGGCCTCCCTGCCACCGGACCCCCCCCAAAGGTACACAACCCCCCATAACTACCCACACTCACCCTGTCCACATATTAGCACTCCTAACACGAGTGAATTGCCCGGCGGCCATATTGGAGGTGGCAATCACTAATAGCAGGCACCACACCACCGTTTGCACTGCTCGGCCGGGCCCGGTGCGGCCCCACACAGGGTTCCGCTCACCACTGGACACTCTTGCCTGAATTGCCAGGCTTCTGCCGCACTCTACTCCCGCACACTAAACGGTCCCGCTTGGCGGCCATCTTAGAGGTGGCAGAGGCAGCAGCTCCACACCACCAGCACCGCCCGCATCGAATACTGTGGATCCTGGCTGGGGGACCCCGCTGGACATTCCTTGGGACCCTGTGCCTCTGCTATATTTGGAGCACACACACACACGGCCCTTGAGACGCCGGCCGACATACCACCGTCTCGAAGCACAGCTCCTGAACCCCCCCCCTCCCTCTGGATGGTGCTGCTCATCCGCGCCCTCCATTCCATTCCTATCTTACAGAGCCCAGTTCCTCACTACATGCGCTTTTTCTAATTCGCCTGATGAAGATCTACCTCTAAATCATGGGGTGGCCTGACCTGAACGGGGACTCAGCTGCACGCCGCTATTATTAACACCATCTACCTCTAATGCATCTACTTCAATGAGACCTTAACTGCCATTTTTTCATGGGAAGCCCCATAACACTCATTCCGTATTGCAGAACTTTCCATTTTCACTTTAATTTTTTCTCACGGAATGCCACAGAAGCGCCGAAAGGCCCCTGCTCCATCCAAACCCAGTATTATCAGGGCGTGGGAATAAGCAGGTTCTCTGCCGAAACAATCACCTGGAGCTGAAAGCGCTCTGAACATGGCTGATGCCTCTCGTACCGACCCCCCTTTGTCGGCTCAGGATGTGATCGCCATAGTCACTAAAACGATACAGTCAGAGATGAGATCGGCCCTAGCAGATTTTAAATCGGAATTGGAAGACCTAGGTTCCAGAACGGGCACTCTCGAACAGAAGGTAGATGAAATCTGCCAATACCAAAGCGTCATGGATCAAGAATTTACGGATCTACGGGCAGAGATGGAAACATATAAAGACCAGCTCGAGGATATTGAAAACCGAAATAGGCGGAATAACATCCGCGTACGCAACATCCCGGAAACAATAACTGCCGACGCACTACCAGCCTACCTAAAGGACCTTTTTCTCCACATAAGCCCTGACATCTCAGTGGACCTTCTTCATTTAGACCGAGCCCATAGGGCCCTCCGCCCAAAACCGCCCTCGACCCAACCACCACGGGATGTTATCCTCCGCTTTCACTATTTTAAAGCGAAAGAGCAAATCATGACTGCTGTTAGAGGGCTCTCAACGGTCTCCCATTCTGGGTCTCAGCTTCAACTCTTTCAGGATCTGGCACCATCGACCCTAAAGAAAAGGAGAGATCTATTGAATATCACCAAGACTTTGAGAACCCACTCTATTAAATACAAGTGGGGCTTCCCCTTCCAATTATTGGTCAACAGAAATGGCACGACCCACGCTGTCAAAACCCCAAATCAAGGATACGATTTACTGAAGTCGTTTGGTCTCCTAGAATATGCCGACAACCTACTTCACCCTCTAGACCCGTGGCACCATCGAAGGAATGGACCCCGGCTTAATTACATTAATTACATTAATTACATTAGTCATACTAACATAGAAAACATTGCCCCACACTCTATTAATGTTAATTCTTCATATATTTCTTGATGCTCTTTAACAATAAGTTTGATAATTGTCCTATAGACAATCCTGGCGCCCTTTTTCTTTCCTTTTCTCTTTATCTTCTTGCCTCAGGCATTAATATGTTAACATGTTAATATTGGCCCCTGTTCTCCCTTAGGCCACCCCGTTCTTTTTAGTTGTTAACTTGATATGTTCTCTAAGCTTCACGTTCAACGAATTTTGCTGTTTCTACACACCCTCACACTCAGACGGATGTGTCAAAACGACACTCCCTCTGTCTACAATGGACCTAGCTCCACTATAGGAGTAGGTCTCCTTCTCTCCCCCTCGATCTTTAACCCCTCTCTCACTATCTTTAACCTTCTCCATGTTCTCCCTCCCTGCCCTTCCCGCCGGTCGGGGTGTGAACCCCATCTGCTACTGTGCTCTTTCTCTTTTGACCCACCATGAAGTTGACAGTTTTAACTCTCAATGTAAACGGTCTTAACTCTCCAACCAAAAGGGCTATGGCCATCCAATACCTCCACAGGCGTAAATCTAGCATTGTAATGCTACAAGAGACACATCTCAAGACTCCCCATTCTTCCCTCACGACCAAACAATATCCCACGGCCTTTCACTCCTCCATGAACGCTAAACGTCGAGGTACTGCGATTCTCATCCACCACAACACACCTATCACCATACATGACTCTATCTCCGACCCTTTGGGTCGTTTTCTTATCCTTAAGGGTACGTATAACAACGCCCCAATTATATTGGCCTCAGTCTATGCCCCTAATGACCAACAAGGTTCCCTCTATGCCACATTCTTTAATCAACTTACCCAGATGCCCCGAGGACTTACCATTATAGGAGGGGATTTTAATACTATCACGGACCCCAAACTAGATAGATCACGCTCCTCTAACACTCCCCCCAAACACGCCAAGACATCTAAGGCGCTCATGTCACAATTGGCCCTTCACGATCTATATGACGCATGGAGAGTACAATACCCCAATGCGAGAGGTTTCACACATTACTCTCCCCCCCATGACCTACACACTCGCATTGACTACTTTTTTGTAGACCGTGCCACATCTCAATCTCTTGTAGGCGCTCAGACCCTCCCTATACCATGGTCAGATCACCTAGCAATCGAACTAGAAATTTCTTCTCATATAGGCCCCCGACCTACCCGCCACTGGCGACTGAATGAATCCCTCTTCTTGAAACAATCAAATGTTGAGACTATCACTACAGCTCTCACGGATTTTATTACCCTCAACACTACCCCTGATATCCCCACACCCATCCTGTGGGAAGCTCATAAGGCTACCCTCCGGGGCACCCTTATCAATTTGTCAGCTGCATCTAAGAAGTCAGAGATGTCACGCATACTAGAGCTAGAAAAGGCACTAACATCCCTGACAGACCTACACCACAATCATCCTAAAAGACGCACTTATCTAAAGATACTCGCTGTTAAGGGACAACTATCGCAAATCTTATCTAAAAAGGCAGCACAAACTCTTTTGTGGGTTCGACAAACTTTTTATGAAAAGTCAGATAAAGCAGACACCATCCTGGCTCGCAAGCTGAGAGCTAAACGCACCCGCAACCGTATTCTTAAGCTAAAATGCACAGACGGCACTATTACCCATGACCCTCAAGTTATGACCAAACAATTCCGCCAATTCTATGAATCACTTTACAATCTCTCACACAGCCCCTCTACCGTACCATCAGATATCACCTCTCTTACCCAATATTTGAATTCATGCTCTCTACCCACGTTATCCGTGGCACAGCTTCAAAGCCTTAATGCAACGATCACTGATGAAGAGATTAGATTAGCCATCAAATCGCTACGCCGCTCTGCAGCGCCAGGGCCTGATGGCTTCACCGCCCTATACTATAAAAAATTTGCAGAATCACTGCTACCTATGCTTCGCCCCCTTTTCAACTCACTACTGGAGGGAGGCACGCTCGATGACGCCACCACCAGGGCCAACATCATAATTATCCCTAAACCGCAGAGAGACCCACTAGAGATGGGCAATTATAGGCCTATCTCTCTTTTAAATGTCGATTTAAAACTTTTCGCTAAGATTCTTGCCATGCGCCTTTCCCCTATATTGACGTCCTTGGTTCACCCAGACCAGGTGGGCTTTATCCCCAACAGGCAGGCTTCCGATAATACGAGGCGTCTGATCAACCTTATTCAAATAGCAACAACCCGCTCGCTGTCGACCCTGGTGGTGGCGCTCGACGCTGAGAAAGCCTTTGACAGGGTGGCTTGGCCATTCCTGACTCAAACCCTACACCATATGGGATTTCGAGGCGCTTTTCTCAATGGTATTAACTCCCTCTATCACAACCCTTCCGCTTCCGTGTTAGTAAATGGCCTCGCCTCCGAGCCCTTCCAAATAAAAAACGGCACCCGACAGGGCTGCCCCCTCTCTCCCTTGTTGTTTGCCCTTGTCATGGAACCTCTCGCAGCCAGAATAAGGCTTAATAGCAATATCACGGGTATAGGAGTAGGTCACTCGGACCACAAGATAGCAATGTATGCGGACGATGTAATATTGACACTGACCAACCCCACTGTCTCCCTCCCAACCTTATTTGCTGAGACTCACATTTATGGCTCACACTCAAATTATAACATCAACACAGATAAAACAGAATTCTTAGACATCAACATCCCATACTCAGACTTAACACTACTTCAAATGAACTTCCCTTTCCGCTGGCAACCTGAGAAGCTTAAATACTTGGGAGTCTATCTAACAAAATCGTATCCCCGACTATACGCAGCCAACTTCCCAAGACTGCTTGCCTCTATCAAAACGGACCTATTAGCGTGGAATAAACAATATATTTCATGGTTCGGACGTACTGCGGCGGTCAAAATGAACGTTCTACCCCGCTTATTATATTTATGGCAGACGCTCCCAATCCACATCCCTACGTCAATCCTTAAAAATCTGCAGCGCGACATTTCAAACTTTATATGGGCAACCAAAAAACCAAGAGTTAAGATGCGAATACTACACAAACATCAATCCACAGGAGGTATAGGCATACCTGATCTAATCAAATACTACCGAGCCACCCACCTAGCATCATGCATTCACTGGCATGCTCCGCCCAATCAGAAAGTATGGACACATATAGAAGCCCACACATTATCTGTATACTCCCCTTCCACTCTCTTATGGTGCCTGCGTACACAACGCCCACCAACCTCAACTATGCTTCCCACAATACGATTCACGCTATCCATATGGGACTACTGCACACGATTATACAAACTCCGCTCATTTCACCCCCTCCTGGTCCCCTTATGGAACAATCCTATCTTCACTCCTGGTATAGATCACTGTCATTTCCCACATTGGACTGCCCACAATATTTTGTTTCCCTTGGATTTAGCTCCCCTACATACCTTCCCGGACTTTGCTAATCTACAATCGCGCTTTAACCTCCCCCACAGAGTTTTTTACCAATTTTTACAAATCCGACATTTCCACCACTCGCTTCACCGTTCCTCCCCAGGCACTCCCCTCACACCCACCTCAGCTATCGAATCCCTATGTCGCTCACATCACTTATCTAGAGGTCTTATCTCGTCAATCTATCAGATTTTGCTATCACACAATCAACCTGCTAAGGAATCCCACGAATTGGCATGGGAGAATGACACGGGGGAGGTTCTCACCCCCGAAGACTGGTCCCTAATTAAACTGGCCATATCAAAATGCTCAATTTCAGTGGGCATTAAAGAGAATGCTTACAAACTATATACCAGATGGTATTTGGTGCCGACCCGACTCCGTGCAATTTTCCCTGATGCCTCGGATCTTTGCTGGCGACAATGTGGCCAGAGGATCCTTATTACACGTTTGGTGGACGTGTCCTGGTATAAGTCAATACTGGAAGGAAATACACAAACTAATTAAACATATCACAGACTTTGACATGCCCTCCTCACCCTTTTATTCTCTCTTAGCCAGACCGATCCCCAACCTTCCACGTCCCACGCTCAAACTAATCAACCACATACTTAACACAGCGAAGTGTCAGATCGCATCGCACTGGAAATCCACAACCCCCCCTCCCGTCCCTGCTACTATCAACGCCATATGGTCAACATACAGACTGGAACGAATCTCCTCAGCCCTTCATGACACCCCGACTCAATTTATCCGCGTTTGGTCACTTTGGACCGATTACTACAACGCCGAACCTCCATTGTCAACCATCTAAAATCATCTGAATACACCTAGCATGATGCTACACCCCGACTGGCAACCCCCCCCCCCCCCCACTACTTGTATCTTATGATTGCATCTCCGATTTTGTAATTCCTATCCCCAATCCTACCTCCCCCCCACCCACTCTATCACCCTCTCTCTCCCCCTTTCTTTCTCTTATTCTCTTTATCTGCACCCTTACTACCTTCCTGTCTCTCCCCATGCATAATCACTAAAGTTCTATACTATTTTCCTCTTCCATCTTTCCTACAATCTACTACACATATTTTTTCTATCAGATTTTTGACCAGTATATTCTTCTCCACATATATAAAATGTTAAATTCTATCTCAATGTTATAATGAGTTACACTCCTATTGATCTTCGATGATATATATTAGACCGCAGACGCTTGTTACAGTATAATGATGTTTGGCTAAGATTTTGTAATAAGCCTGCTGTTTTTCCCTCACGAGCTGTAACCTAATTCTATTTCACCCAATAAAATATTCTTTCAAAAAAAAAATGCAATCCCTTTCACCTATAGTGTATCTCACATAGTGTCATAAACATCCAGCCTAAGATCACAACTACTAAAGAAAGGATTCAGCAGAGAACCGAGTGGAAATAAGTAACCAAACCACGGACTCAGCTGCTGTAAACTTTGTAACAACTAAATGCAACATTATCCATTGAAACTACTGTATCTTTTCTGCACCAAAAGGGTTAGCTAAATTGATGTAAGGAGCAGAGCATTGAATGTTTTATTATATGTAATATGAAGTATTAATGTGGTTTTAGTAATTTTACATGCAAATTTGTTGTTAAGGCAAGGGAAAGATTTTTTTAGTTTTGGTACTATAATAACATTAGTGGAAATTTATCATTGAGATAAAAATTAATTAATACATTTATTATAATAAGAAATCTGCAAGCGCTGTCTGTAGTTTCTCTTTTTTTCTTAGTTTTCTCCTGTATGGGAGACACAGTAGTATGCGGGTGACCCTGTCGGCACCAACTGTTATTACTGAGAGTAACTTAACATGCTGTAACTGCCTTATGCCTGTATATATATATATATATATATATTTGTGTGTATATGTATGGTACGGTTCCTTGGGCCTGTAGCTCGAGCACAGATATGGTAGTAGGTGTGGGGGAGTGTTATAAAGATTACATAGGTATACTCCCCTCGGACCTCTTAGGGTTCGCCAGATGGTTATTTTGCCTGGTTACTACTCCCGGTTTGTTGACGAATACTAGGTTTTCTGTCGACCATAAGGTTTCCTGTTTGATCCACAACTAGGGCTTTCGGTACATGGTCATACACATTCAGAACACATTAATGTCACTAGGGACCCTACGGTTCGGGACAATCCACTTATATGTATGTTATATATATATATATGATATGTGTGTATTTGTGTATTACATTATGATTTATAATGACTGCTGAAGTAAAAGTATTCTTTCTCATGTGCTGGTCGCTCTGTTGATAAAGCTCTAGGTCGGCCGTGAAGAGCAGATCCTCACAAGGAGTCCTAATGTTTATTCTTTTCCCGCTGCGGATAGAATACGGTGAAAGTCAACTCCTGGTCGACACGGGGCCCTGTCACAAGGGATCGTACACAGGAAGCTAAGAGATATTTTATTTCTATGCTTTGGCATTATTTGCATTACATGCACATGGGGGAGTGTTTATATTCGGAAAAGCATCCGATAGTATTACCCTAAAGAGAGTGGGGAGGTTTCTTATGTTGAGTCTTCTCTATAACATGGCAAGTAATGCTGAGGCGGACTCCGAGAGATACTGGAGTGTTTCCCTGGGACGGTGTACCGCTGGGTGGGGAGGCCTCAGTTCAGTCACTCTTGGTGGATACCACTGGTGAGTTAGATTCCCTCACAACGGTTGGTACCGCATTCTGTTGTGGGATGCAGTCATTTTAACCGTTTTGATACTGTTCTTTTTTCCCTTGCGGTGCAGATTGTGGAAGGTGAAAAGGTAAGCGTTCTGCAGCCTTGTTAGGTTCGCAGAACAGGATGTCATTTTCTGTTTTACCACATCCACCGCAGGTCGCTGGGTCTATATGGCTGGAGCCCACTTCAGTGGGAACTCGTCTACTACTCTTCAGTCAGTCCGAGAATGGCCTTGGACCTGTGAGTTCATAATGGAATCCAAAAGGGGACATGCTGGAGTTTACAGATGATTCCCCTCACTGATTTTTTGAATAGATCCTCCGATTCCCCTCTGGAAGGGGAGGTAGTGCGCGACGCCATACCAGAGTTGCGTCAGGTTCAGGAATTTGTCCTGCTGTCCCTGAAAAAAAAAAGATTTCTACTTACGATGGGAGCTCCAGCACGTAAGGGTAGAAAAGGGGTTAAATGTGTTTTTCTCTGTGTTCAGCTTACCTGGGTTGATATCCAGGATTCTCTTGGCCATTTCACCGGAGTGATGGCAGTAGGATGGTATTCTTTCGATAGTAAGAGCCATTGTTATTCTGTACTGGGACACTCTCCTGATTAAGGTGAGGTCAAGACACAAGTGGTGCAAATTGTTGTTTTCTCTCTGACTGTTCTTCAACACAGGGAATGGCTGTTGTTCCCAACGACACAGACGTCAGAGGTGGGTATCAGAGTAGATATGGAACGGTTGAAGTTCTGTGTTCCTGTGGACAGAGGTCTGAGGATCCGGAGTCGGATCAGATTTGCAGTGACAATCCATCAATATGTTCCGTTGATGAAGAAGATGGGTGCGGCCTAAGCGGCCTTTTCGGTGAGCAGGTAAAATGCCAGAGTGGTTTTCACGGGGTCAGTTGGAAATGTGGTCCGGGTCTCACCTGCACATGCGCTGGAATATAATCCTAATGGCCAGGTTATCGCTCCTGTGGTGTCTGCTCAGTTCTCACCTCCTAGAGGGACGAAGGTTCGGAATCCAGGATGAGATCCTGGTGTCCACGCATGCAGATCTCCGAGACTGGGGAGCAGTCCTTGCAAGGGAAGTATTTCCAGAGGAAAAGGTCAAGCTGGGAAGCTTGTCTGCAATAAGCTTTCTTGATTTAAGAGCTATTTTCAATGAACATATGCTTCGTGATCTGGCTGTGTTAATTCTGTCGGACGACTTGACAGCAGTGGTGTAAGTAAGCCGCTAGGGCGGAACAAGGAGCAAAGCGACAATGGCAGAAGCCGAAAACGTTTTCCGCTGTGTGGAAAGACTGGTAAACGCTATATTAGCAGTCTTCGTTCCGGATGTGAACGACGGAGAAATAGATTTCTCTGCAAACGCGATCTCTATCCGGGAGAAATACAGTCGTCATCGAGAAGTTTTCACTGAAGTGACAAGTCTTTGAGGAGTGCTTCAAGTGGACATGTTGGCGTCTCACCTCAACGAGAGATCTCAGGGATATTGTTCCAGGTCAGGGGACACTCAACCTATAGCAGTGGACGTCCTCAGGACACCTTGGGTGTTTTCAGTCGGTCTATGTGTCCCCTCCGTTTTCACTCTTTGGAAGGTGATAAACGTAAGAAGAACAAAGGTTCAGGTGATCCTCATTGTTCCGGTCTAACCAAGGAGGGCTTGGTATGCAGTTCTTCAAGATTTACTCATAGAAGATCCATGGTCCCTTCCTCTACATGAGGAACTGTTACAGCAAGATCCGGGCGTGTATCCAGACTTACCGCGGCTGCGTTTGATGGCGTGGTGGTGGAACGCCATATCCTAGCCAGAAAGGGTATTCCCAGTGAAGTCATTTCCACACTTCTTCAGGCTAGAAAAGAAGTAACGGCAAAGCCTTACCACCGTGTTTGGAGAAAATATGTGTCTTGGTGTGAATCCAAGAAGGCTACTACGGAAGACTTTATACTGGGTCGTTTTTTTTTGTTTTTTTTTCAATAAATGTTTATTGATTTGTAAAGTAATAACAGATTATAGAAGACAGCATACATCTTTCAACTAATAATACAGAAAAACACAATCCGATAGGTATGAGCAAAGACAGTTAACATAGCTATCGTGGCCAGTAGTACTTTAATTCCGTGTCTAGGTCATTGCCTCTAATTCGAGGTGAAAGCCGGTCTCTAAAAAAAAAAACTGTCTTGATACAACATTTCTTAACATTAAAAGAAATAAAGAAGAAGGAACAGAAAAGAGTACAGGGTGGAAAATAGAGATTCAAGAAAAGAGGGGTCGGGGAGGGGGGGGGGGGGGGGAGTGACTGTGTGGACCCTTCCGGTCCAGTCAGGTTAGGAAGCTAAAGTAATAACATCTGTCTCCAATTGTCAATACTAAAATAGTTAGGAATCGGAAGTAGAAGGTGACGTGCAGGGCTCAAGTTAGGACATCAGCGACAGGTAAGCATGTGAGGTTTTAAATTCCAACCAAGGGGACCAAGTGGTCGTGAATCTCCTATGTGTCTCCGGTGTCACCCGCAAATCCTCCATAGTCATATACCAATCTACTCTAGCAACCCATTCCCTCATATTTGGAGGTTCAGTAGACCTCCAGCGAACCGGAATGACCGCTTTGGCTGCGCCAGCTGGGTCGTTTTTCTCCATTCTTTGCAAGCAGGTGTGGGTGCAGGCCTAAAGTTAGGCTCCATTTAAGTGTGGTTTTGGCCTTATAAATTTTCTTTCAAGAAAGAATTGGCAACCGTGTCGGAAGTACGGACCTTCGTGAAAGGAGTACTGCACATCCAACCTCCATTTGTGCCCCCATTGGCACCGTGGCACATTGACGTGGTGTTGCGTTTTCTTGTGTCACACTGTTTGGAACCTTTGTGAAAGGTTGTGTTAAAATTTCTCTCTTGGAAAGTGGTCATGCTATTGGCTATGGCGTCCGCAAGGCGGGTGTCGGAAGTAGCGGCTTTGTCTCACAAGAGCCCTGTTTGATCTTCCATGTGGATAGAGAGGATTTGAGAACTCGGATAATAGTTCTGCCAAAAGTGGTTTCTGGTTTTCGCAGAAATCAGCCTATTTTGATGCCGGTGGTTACTTAGGCATCAGCTGATTCAAAGTCTCTCGATGTAGTCAGGGCTTTGAATATTTAGGTCGCCAATTTGGCTCCGATTGGGAAAACAGGGGCTCCGTTTTTCCGGTATGATCCCAGCATGATTGGGGCGCCTGCGTCTATGCAGTCTGTTACACGCTGGATCGGTGTTACGATTCGGCGTGCTCGTTCTACGGCTGGATTGCCGTTACCGAAGTCGGTGGAGACCCATTCTACTAGTAAGATGGGCTCTTCTTGGGCGGATGCCCGAGGAGTCTCGGTGGTTCAACTTTGCAGAGCGGCTACTTGGTCGGGTTCAAACACTTTTGCTATGCTCTACAAGTTTGATACCCTGGCTCATGGGGACCTTTTGTTTGCTCAATCGGTGCTGCAGAGTCGTCCGCACTCTCCCGCCCGGTCTGGAGCTTTGGTATAAACCCCATGGTCCTTACGGAGTCCCCAGCATCCTCTAGGACGTATGAGAAAATAGGATTTTAATACCTTCCGGTAAATCCTTTTCTTTTAGTCCGTAGAGGATGCTGGGCGCCCGTCCCAGTGCGTACTGTGTCTGCAGTTATTGGTTATGGTTACACTCTTGTGGTGTTTATTTTCTGTCAGGCTGTTGCTGAAGTTGTTCATGCCATGGCATGCGGTGTCTTATTATTGGTTGTGTTGACACACAGGTTGTGTTACATATTCTCTCAGCTTGTGGCTGTGTATTGTTCATGCCGTTAGCTGGTATTCTATTGAATGCCACATTCTGCGGTATGTTCGTGGTGTGAGCTGGTACGACACTCACCGTGTTTGAACAATAAATTCTTTCCTCGAAATGTCCGTCTCCCTGGGCACAGTTTTCTAACTGAGGTCTGGAGGAGGGGCATAGAGGGAGGAGCCAGTTCACACCCATTCAAAGTCTTATAGTGTGCCCATGCCTCCTGCGGATCCCGTCTATGGGGGTCATTCCGAGTTGTTCGCTCGTTGCCGATTTTCGCAACGGAGCGATTAAGGCAAAAATGCACATGCGTCTCCATACCTTAGCATGCGCTAAGTATTTTAGCACAAAACTTAGTAGATTTACTCACGTCCGAACGAAGAATTTCCATAGTTGAAGTGATCGTAGTGTGATTGACAGGAAGTGAGTGTTTCTGGGCGGAAACTGAACGTTTTCTGGGAGTGTGCGGAAAAACGCAGGCGTGCCAGGAGAAACGGGGGGAGTG
The DNA here is from genome assembly GCF_028390025.1 of Pseudophryne corroboree. Lineage (NCBI taxonomy): Eukaryota > Metazoa > Chordata > Amphibia > Anura > Myobatrachidae > Pseudophryne > Pseudophryne corroboree. The sequence continues at coordinate 68,199,394 of NC_086445.1, forward strand.
GCTGGCCGAACGCAGGGCGTGTTTGTGACGTCAAACCAGGAACGAAACGGGCTGAGCTGATCGCAGTGTAGGAGTAAGTCTCGAGCTACTCAGAAACTGCTAAGAATTTTCTAATCGCAATTCTGCTAAACTTTCGTTCGCAATTCTGCTAAGCTAAGATACACTCCCAGAGGGCGGCGGCCTAGCGTGTGCAATGCTGCTAAAATCTGCTAGCGAGCGAACAACTCGGAATGACCCCCCACACCCCATGGTCCTTACGGAGTCCCCAGTATCCTCTACGGACTAAGGGGCCCTACTCACTGGCCGACCCGCTGCCGAGCTGCCCGACGGCGGATACGGCCGACGAGTGACCCGGCGGCGGGGGGGCAGTGACGGGGGGAGTGAAGTTTCTTCACTCCCCCCGTCACCCGGCTGCATTGAAGTGCAGGCTAATATGGACGAGATCGTCCATATTGGCCTGCATGCACAGCCGACGGGAGACCAGCGATGAACGAGCGCGGGGACGCGCATCGTTCATCGCTGGAGTCTCCACACTGAAAGATATGAACGAGTTCTCGTTCATTTATGAACGAGATCGTTCATATCTTTCAGTATATCGGCCAGTGTGTAGGGCCTATAAGAGAAAAGGATTTACCAGCAGGTATTAAAATCCTATATGTTTGTTATTTTCAGGCAGGACTGGTTGGCACCAGCCTGCCTGCTTCGTGGGACTTAGGGGGGACGGATGGCCCAACCTCTTGAAGGGTTAATGGTCCTGTTCCCCTCTGACAGTACACTGAGCTCCTGAGGGAAGTATTCGCAAGCCCCACCATGGCGAGTGTATATTCCTGCAGCACGCCACCACACCTAACAGAGCCAGAAGAATAAAGAGTGGTGAGTACTGAGCCGGCGTCCCTGTTAGCGGGGCGCCGGCCCTTATGGCGGCACAAGGGTACGGAGACGCACAGCTTCTCAACGAACGCGTCTCCGGACACAGTACACAACTGCGTCTCTGTACACTGTACACAGGAGCGGTTTTGGTACCTCACCCAGAGAGCCAGCATCCTGTGGTTTGGGGGTCTCCAGTTGGGGATCCTGTTTCATCACCGGACCCACAATCACTGGAAACGCTCTACTGTCCAAATCCTCCAGCACTGAGGCTTCCACTGCAATCGGACCACCCCTCCAGTTCAGTGTATCCGGACCGCTGAGCCGCATCATCCCATCTGAGATCTGGGAGGGTAACTGCACGAATGCCTGGCAAATGTCTTAACCCATAATAGTGGTTACATGCTTTTTATCATTCTGTTTATTGTGAGTGCAAATTTATTAAAAACATCAATTTTAACTTTGCATTTGACTGTACTTGCACTATTTTCCGTTTATCTTTGAAAATTTAAAGGTAACATCTATTCCTGTGGTGGAGCTACATATGTGAGGACAAGAGGATATATTGCTAATAAGGTCCTTTTACACACGGTATGCTGATTGTTCTGGGAGGAACATTGGAATGAATATTGAATACTTCAGACACATCGTTTGATGTAAGATATTTGGACTTTGATGAGAACATTTATGATTAGCGCATTGGTGCCCATATACATCTTGTACAGTACCTGCATTTGTTACAGTGAATGCTATGTAGCTATTAGATCGCTCATATAGCAGTAGCTACCTTTGTTGCAAACCCATCAGTGTAATCACCCACAGTGACTGTTGTTGTTGTTATAATAAGATACAATGTAGCTAGTGGAGAGAGCTTTTCATAAGAAGGGAGAGAGCATCAGATGTGTCTTCTTATGAGAGAAAATGTTTGAGCTAAATTGTTTTTAAACCGCTCTATAATCAGGGCCGGTTCTATGATTTGTGGCGCCCCGGGCAAAATATGGGGGCGTGGCTTCGATTGGGGGCGTGGTCAGCGTGCTGAAAGAAAAAATAAAAATAAATAAAAAGTATACTTACCATCCCCGTTCCTGATCCAGACCCCCTCCGCCGGCGGCGCCGCTCTTCTCCTCTCCTCCTCTCTTCTGTTCTCTTCGATCTATGGGAGAGACGTTATTACGTCTCTCCCATAGAACAGCATAGACACTAGAGGTCAATTATGACCCCTAGTGTCTGTGCCACTATGCTGTGCGGTGCGCGATGACGTCATCGCGCATCGCACAGCAAAGGTCCTCTAGACGAAGGGAAACTAGACCGTAGCGTCTAGTTTCCCTTCATGGAGAGGACCTTTGCTGTGCGGTGCGCGATGACGTCATCGCGCACCGCACAACTAAGGTCCTCTCCATGAAGGGAAACAAGACGCTACGCGTCTGGTTCCCTTCAAAGCGGGGGGGCACAGCAGGGCACTACGGGGGGGCACAGTGGCGGATCTTGCCCTGGTGCGGCGCCCTCCGGATGGCGCCGGCGCCCTCCGGAAGGCGGCGCCCCGGGCAAAAATACCGCTTGCCCGTGGCAAGAACCGCCACTGTCTATAATGCATACTGTGTACTATGTTCATGAGTCCCCAGAGCCGGCCTTAGGCATAGGCAAACTAGGCAAATGCCTAGGGCATTTGGTATGCTTGGGGGCACCAGCAGCTTCTGCTGATTAAAATGATATGCAGCATGCCTATATTGTGTGTGTGACTGCGGCTGTATCTGCATACGAAATGCTATATTGCAGTTAATTCCTGATAATCACTGTAATGTAGCATTTCGTATGCAGATAAAGACACAGTCGCACTCAGAATATAGGCATGCCGCATATAATTTTAATCAGCAGAAGCTGCTTGTGCAACCTAGCCACATAGTAATGCAAATAAGATGCATTTTCATAAACGAAAGACGCCCGACGTTAGCAGAGTTGCCAGCTCACTCATGCCAGGCATCTCCTGCAGAACTAGCTGCGGTGCTAGGGGGCACCAGCCAAAATATTGCCTAGGGCATCATATTGGTTAAGGCCGGCTCTGTGAGTCCCCACTATATTAGTTCTAGATGTGCATCCGGTATATACCTGTGTGAAGTAAGTGGGGTACCAAGAGTTAAAATAAATATCAAATAATTAACAAGTCACCTTATTATGTGCAATCCCTATAGCTGAATAACTATACAGTGACTGTGTTTCATATACTTAATTTGTCACTGATAGTGTAGTGCATATAGGAGCACTGAATTCTAGACAGTAAATAAATCTTTGGCTAGTATGTCAGAATTGTAGTTAATACACTCTGCAATTTCTGATAGCTGTATTTTGTGTTGTATCAAACTACTGGGTGAGCCTGCTGAATGCACAATTGTTGCAGCTCCCAATAGATCTTATATTAGCCAAATAACTCCTTGTTCTCAGAGAGATTTATCTGTTTCTGTGTCAATCTATGACTTGTTAACTAGCAGCACAGTGCGGGTGTGGTTCGTTTTATCGACAGTATCTAGGTCGACAATGTTAGGTCGACCACTATAGGTCGACAGTCACTAGGTCGACATGGGTGGAAGGTCGACAGGGTTTCTAGGTCGACATGTGCTAGGTCGACAGGTCTAAAGGTCGACATGAGGAATTTTTTGTGTGTGTCGCTTTCTTCGTAGAGTGACCGGGATCCCAAATTAGTGCACCGCGTCCCCTCGCATGGCTCGCTTTGCTCGCCATGCTTCGGGCATGGTGCCTTCGCTCCGCTACCGCTTCGCTCGGCACACTTTACCGTTCCAATCGTAATCCACGTGGATCGTTAAGTATGAAAAAAAAAAGTGAAAAACTCATGTCGACATTTAGACCTGTCGACCTAGCACATGTCGACCTAGAAACCCTGTCGACCTTCCATCCATGTCGACCTAGTGACTATCGACCTATAGTGGTCGACCTAAACATTGTCGACCTAGACACTGTCGATGTTCAGACCAGATCCCGCACAGTGCATAGGATTCGAATAATGCCAGTCTAATCTCCCCAACAGATCCCCATTATCATAACAGTCTGTATTAAGTAATATAATTGTCAATGGGGCAACATTGAAGGTTAAATCAGGCTAATGCTAATCTGATGCAGTATCTCCCATATGCAGTGCTACGCATTCATAGCCGTGATAGTGCTGCAGCGTTCTGTATTCAGCATTCCTTTTCTACAGGACATAAATTATATACCATTGAACATTGACATTAGTACTGCTTTGTATCTGGATACACTCTTTTATATTAGATATAGTAAAGCCAGGTAGTGCCTGGCTATGAATGCGTAGCACTGCATATGGGAGATACTGCATCAGATTAGCATTAGCCTGATTTAACCTTCAATGTTGCCCCATTGACAATTATATTACTTAATACAGACTGTTATGATAATGGGGATCTGTTGGGGAGATTAGACTGGCATTATTCGAATCCTATGCACTGTGCTGCTAGTTAACAAGTCATAGATTGACACAGCAACAGATAAATCTCTCTGAGAACAAGGAGTTATTTGGCTAATATAAGATCTATTGGGAGCTGCAACAATTGTGCATTCAGCAGGCTCACCCAGTAGTTTGATACAACACAAAATACAGCTATCAGAAATTGCAGAGTGTATTAACTACAATTCTGACATACTAGCCAAAGATTTATTTACTGTCTAGAATTCAGTGCTCCTATATGCACTAAACTATCAGTGACAAATTAAGTATATGAAACACAATCACTGTATAGTTATTCAGCTATAGGGATTGCACATAATAAGGTGACTTGTTAATTATTTGATATTTATTTTAACTCTTGGTACCCCACTTACTTCACACAGGTATATACCGGATGCACATCTAGAACTAATATAGTGGGGACTCATGAACATAGTACACAGTATGCATTATAGAGCGGTTTAAAAACAATTTAGCTCATAAACATTTTCTCTCATAAGAAGACACATCTGATGCTCTCTCCCTTCTTATGAAAAGCTCTCTCCACTAGCTACATTGTATCTTATTATAACAACAACAGTCACTGTGGGTGATTACACTGATGGGTTTGCAACAAAGGTAGCTACTGCTATATGAGCGATCTAATAGCTACATAGCATTCACTGTAACAAATACAGGTACTGTGGAAGGATACAATTCTCTTTACTTAGAGCAATTCTTCTAGCAAAACAACTGTGCTTATCAGCAGACCCACTTAATAAATATACAGGCACGTGCTCACTACACATATACAACTACTATAATGGGCATATAGGAATAGCATATAGCCTGTACCAATTATAAATGTATAGATGTGCAATAATTACTGAATAGTGGAGCTACTATTAACTACCCTTATATTAGCTACATTGCGTTTATTATAATAACAACAGCTGCTACATGAGATTATATTGATTGGCTTGAAGTGAGGGAGTGTTGCAGTGAACGATATCTAAAACTACTGCCGGCTTTATGATACATATTGGCAAATTACCAATACATAATCAATAAATATTACACAATACTCAGCATTTCTACATTAGGCTAATTGTTGCTAATTAACAAGCTAATAATTGACATAATAAATTATATAAACTGAGTACAGTCTGCCTAGGATACATTCAATTTGGACTAATAAAGACACGATACAGGTAGCTGGTCTTTTAGTAAATAAATGTATTTCCATTTACTATATATGGTAATTCTGTTACATAGGTTTATTGTACTTTTCTTATTTCGTGGTTAGACATTTTAATGAATTTATTAAAGGTTAATTTTTAAATCCGTATTTGTGCGCCAGCAAAGAGACATACTTTCCTCTTCTTCTTTCTTCGTATAATTTAAAACCTTATGATGTCTGGTACTTGAAATGTTCAATTTATGTGCTGTATATGTGTTGAATATATCTTTGTAGCATGTCTGTGTAAATGCGTATGTTACTATATATTGCTGTGCTCGCTGCGCAAATTTGCAAGCATAGGGACTCATAATGTGTGGAGTCTGTATGTTCTCTCTATGTAATATTTTTGACTTCGACAGTTCACCCTTTGGCAGTAAACAATAACTGCCATAAATTATTAACATGAGAAAAAAATATTTCAAACAATAATCGGTGACCTAGAAACAAGTATGTATTCATTTGGCAAATCAGACATTTGACCATATTTGGGGAAGACAGGGAGGAGGACGAGACATCCTCTATATGCACTCGGCGGTCACGGGACCACTGGTTGGGTGTGGGACAACATTCAACCTATAGAGTATGCTGGGACAGTGCTATGGCCTATAATGTCTGATTTGAATGAACATTTCACACATACATGTACCTACGTCTTTGTACACTGATGTTCGGATTCGATTGAGGTTCTGCTGGGTAGAGGGAGAAAACACAAACAAATCGTGAAAGTGACATATAAAATTTTCATGGTTTACATTCCTATCATTCCCTGAACATTGTTTCCATTCTGGAATGTATTCTAGGTCTGTTTCATCATTGAACAAGGGTTATAAGTAGTGTCCTTCCTAGATAACATAAACCTTCGGAGTTCGGGGAGAGCCACTCATAAACCTTTCTTCCACATATATTAATGAGCTCTTTTTCTGCTATGTGTGAATAGCCATTGTCTGATTGTTCCTGATTACCTCCCAATTTCCTGATTTCCTGAAAATGGTGAGATTTAAACATACCAAGGATTTATCTATGGTACTGGTGGATCTCAAGGCTAGGGGGTCTAGTTATATTATACTCTTTGTCCACCGGTCCCCTCCCCCTTCCGTGTAATTCAAGTACCTCAGCTAACTTTAAAAAAAAATATGGCACTAATCCTGCATCTTTTCGTCTTAGAGGTACCTGTGAGCACATCCAACATTCCGTTTGGTTTAAGACCTTACCCACTAGTGAGTGGTAATCACTCAAGGGATGTCTGTCAAATGCTGCCTTATTGCTAGACTGACATCTCTGGATGCACTCATCTTCAAATATGGGGTCACAATAACTACAAAATACAGTATTCCTCAGACAATAGCCTATCACATTACCTCTGAACTCCATAACTACTAGACCTTTGATTTTTCTCTGGCTTTAACAAACTGATAGGCTAATCCTGGGATCCTATAAGGAAATCACTCCTTCCTCCAGAACCAGTTTCAGTCCAACACTCGACTCCTCATGAAAAACCTCGCAAAAATAGAATGTCCTGAAAAAAATGTTTATCAGCGGGAAAAAGAGAAAAGATAGAAAAAAAAAATAGGATTTTAGTACCTACCGGTAAATCCTTTTCTCTTAGTCCGTAGAGGATGCTGGGGACTCCAAAAGGACCATGGGGTATAGACGGATCCACAGGAGCTTGGGCACACTATAAAGACTTAAACTGGGTGTGAACTGGCTCCTCCCTCTATGCCCCTCCTCCAGACCCCAGTTAGAAAACTGTGCCCAGGAGAGATGGACATTTCGAGGAAAGAATTTATTGTTATAAACACGGTGAGTGTCATACCTGCTCACTCCTCAAACACAACGTAGAGCGTGGCATTCAGTAGAAGACCAGCCAACGGCATGAACAAAACACAGCCACATGCTGAGAGAATATGTAACACAAACCGTGTGTCCACATAAGCAAAAATAAGACCCCGCATGCCATGGCATGAACAACGGTAGCAACCGCCTGACAGAGAAAACACACCACCAGGGTGTAACCAAAAGCAATAACTGCATACACAGTACGCAATGGGACGGGCGCCCAGCATCCTCTACGGACAAAGAGAAAAGGATTTACCGGTAGGTACTAAAATCCTATTTTCTCATACGTCCTAGAGGATGCTGGGGACTCCAAAAGGACCATGGGGTTTATACCAAAGCTCCAAAACAGGCGGGAGAGTGCGGACGACTCTGCAGCACCGAATGAGCAAACAAAAGGTCCCCCAAAAAACAGGGCATCAAACTTGTAGAGCATAGCAAAAGCGTTTGATCCCGACCAAGAATCCGCTCGGCAAAGTTGAACCGCCGAGACTCCTCGGGCATCCGCCCAAGAAGAGCCCATCTTTCCATTAGAATGGGCTTCCACCGACTCCGGTTACGGCAATCCAGCCGTAGAACGAACATGCCAAACCGCATCACAGATTCAGCGTGTAACAGACTGCATAACGCAGTCTCCCAAACCATGTTGGGAACATACCAGACAAACAGAGCCTCTGTTTCTCCAAACTGAGCCAAATTGGCGACCTACATACTCAAATCCCTGGCAAGATCGAGGGAATTTGAATCAGCTAATGCCTAATTAACCACCGGCATCAAAATAGGCCGATTTCTGCGAAACTCAAAAACCACTCTTGGTAGAACTACCAACCGAGTACTCAATTCCTCTCTATCCACCTGAAAGATCAAACAAGGCACTTGTGAGACAAAACCACCACTTCCGACACCCGCCTTGCGGACGTCAAAGCCAATAGCATGACCACTTACCAAGAGAGAAATTTTGTAAAGAAACTTATTAGGCTTGCATCCACACCGGCTTGTAAAGTATGGATAAGCACGACCTAGCTGAAAGTCTGCCATAGGAGCCTTCCCGGATACACACCGAGACACATAACTACTCCAACTACGGTGGTAACGCTTTGCCGTTAGTTCTCTCCTAGCCTGAAGAATTGAGGAAACGACTTCACTGGGAACACCCGTTCGGCTTAGGATATGGCATTCAACCGCCCCGCCGTCAGACGCAGCCGCGGTAAGTCATGATACACGCCCTGATCTTGTTGTAACATTACCTCACGTAGAGTAAGAGGGCAGTAATCTTCTATGAGTAAACCATGAAAAACTGGATAGCCAACCCTCGCTGGCTAGACCGGATTCAAGAGGATCAACGGAACCTTCGATCATCTTACGCTTACCACCGTCAGAAAAGTGAAAGCGGAGAGGCCACATAGACCGACTAAAAACACTCACGGTGTCACAAGGATGTCCCCTGCTATATCTTGAGTGGCCCTTGACCTGGAACAATCTCCCTTAGGCCTCTCGTTGAGGCGAGACGCCAACATGTCCAATTGCGACACACCTCAAAGACTTGTCACGTCTGGGAAAGTTTCTCGAATGACGACTGAATTATTATTATTTTTTTCCGGCTGGATATCGCGTCAGCAGAGGAAATCTATTTCACCGTCGTTTACCTCCGGAACGAAGACTGCTAATATAGCGTTTACCAGACTTCCCACTCAACTGCAAACTGTGCATCTTCCGCCATTGCCGCTTTGCTCCTTGTTCCGCCATAGCGGCTTACTTACGCCACTGCTGACAAGTCGTCTGGCAGAACTAACACGGGCAGAACACGTTCGTCGAAAATAGCTCTTAATTCAAGAAAGCTTATAGCAGACAAGTTTTCCAACTTAACCTTATCCTCTGGAAATACGTCCCTTGCAAAGGACTGCTCCCCAGCTTCAGAGACCTGTATGCACGGACACCAGGATCTAAACCTGGATCCCGACCCTTCATTCCTCTAGAAGGAGAGAACCGAGCAGACACCACAGGAGCGATGTCCTGGCCGTTAGGATTATATTCCGGTGCATGCGCATGACCCGGATCACATTTCCAACTGGTCCCTTGAAAACCACTCTGGTATTAGACCTGCTCACCGAAAAAGGCCTCTTAGGCCGCACCCATCTGTTGTTTTTTTTTTTAACAGAACATATTGATGAGGTGTCACCTCAAAAGCGATCCAACTCTGGATCCTCAGACCTCTTTCCACAGGAAAAACACCGAACCTTAACCGGTCAGTATCTACTCTGAAACCCACTTTTGACCTCTGTGTCATTGGGAACAACAGTCAATCCCTGTGTCGGAGAACAGTCAGAGAGAAACAACGATTTGCACCTTTATACAGGGACAACCAGACAATGTCCTGAACCTGACGCACCTCTGTATGGCTTCGCGTACTACCTCCCCTTCCAGAGGGGAACGGCAAGATCTATTAGAAAAAACAGTAAGGGGAAACAACCGTAACTCAGAATGTTCCCCTTTGGATTCTATAAATAACTCACAGGTCCCAGTCTATTCCCGGACTAACTGAAAATTAGTAGACGAGTGCTCACCGGAGTGAGGATCAGCCAGATAGACTCAGCGACCAGTGGTAGATGTAGTGGAAACAGGAAACGACATCCACTTCTGCGAACCTAACAAGGCTGCAGAACACTTACCTTTACACCTTCCACTGTCTGCGCAGAAAAGGAAAAGAGAACGGTATCGTACCGGTTAAAACGACTGCATCCCATCAACGAATGCATCACCAACCGTCGTGAACTAACCTAACTCACGAAGGTAGACTTACCAGTGGAATCCGCCGAGATTGACTGAACAGAGGCCACACCAAACAGCTGTATACCTCCCACCAGCATCTCCCGGAGACATCCTCCGCATTTTTCCGGTCACACCTCCTGCTGTCACGTGGCAGCCTGCTGCAATGTTATAAGGTAGAACAAACATAGACAAGCCTACCCACTCTGGGTAGGGTAATTTTGTCGGATGCTTACCCGAATACAACACTCCCTCAAGTGCGTACAGCGCAACAAGGTCAAAGTATAGAAATAAAATTTCACTTAGCTGCCTGTGTATGAACCTTTGCGACCGGGCTCTGCGTCGACCAGGAGTTGACTGTCATAATTTTCTCTCCGCGTTGTGATTAGAATAATATTCGGACTCCTTGAGAGGATTGAAACCAACTCGTCACGGCCAATCTAGAGCTTAATCAACAGGGCGACCAGTACATGATAAGAATACCATTATTTCAGCATTCCTGGATATACATAATGTAATACACAATAAAACACATATATCCTAACCATGCATATATAAACCTATATCTACATATATACACATATAGATAAAACCTATACGCAAGTGGATTGTCCCGACCAGCCATGTCCCTAGAGACAGTAATGTGTTGTGAATGTGTATGACCATGTACTGACATGCCCCCGATGTGGATCTACCAGGAACGTTATGGTCGACAGAAACTTAGTAAATGTCGACAGCAAGGAATAGTAAGTGGGCAAAAAATAAAAATAATCACGGAACCCCAAGGGGTCTGAGGGAAGCATACAAATACAATTTTGAGAACACTCCCCCACATATACCTATAAATATACATATATATACAGGTACAAGGCAATAACAGCCTGATAATTTTTTTACCCGGGAAATACCGTTGATGCCAACAGGGCATCCATAAACAACTGTATCTCCCCTATCGTGTTTACTGTTTAAGCACACAAACACCCATTTGCTAATACTTAATTTTCCGAATCAAGTACCGCCATGCGCCGGCGAAGCCGACAGTTATCCCCACAGCAGCTTATGACAAAGCCCTCACACCTGCCGACATATGTCGACTAACCAATAGTGGGTACAAACAGAGAAACAGTGAATTTATGTAATATAAGAGTGATTATGCGTCCATTATCAAACATAATGCTATATGACAACCATATAGCATTAAAAACACTGTGCCCTCCCTCCATCTTACTATCCGCAAGTCCTGGTGGGATCTAAGAAAAATGGCACTGGCTCTGTGAGGGCTAAGCTCCGCCCCCTCCCGGCGCGCTTAAGCCCGCTCAAACATATATACATATATAACCTTAAATTGAGCTGGGGGCTTATATACAGGGATTAACCCCCTGTATATACCCCTATATGTACAAAACGCAGCCCAGGGCGCCCCCCCCCCCCGCACCCACGGAAACCATTGATGTGTGGGAGCGATGGAGCGCAGCGCGCACGCTGTGGTGCCCTGGCGGGGTGAAGACACCCGGTGTCCGGGTATGTTCCCCGCCCGGGATGATTCAATAAATGCTGCCAAGGGTGCTCCCCCCCCAGCGCCCTGCACCCATGTAGCCGGCGGCGGTGGAGAAATGGCGCGCAGTGCGCTACAACACGCTGGCGGGGGTCCGGGACACGGAGCCCCGGCACTGCCAGCTTAACTATTCACAATCACCCGTAATATGCTGCCCAGGGCGCTCCCCCCCAGCGCCCTGCACCCGTGAGAGCCGGCGGCGGGGAAGAAATGGCGCGTAGTGCGCTACAACATGCTGGCGGGCGTCCGGAACATGGAGCCCCGGCACCGCCAGAGTGTCACACAGAGAACTGCAAAATGTCTGCCCAGGGCCCCCCTCCCCCCAGCGCCCTGCACCCGTGGGAGCCGGTGGCAGGGAAGTAATGGCGCGCAGCACGCAGTTATATGCTGGCGGGGGTATGAGACACGGTGCCCAGGCACCCAAATGCTTTTATGCCAGCCTTAAAAAGAAATCAGCAACCTGCTGCTCAGGGTGCTCCCCCCCAGCGCCCTGCACCCTGTGAGTGCCATTGGTGTGTGAGAGCATGGAGCGCAGCGCGACCGCTGTACCTACGTTACTGAAGTCTTCTGCCGTCACTGAAGTCTTCTGTTCTTCACATACTCACCCGGCTTCTTTCTTCTGGCTTCTGTGAGGGGGGTGACGGCTTGGCTCCGGGAACAAGCAGCTAGGCGCACCAAGTGATCGAACCCTCTGGAGCTAATGGTGTCCAGTAGCCGAGAAGCAGAGCCCTTGAACTAAGAAGAAGAAGTAGGTCCTGCTTCTCTCCCTCAGTCCCACGATGCAGGGAGCCCTGTAGCCAGCAGGTCTTCCTGAAAATAAAAAACCTAACATAAAGTCTTTTAGAGAAACTCAGGAGAGCTCCCCTAGTGTGTGACCCATCACAAAGTTTAACTGGGGTCTGGAGGATGGGCAGAGGGAGGAGCCAGTTCACACCCAGTTTAAGGCTATATAGTGTGCCCAAGCTCCTGCGGATCCGTCTATACCCCATGGTCCTTTTGGAGTCCCCAGCATCCTCTAGGACGTATGAGAAAAATAGAACAAAACAGATCTTGTCCATAGCAAATCAATTACAACGACTGGTATTTCTGTAATCCTTTAGCACGCTCAGGTAGTGTTCAACAGTGCCGCCTCTCAGTCTTCATGGAACAGACTCTCTGGTGATACTTTTGCGATCTCACTCCACTTACTAGTTACTTCCGTACTACTGACTTTCCTGCAATGGGAATCATGGACCCAAGTCTCTCTCTCGGCTGCTTTCACTGGGATAGTGCTGTCAACAAAACTTGGTACGGTCCTTCCCACCAGTCTGTTAGGCAACCTGAGCGTAAGAACAATCACACAGCCTCTCGGTTCACAATCAAGACAGTTAGTATTTGGCATACCAGGAATCAACAGTTTCAAGTTCTTTTGTCAAGTTCTCAAATGCTGGCTCATCTCGATAAGGTACTGTACTGTCACCTCGTTGGTGTATTTCTGATCATTGTGCGGATCAATCATGACATGAGGTTGTCTTCCAAAAACAAAACAAAAACAAACATTTCGAAGAGGATGATTCGTTAAGTGAAGATCTGGGAGTGGTTCCGATGCTACCTAATACTAGTGGCAGTGTCTATGACCACAATAGTCCAATTTCAAGCTTTGCTCCTACTCCTAGGTTTACCATATCTACACACAAATTTCTGCACAATTTTCTTTGCGGTAAACACAGCAGCATCTGTGGTGGCAGGAAATGCCTCTACCCAGTTTGAGAAAACATCAGTGCACACCAATACATAACAATAATTCCTAAAGGGTGTTAACTGTACGAAGTGGATTTGTATTACCTGAAAAGGTCCGTCTGCAGGAGGGATATGGGATGGCTCTGTTAGTACTACCTTACCAAATGTTCTTCCTCATGCAAGTAAGACAGGTCATTGCTTTCCTGCTTGCCTGAGAAGAGAACCCTGGTACACGCCAGTAAGCTCTTACCAGTTTGCACATACCTTCCTTACCCTAGGTGAGTCAGACCATATGCCGCCTCAGCTAGGCTTGGGAGATACGTCCTGGGGGCCACTGGCTTACCTTGTCCATCTCTCCAGAGTCCTGGGGACTCCTAACCATACCCCTTTGACTTCCAGACCTCCTTTTCCTGTAGGGAACACAAATTTGTATCTTAATTTAACTGTTGTGTGTTTGCAATGTAGAGTACTATGAGCATAACCCAAAAAAAAAAAAAACATCTCTAGAGGAGAGAAAGCAGAAGAAAATATCAGGTCTGCGTTCACCAACGGGCATATCAGTGTCTATACAAAAATTTCCCTTCACCAGTATTCTCATCCTTCCTCCACCCTTTGTGCATGACGAGGCACACTGCAGTAATACTGGTGTCATCGTGCTGGTGAGATATACTGGGTTCGGGCAGAACTCTAAAGGACCAATTAGGCATGTAGTGTTTGAACTGTAATCGGGTCCATGTATTGTACCACCCTGTGTGAACGCAAAAGATGAAGAGGAAACTGTGGAGAAACAGAATACAGGTTGGTGACAGATAAGTTTGTAGAGGTGGAGAGGATTTTATTAAAATTACAACTGTATTGGGCACTACGGGGAATTGATTAACTACTTGGTCTACCCCCCCTTAAAGCTTGTGCATGCTGTGTCACTACTGGGACTACTTCAGCCATCAATCCAGTGTCCTGTCCATCCTAAGTTCATAGGGAACCCGGTATCTGTGAGATAATTTCCTCTACCTGTGATGGACATGAATCTAGAGCAGTGTAATGCAACATTAGTCTTTGAGGGTATCTAACATACCTTGTACTTCCTGAGCGGGAGTACAATATATGTATTTCATATTTAACAAAGTTTATGTTACGTTAGTCAGGGGCCATTTCTGTTAGGAAAAAGAAGGTGACAATGCTAAATTCCTTGTCGTATAAACAACCCTTTATGAAGCTAAGAACACTGTACGCTGTTTACTTAAGAAGTACCGTAATGGTACGCTATTGGCGTAGCGATCGCTCAGCCGTAGGCGAGACGCTCAAGCGTCACGTTCGCTCACGGCCCAGTGATCACAGGACACGTTATTGGCTATGTCTAGGGTAATGATTCGCTATGGCGTAGCTTACGCTCGAGACCACGAGGAGGTCACCAGCGATGCAGACGCTCACAACACTATACCTTTATGTTAAAACCTTATACCAATGAAATACACTGAATACCTTAATGTGAGTACAGGGTGTAAATGCAACCTTGTGTAACCTGACTAACTACAAAGCTGCTTGAGCGTCACCGACGCTCAAGTGAACACTTAACACTATAGAAAATACACAGATACTGGTTTAGGTTCCAAAGCCTATTAACTGTATTATATCTAATATACTTGTAAAAGGGGATAACAGTACAAATGATACACTACAATATAACAGAGACTTCCTAACCACAGAACTAAACAATAAATACAATAAGACAATACTACACTGACCTAGATGCAATACAATACAATACTATCTAATACAATACAATACTAGCCTAGTCTAGGGGAGATATGAGAGAACAGAACAGAACAGAGAGAGAGAGAGAGAGAAATTGGCTCACAGAAAGACAATGATTATGGAGAGAAACTTACGCACAAAGGGTATGATCGCCTGCGCCTCGATATCCAGCTCCCGGCTATCAGC
This sequence comes from Pseudophryne corroboree, assembly GCF_028390025.1. Taxonomy (NCBI): domain Eukaryota; kingdom Metazoa; phylum Chordata; class Amphibia; order Anura; family Myobatrachidae; genus Pseudophryne; species Pseudophryne corroboree. Next base: position 68,214,769 of record NC_086445.1, read on the forward strand.
AGATAACCGTTGATGAGAGAGTGAGAGCTGGATGTGGTCGGCCTGCCTATTTATGCCCCACACACAATGCAATCTCATAGTCCCTACAATCCCATTGTCCATTGGCCGAAGGAATTCGGCCCTGCATCATAACAAAAGGTCATAGGGTGATTCATACAGGTGGGCTGTGACGATTTCCAACAGCTCAGGTGGGTGGGAAACTGGGTTTCCCGCCGCATACCTGAGTATGTGTAAATAATAGAAATGGACATAAACTTCTTATGTCCATAACTATTCGCACGAGCGATTAATACGCTCCAAACCAACACCGGAATATTGCTAATTAAATACTCTTCCGATGGGTACCAAACACTGCTGTATGATTCCTGTTAGACCCTTCGTACGATATAAAGAGGGATTCCTCAGCTCTGGGACATTGTATTTTAACCAAACTTTCAGAATCTATCAAAGGGACTATGATCTATAAACTACATTAATTGTGAAAATATGTAACGAATGAGTCGCACGCTACGACCACATAAACTCTACCGTAAATACGCATACCGCGCCTGCGAGTGCACGCTATTGCGGGTATGCGCCTCCACGGGAGAGCGTACGCACGCGCAGCGCGGACCAGTGTGCGGTGCAAATATGGCAACGTGCATTGAGACATTTTTCTGACTTTGACAGTCCACCCTTTGGCAGTCAATAATAACTGCCACAAAACATTTAAGGAGAAAAATGTAAGTCAGGGGTTAATTGATTTCCATGTTGGGGTAAGGAAGAAGAGAGGAGTAGGTGTGAAAAGGGTATGACCTAGTGAGAGAGTAGAAGCATGTGTGTATGAGTCCATGTTTGGAGGGTCATGTATCATCGTGCCGTACGTGTGGTAAATCAAGCTTCGAGGTATTGCGAAGTATACATTTGAATTCCTTCTTATCCTGTGGTACAGGTCTGTGGATGGGCTGTCAAACTCTACCGAGCTCATTTCGGCTGTGGTTGTAACAAAATGGGGATGCACATTTTAGTTGATGATACATGAATGGGGGAGGTATGTGGTTGCTGATATCTGTGCCTGTATTCCCTATCGTCTATGTGTGTCGTTACCTGAGGGTTGTAGAGATGAAGATAAAGAACACTTACGAAAAATGCAATGATATTCTATGTCAGGGAAATGTACATCTGTTGTTGAAGTTGTGTTCGGTATCTGTTGAGAGTCGTCTTCTTTGCGCTGTATTGCTCCTTGGGCATGAGCAAATAGCTTTGTCTGAGCCATCAGATTTACAAAAAATGTTGGGCTAGCGTGAGTTTAAAAATACTAGGGAAACTGGGGATCCATGGCAAAGTTCATCAAGTGTCCATATTTAAAGTTGTCAAATCTTCTTCTTTGGTGCTTGTCTGTTGTCTGTATAGCGTCTCGTCAACTTCCTCGTCCAAGGGGGTCTTTGTATCTTGGAGAAAAGCAGAAAAACAGGTGAAAGAAACGGACCGTATAATCGCATTTTCATCACATTCTGGTTTCTATCATTGGGTCATAAATCAAATCCAGGTTAATTACAGTTTCCTCGCTCCTCAAGCTCATCACTTTTGTACTTTGTTTGCACCTCATTAAAGCCTGCCCGCATCTAAATATCAATCCAATCGATATAATGACACCCAGGATACATAGTAGAAACTTTCCAACATCCATTATGACTCCTTGAGCCCAGTCTCCTAAACCGGAGAACCAATTTCGCGGGTTCAACCATGACACCCAACCAGTCAGCTCATTACCTACAGCAGCAAGGGTGAGATTGTGTTTTCGACGAAATTCCCACTTCAATTGGAGAATATCGTCCATCTTTTGGTCTATGACCTCTACCGGATCCTCGGTGCTATTTGTGATATACGTGCAACACTTTATGCCGTACTGTGTTGCCAATGTAACACAATATCCGCCTGTTACTGCTGTAAGATAATTAAGAACCATCCTATGCTGAACTAGTTCTGTTTTGTAAGCTTGAAGTTCTCTTCCAGTGTATCTAAACGTGTCATCATACATTTCAGTGATATTATCTAACAAATTGGCGAGTGCGGAAATGTATCTATAATTCATCACTCCTCGAGCGGTACGAGTGAAATCTAATGCTACCAGAACCTGAATCCCGGTGGATTCATGGATAAGATCAGAGGCCGGATGCTCTAACCTTTCTGACAGTTGTCTTTTAACTCGGTGCTCGTAATGAGTGTGAGTATAAGGAGCTTGGGCACCACGGTGTATGTCCTTCATTTTGTCATGTGTAACAGTCATCACTTCAGGCAATACTTTTCCAATATAACACAATCCTTCAGAGTTTGGGGCAAGCCACTTGTACGCCTTTCTCCCGCATATGAAATATGCATCATCGGGGAGAACATATGGGACGGAGAAGGACATGACCATGTTACAAACCTTCCAGGTGAAATCTCCTGACCCTAATTCTTCCATCTGCCTAATGCACGTATCGGTTTGTACGATATGTGCACAGTATCCTGGTGATACCTCTCCAACTCTAGTAATCCTATTTCCTAGGGTATATCGATACCGAAAAGATTTTCCTCTACTGGCTATATGGCGTACGAGCTCTGTATCTGTAGGCATTCTATCTGCTCTGTGTGAAAAGGTCATGGTAAGGTTGCTCCATGACACTTCCCAATTTCCCGGTTTTCTGGGATTGGAGATGTTAAAACATAAGAGGGACCTATCCACATGGTATTGGTGGAGCTTCAAACTAGGAGGGCTGGAGATGTTAAACCTCCGGTCCACCGGTCTCCCACCACTTAGCTCAAGTACCTCCCCTAACGTTAAAGGAAATGGTACTAGCCCTGATTTACTGTGACCCTGAGGTACTTGAGAGCATACCCAACAATCTGTTTGGTTTAACACGTTACCCACTAGAGAGTGATAGTCACTCAATGGATGCCGGTCCATATGGATATTAAAAGATTGGCATTTCTTTATGCATCCATCTTCAACCAGATTATCACAGAGCCTACAGATACAATTTTCTTCAGCTAACAATCCATCACAATTTCTTCTATCGGATCGTTTTCTGATACTCGCCTTTGCTTGTTGGTTTGGTTGATCTTGGAAAACTACGCCTCCATCATCATAATCGGAACCCATTCCAGAACCTCTCTCGACCTCTATGGTACTCTCGCCGGAACAGACTGCTCTGGTCAACATCATGGTTAACATCAAAATCCGGATCACAGTCTCTTGGGGCAAGTCCATCTTTGAGGAGGAAATAGAGAAGAATGAGAAGGGGGAAAAAGACATTTTTTAAGGGAGAGGGGCTGGGAAGTGGAGAAAAACAATAAAAGGGAGAGGGGAGTCGACAACTGCTTCCGGTCTTCAAGGCTCAGGTGCCGCCTCAGTCCTCCTGGAACAGACACTCTAGTGATACAACCTCTACCGTCTGTTCCTTATCACGGGACTTCTCTGGATCAGCAACCTTTTTGCAGTGGGATGAATGGACCCAAGTCTCTCTCTCAGCAACCTTCAATGCTGTGGTGCTGGTCAATAAGACCTGGTATGGTCCTTCCCATCTATCAATAAGACAACCTGAGCGTAGAAAATTTCGTATCATTACATAATCCCCAGGTTCAATGTCATGACAATTACTATCTGGTAAATCAGGAATCACCAACTTCAGATTATCATTTTGATTCCTCAACTGCTTACTCATGTTAATCAAGTATTTTACAGTTACTTCATTGTTACATTTCAAATCATCCTGAGGGTTAATCATGACATGCGGTTGTCGACCAAACAGAATTTCAAAAGGAGACAGATTAAGAGGGGACCTGGGAGTGGTTCTGATGCTATACAAAACAATGGGTAAAGCTTCTGGCCACGTCAATCCTGTCTCTGCCATTACTTTACTCAATTTATTTTTAATAGTGCTGTTCACTCTTTCGACCTTCGCACTCGCCTGTGGACGGTACGGAGTGTGCAGCTTGCTATCAATTCCCATCAACTTACACATTCCTTGAAAGACATCACCTGTAAAATGGGTACCCCTATCACTTTCAATGATTCTAGGGATACCATATCTACATACAAATTCCTGCACAATTTTCTTAGCTGTAAACATAGCGGTATTTGTAGCTGCTGGAAAAGCTTCGACCCAATTCGAGAAAACATCTATACAAACAAGTACATATTTCAAATTTCTACATGGGGGTAATTGAATGAAGTCAATTTGTATTACTTGGAAAGGGCCGCCGGCAGGTGGGATATGGGATGGTTCTGTAGGTATTGCCTTTCCAATATTCTTTCTCAGACAGGTAAGGCATGACATTGCTCTTTTACTCGCATGAGAGGAGAATCCTGGGGCGCACCAGTATGCTCTTACCAATTTGCACATCCCCTCCTTGCCTAGATGAGTCAGCCCGTGAGCTGCTTCAGCCAGACATGGAAGGTATGCTCTGGGGGCCACTGGTTTACCATGTCCATCCGTCCAGAGCCCTGAGGACTCCTGGCCATATCCCTTTGCCTTCCAGACTGCTCTTTCCTGTGTGGAACACAAATTCTGCATCTCACACAACTTCTGTGTGTTGATGGTATTAAATACCATCAACTGTGTGGTGTCTGTCCGTGTGGGGGTTCTAGCTGCAAGCTTTGCGGCTTCGTCTGCTCGGCTGTTACCAAGGGATACTGGGTCTTGACTATATGTATGTGCTTTACATTTGATAACAGCCACTCTGTCGGGTTCCTGTATCGCTGTTAGAAGCCTTTTTATGTGAGCTGCATGCGCTATCGGTGTACCAGCTGCCGTCATGAAATTTCTGAGACGCCATAGCGCTCCGAAATCATGTACTACCCCGAACGCGTATCTAGAATCGGTGTAGATATTGGCAGACTTACCCTTAGCCAATTCACATGCTCTGGTTAGGGCGACCAGTTCAGCAACCTGGGCTGAGTGAGGTGGGCCTAGCGGTTCCGCTTCTATGGTGTCTTGGTCATCTACGACTGCGTATCCAGTACACAAGTCTCCCGAGTCTGACTGTCTGTGACAACTACCGTCCGTGTAGAACGTGAGTTCTGCATCTTCTAGTGGATTGTCACTGATGTCAGGCCTTGCGGTAAAATTTTGGGTCAAATATTCCATACAATCATGTGTATCTTCCTTTGCATTAAATCCTCCTTCCCCATCACTCTCACCTTCCACCCTTTGTGTCTGACCAGGCACACCTGGGAGAAATGTTGCAGGATTTAATGCACTGCATCTCCTTATGGTGATGTTTACTGGGGCCATTAATGCCAATTCCCATCTTGTAAACCTTGCTGATGAGACGTGTCTGGTTTGGGCAGAATTCAATAAGGCAGATACCGCATGCGGTGTATGGATTGTGAGGTTGTGGCCTAGCACGACATCTTCGCTTTTCGTCACTAGCAATGCTATCGCCGCAACGCTACGCAAGCATGTGGGGAGGGATCGCGCTACCGTGTCTAGCTGAGCGCTGTAATATGCAACTGGCCTGCTGGCATCACCGTGTTTTTGTGTTAGTACACCTGCTGCGCACCCAGCACTTTCTGTTCCGTATAGTTCAAAGGGTTTCCCATAGTCTGGCATACCTAGTGCTGGTGCCTGCGTTAGGCACTGTTTGAGTCTCTCAAATGCTGTTTCAGATTCGTCTGTATGCGAAATCCGATCAGGTTTGTTTGAGGAGACCATTTCCTGCAAAGGTAGCGCCAATATGGAAAACCCTGGGATCCAATTACGGCAATACCCACACATTCCTAGAAACGTCCTGATCTGTTGTTGGGTTTGTGGCAGTGTCATGTCTCTAATGGCTTGGATTCTATCAGCGGTCAGGTGTCTCAGTCCTTGTGTTAGACAGTGTCCCAAATATTTTACCTTAGCTTGGCATAATTGCAACTTGTCTTTGGAAACCTTGTGACCTGTGTCTGAAAGATGAAACAGGAGCTGTTTCGTATCCTTCAGGGATGCCTCCAATGAATCAGAACACAGTAGTAGATCATCCACGTACTGTATCAACACTGATCCACTCTCCGGTTGGAAAGACTGTAAACAATCATGCAAAGCTTGAGAAAATATACTTGGACTGTCTATGAAACCTTGGGGTAACCGAGTCCACGTGTATTGGACTCCTCTGTATGTGAATGCAAACAAATATTGGCTGTCAGGGTGCAGAGGTACCGAAAAGAAAGCGGAGCAGAGGTCAATAACAGTGAAAAATTTGGCAGTGGGAGGAATTTGCATTAGGATGACAGCTGGATTAGGCACTACGGGGAACTGACTCTCAACTATTTTGTTAATCCCCCTTAGATCCTGCACTAGCCTGTAACCCCTCCCCCCACTCTTTTTAACAGGGAAGATGGGACTATTTGCTGTGCTGGACGTTCTTACTAGAATGCCCTGTTGTAGCAAGCGCTCTATTACTGGGAAAACTCCTAACTCCACCTCTGGCTTCAGAGGATACTGTGGGATTTTTGGAGCTATCCTACCATCTTTTACTTGCACAACTACTGGAGCTACGTTTGCCATTAATCCAGTGTCCTGTCCATCTTTTGTCCAAAGTGACTCTGGTATCTGAGATGTCATCTCTTCTACTTGGGATGGGTTCCTATTTGTCATAATGGAATGTGACATTAATTTTGATGGGGAGTCTAGCATGTCTCGTACTTCCTGAGCGTGATTCTCAGGGATGTCCAAGAATACACCTTCAGGAGTACAATAAATGACGCAACCCATTTTACATAGTAAGTCTCTTCCCAGGAGATTAGTTGGTGCCGATGCAGCCAGCAAAAAGGAATGCTTGGTATGCAAAGGCCCTATTGTAATCTCGGCTGGTTTGCTAACAGGGTAGTGCTGGACTACTCCTGTTACTCCCATGGCTGGAATTGTCCTACCAGTGGTTCTCATGCCCACTGTCGAATTTATCACTGACTTGGCCGCCCCTGTGTCTACAAGAAAGTTTAAAGTTTTACCAGCTACATTGATTGCAATCTCTGGTTCGCTTCCAAGACTGGCAATCAACTTAACTGGCTGCAGATTACAGGTATGGCCACACCCCTATTGGGTATGCTGACCTCCCTGAATCCCATTGGCAGCAACTACTTGTGGGGGAGTTAGCTGGGAACTACCAGAGGCATGCCAATCTCTGTTCGGGGGATATCTTTTTGTTTCCCCTGTATGTGGCTCAAAACTCCGCCTCTGTGGACCCTGCTCCCAATGTCGTGTGTTGTGTTGTTGTCTAGGGGGTTGAAAAGATCTTTGTACATTCTTTGTTCTACATTCTCGTGCATAGTGTCCCGGTCTGTTACAAGAAAAACATGTTATTACACTTGCCTTACCCACAGGATTCGGTGGTACATACGCAGGCTGCCTTGTGGTCAGCGCCTGTATACTTACGGACATCAACTTATCACTTTGCGACTCCCTGTGCCTAGTGATGTTTCTGTCGTGATCAATAGCAGCCTCTCTCAATGTGGATACTGACAGACCTCGCCAGCATGGTTGCGTGGTCTGAACCCTAGTCTTTAATGTTTCCTTTAAACCATCCATCAGTACAGATACTGCTACTTCTCGATGGTTTGGGTTGGTCTTAATGTCTTCTATACCAGTGTACTTTGCCATTTCTAATAGTGCCCGGTGAAAATATTCTGTTGCCGTTTCGGACTCCTTTTGCTTAATGGAAAATATTTTATTCCATTTAACAACGGCTGGGAAATACTCTTTTAGCTGTAAATTTATCCTTTTTACATTATCCTTGTTGTACACGTCTGTAAGCGGTACATCTTTATCCAATGCACAATCAGCTAAAAATTGAGTTGCATCAACATTGGAAGGTAAACAAGCTCTTAGCAGTATCTGCCAATCCTTGTTGTTGGGTTCTACAGTGTTACCTAGATCCCTGATGTATTTTTGGCTAGCAACTAAGTCCTTCCTGGGGTCAGGAAATTCGGACACTATTGTTCTTAACTCCATTCGGGAAAATGGAGTGTACATGGCAATGTTCCTTATGGGAGTGGCTCCAGACACATCTGTTTTTCCATTGGGAACTGCTATTACCCTTACAGGAGCAATTCTAACAGCCTCTTCCTGTGTAGATTCTACAACTTGTGGTACAATGGTTTCAGTGTAGTGCATGGTGCCGTACTTACCCGTTGACACGACCTCACCTATCCCTCCGCTAGGGGCTTTCACTAATCTCGTGGGTGTCGCTGTGCCTACTGTGGTCTCTGCTATGGTGGCTGCAAGAGAGAGAGCTGAAATTGTTGCTGAATCGTCTTCTTGATCACACTCCTGAGGAAGGTTCAAAACAGGGTACAACTTGCACGGGTTAATACTTGCATGAGTTATTTGGTTAACATCATTAACATTTACAGTGTTACTAAGAGTTTGTGTTTTACAACCCAGTGCGTTTCTCTCCGCAATCAACTTCTCTCCTGCAATGTATGGTGGAGGAGGAGCTGTGGCAATCAACTTCCTGACTGCCCCAGATCCTGCCGCCAGAGCCAAACCTCTCTGTATCTCACCTTCCTGGTGCCATAACTGTAAACAATCATGATGCTGAATTCGTCTCTTTGTTGATTTTACGAGACATATCCTCCTCCTTAAATTTTGTAACACTTCTGGACTGAAGCTACCTATTCTTGGGAATTTGTCCCTGTCTTGTACAGTCATTCTCTCCCATTCATCACATAAAACCTCTGTGTGACTACCGTATTTTTCACACATTACATATCGTGCCGACCCAACTGGTCGGTTCTCTGAATCAACCCGAACCGAGGTTGATCGCCCCCTACCGGAACAAATGGCCCCCATAATCTGCAGGCGTTGCTTATTCCTCCTTGGATCTTTATCTCAAGGTTTTCAGCGAACCCTTACAAACAAACCAAGATGTCCTTGGGCAGGCCGGCGGTGGTGGTTTATCAAGTACCCCACTTACTTCTCGCCCACGTTGGCCAGTACTGCAATCACTGTAACCAGAGCTGCTGTACCCAACCTAGGGCCCCTGTGAACCTTTATTTACTGGGGCGCGTTCCCCAGCAAGTATCGGTTGTTGGATAGTTCCTGAGTGACCAGCGAACTTCCCTTCCAAAAATAAAAAATTACACAAATCACGTCAGAATGTACAAATAGCGTTTGTGACCACTTTACTCTAATGGTATTAGGTCAGATTACTAACTACTGCACACAATTACGTGCGGTCCAATCGTTCAGTACACGAGCACTACTTGTCATGTACTGAAAGATCAATGGAATCGATGTTTCCGGCCGCGATTCCTTCAGCAAGAGCTTATGGCCTATATGGGTTCTGCACCAACACCCCAGGCGTTGTGCCACTGGACTTTTATAGCGGACCTTTTACCTTATGACCTCCTGGTCTTGTTACCTTATGACCTCCTGGTCTTGTTACCTTATGACCTCCTGGTCTTGTTACCTTATGACCTCCTGGTCTTGTTACCTTATGGTCCGCTATACTCTAATGCTCAAATATTATTTAACCAGGGATGCCTCCCTAGCCACCGTATATGTCACTTACACGTATGTCCCTTGACGAGTACCCGGCTTTCCTTTTGGTTCCACCTTAAAGTTATATAAACTTTTGTATACAAAACACACTCACTCAACACATGTACACTTTGTTTCTATATCTATTTCTGCGCAGAAATTGTCTTTAGGCCAAAAGTGTTACCAATTAGGAGCAGGATCTGTTAAACTAAATTTCAGATTTTTCCAAAAATAGATTTGCGTTATTTACCGCGTCGCGTTATCTACCGCTGTGCGTTAATTATCGCCTTTGCGTTACTTCACTTTATCACAGCTTGAGCTACGTGGGCGTAACCGGACGCTACGTTGCGTAATGAACGCTGCGTGCGTCTGCCTTTTGGATTGCGTACGCTAGTCTTTGTTAGCGACACGTGTACGCAATGCAAAGGATCCACCGTAACACAATATATTTTTATCAATGTAAATGATCCCTGATCATCTACCGCAATCCACACTGACTGCCTTGTATCTCAGACAAACCGTGTGTTGGTCTATACTTTAACTATTACCTCTACTATGAAATAACAGCAAATCTCTTTTTGCACTTTCTATCAACTATAAAATTGGCAAACAGGAATAGTGATATACGAAATTGAAAAAGAAATGCAGATATGTGTATGCGTGCGTGTATACGCAAGACAGAAGAGAAATAAAACAGTTTTAAAAGACACAAGCGTTTTGTTCTTACTTCCGGTTACCGGGTTCCTTCAGCACTCTTTATCTAAGCGAAGCAGACGCTTATCCCGCCAGCATTATGAGACAATCTCCCACCCTTTGCTGGGGGATAATGTCTGCTGATCTACCTAGTGCAGATGTGAGAAGTATAGGACGAGCCCCCAATTGACAATGCTAAATTCCTTGTCGTATAAACAACCCTTTATGAAGCTAAGAACACTGTACGCTGTTTACTTAAGAAGTACCGTAATGGTACGCTATTGGCGTAGCGATCGCTCAGCCGTAGGCGAGACGCTCAAGCGTCACGTTCGCTCACGGCCCAGTGATCACAGGACACGTTATTGGCTATGTCTAGGGTAATGATTCGCTATGGCGTAGCTTACGCTCGAGACCACGAGGAGGTCACCAGCGATGCAGACGCTCACAACACTATACCTTTATGTTAAAACCTTATACCAATGAAATACACTGAATACCTTAATGTGAGTACAGGGTGTAAATGCAACCTTGTGTAACCTGACTAACTACAAAGCTGCTTGAGCGTCACCGACGCTCAAGTGAACACTTAACACTATAGAAAATACACAGATACTGGTTTAGGTTCCAAAGCCTATTAACTGTATTATATCTAATATACTTGTAAAAGGGGATAACAGTACAAATGATACACTACAATATAACAGAGACTTCCTAACCACAGAACTAAACAATAAATACAATAAGACAATACTACACTGACCTAGATGCAATACAATACAATACTATCTAATACAATACAATACTAGCCTAGTCTAGGGGAGATATGAGAGAACAGAACAGAACAGAGAGAGAGAGAGAGAGAAATTGGCTCACAGAAAGACAATGATTACGGAGAGAAACTTACGCACAAAGGGTATGATCGCCTGCGCCTCGATATCCAGCTCCCGGCTATCAGCAGATAACCGTTGATGAGAGAGTGAGAGCTGGATGTGGTCGGCCTGCCTATTTATGCCCCACACACAATGCAATCTCATAGTCCCTACAATCCCATTGTCCATTGGCCGAAGGAATTCGGCCCTGCATCATAACAAAAGGTCATAGGGTGATTCATACAGGTGGGCTGTGACGATTTCCAACAGCTCAGGTGGGTGGGAAACTGGGTTTCCCGCCGCATACCTGAGTATGTGTAAATAATAGAAATGGACATAAACTTCTTATGTCCATAACTATTCGCACGAGCGATTAATACGCTCCAAACCAACACCGGAATATTGCTAATTAAATACTCTTCCGATGGGTACCAAACACTGCTGTATGATTCCTGTTAGACCCTTCGTACGATATAAAGAGGGATTCCTCAGCTCTGGGACATTGTATTTTAACCAAACTTTCAGAATCTATCAAAGGGACTATGATCTATAAACTACATTAATTGTGAAAATATGTAACGAATGAGTCGCACGCTACGACCACATAAACTCTACCGTAAATACGCATACCGCGCCTGCGAGTGCACGCTATTGCGGGTATGCGCCTCCACGGGAGAGCGTACGCACGCGCAGCGCGGACCAGTGTGCGGTGCAAATATGGCAATGTGCATTGAGACATTTTTCTGACTTTGACAAAGGAAAGGAAAGGGTTTAGCATTGTAGGAGCCCAATCATAGCTTCAGCAGGTTTTTTGTCAAAGGGTAATGTTGCACTTCTTTCGTTCCTCCCATTTGCCGAATTAGTGTTTACCAGTGATCTTATCCAGATGGAGAATTTTCTAGTACTGCAAAAGACTAAAAAAAAAATCAACAAGCTTCTAGGTCATGCGAAGTATTCATTCAATCCTTCTCATCCCGTATTAAGGGTCTGTACATGGTCCAACAAACATTTCCGAGCTCATCTTGACTAGGGGTATTACTAGGAATGAATACTTCTTATATGGTAACTAAAAGAAATACCCGGGGGTTACCCTATCTCTGTCCGCTTTCTTACTGGCAAATACTAATGTGCGGACAGGATTTTCCCCATTTCTGTCGTTGCTTTCTTGATTTTTATTTTATTTTTGGGTTTTACTATATATGTACACGAATGACTCCATACTTATCAGTTCCACTGGTCTCAGCCACTTCCCCCGCAGACTACTGCTCTTCTTTTACCGGTTGGATACTCCTCTGAGTGCATGAGAAATGGCTGAAACCAGTCAGGTCGCCTTCTCCTCCTAAATAAAACTTCGACAATCATTAGTACATATATTTGTTACATTCATATTTTTTTCATATTTTTATTATTTTCTATAGTTTGTATGCTGTCCGTAACTGCTTCCACATCTATATATAGTGGTGTACTTGCTTTCTCTTTTTTTTGTTTTTTTTTGTTTATTGTTGCTACTAGTTCAAATGGTTCTTATATTTCCGTTCTTGTCTTATATGACTTTGGTTAGACATACTACCTGCAATACCTCAGGATCAAACTCACCAACCCTAGGGAATGATGCCCTATCTTCAGCAGTCATACTCACCCATTCATTGCAAAAAGCCTCCGTGTGTGGACCATATTTCCCACACATAATAAACCTTGCTGACCCTCTGGGCCGCAATTCTTCAGCCTGAACCCTCGCTGCTGTACGTCTCTCACATGAGCAACTGGCTCCCATTGTGTGTCCTCTCCCACAAACACCACCAAAATACACAATGCAAGCAGACGGTAAAAGTTCTCCAAGTGCTCTTCACCCGCTCTTGCCCCCGCTGGCCAGTACTACGATACACTGTTGATAGTGGATCGCGATGTACCCAACTTTGGGCTCCTATCAGACCTTACAACACCGTAATTTCTTTCGGTGGAGGTTCTGTTTGGAATATATTCCTGAGAGAGACAGCGAAAAATTCCTTTTTGGTATCTTTCCACTGGAATTTTTGTAGGGTGAAAAACAGAAAACTTCAACAACTATTGCTCACCCTTTCCAGTGGATTTCCACCAGGAAGATTTCCTGACGTAATTAGCAAAAACCCCTTTCTCTTTCCTTTTACACAATCACGTCTGCGTATGCTCTCCATAGCGCATATGACACAATAGTATCACGCTGTGCTGTGTAGAACACACGGACGTGCGGTTCAATCGCACGGCCTATAGATACTTGTTATCTATATGCCCTGTGATCGCTGGAGTCGAATTTACAAGCTGCGCTCCTCAGCCGGAGCGTATCAAAAAACCTTTACTTCAATTCACAATTCTATCACAATTCACAATTCCCTATCACCCTCCTGTGCAAGTCTCCTCACAACTTGCGTATTTCTCTCTTTATGTATTCACGTAAGGTAGCGAACCTTACGCCGCCGGGCCTCTACTAACCCAGTGTTCCCACGGGACCCGAATTTCCGGGGTTCAGCTCCACTCATTCTTACTTTCAGCTCACACAAATACACAGTGTTTTTCTGTACAGAAAAATATCACTCCCTTTGATTGATGGTTTTAACCCAGAGGCAGTACCGTTTAAACAAAGTCCTACACTAATCTGCTTTTGAAATCTGATAGTTATGTGCTATAGTATTAAATGTATACTATCCCACCTTAAATTGAACAACTATCGTGTGGTTGTACTTTGCACCCGCAATTCTACGCAACCTTGCGTAAACACGCGACCGTGCATGCCTCTATGCTACGTGTGCGACCCTACGCCACGTGCACACTTCTGTACTCTGTCCGTACCACGTGTACAAACGTGCATTCGCAATTCAAAAAACCACACAATCTCGATAAATGTGAGCAATAAAACTACTATTACTCACTCACTTATTACTACAGCACACGTTTTTTTCCGTATAAACCTTAACGACAAGGCCAGAACTGCATTGTATGTTTTTATAATTACTCCCTTAACGCACTATATATATATATATATATATATATATATATATATATATACCTTTTAAAAGCCATGCAGTTCATGGCAGGTACACCTTACACCAAGTGGGCATTTTTGCAGTTTTATTATGTGATATAGTTGCCAGGTTTTAATTTTGATGATTTGGTGATAGTGTATGAAGGTGGGGTACCTTGGAACGGTATGCAGGCTTCCGTGCATTGGCCAATTCACTAACTAAACCCCCATCATTTATTCATTTATCCATAGATGTTGTGAGGATAAGTGAGCTCATTTTGGTGAGTGCTGTACTTTTTGTTTCTATATTTTTGAGTAGGTGGCCATGGGCTACATGCACCCCACCCTGTTAGTGGCGAGTGCGGATACTGCACCCTGCTTCTGGGGTGGCGAGTGCTGTGGTTTTCTATTTGCTGGTATATATATATATATATATATATATATATATATATATATATAACAAATAAATGTATCCGATTTCACACAAATCTATAATGACTGTTAACCTATAATTTAAAGGCTATGATTCAGATTGGATAGCTATCTTGCAGAACATACACTGATATGAATATACACATAATAATAATAATAATAATAATATATATATATATATATATATATATATATATACATATACACACACTATATACTGCACTTCTATGAAACACCTTCATATGTATTCGTGGGCACACTGAATGTCTAGTTTCTCTCAGGGCCTCTATAATTTGCATATCAAAGATATTTGCCTTGCACTACTAAAGTGGTTAAGCAAGTTAATCCGCATTTCAATGGCTATCCTACCCTAGTAAACAGACTCAACAAGTCTTGGAAGAAAAAGAAGAAAAACAAAACAAAACAAAACCTCTCTTTCCTTTTTCTATCTGTGTGCAACTCCCCCACTTGATGTAAGGGAATTACACACAGATTAAAAAAAAAAAAAGTATTCACTTATCTCACCATTTTCTTACACTAGGCCCAATTGAAACTATTTGTAATTGACTATGGCATGGGTTAAATAAATTCATTGGTAACTTATAAATGGTGCTGGATTTGTAGATATGTGGAAACTGTGACAGAGGAAACTGATTGTTTTAACCAGACAAAGTCAGCTATTTAGAAAGTGACCTTCCTAAAATGGCCACTGCTCCTCCCCCTTTCACATCCATGTGGCTTGAACAAGATGGTGGACAGGCCATGTGGCTAGCCCAAAATGGAGGACAGACCATGCAGCTCTTTTGTCACAAAGAAATCACACTCTATACAGGCACCAAAAGTTACTTTAGGCCTGGGTTTAAAAAAAATATGAATTTTCTCAGCATGTAACACAGCTATATTATGGCTATGCAGCAACTTTTAAATGTTCTTTAAATTTACTTAACAGATAAACAATCCAATCTGAATCAAACACAATATGACTTATTTGAACTTTGTTTTGCAATATTAAAAATACGCTGTAGCATTTTAAATATTGTGAGAAACTCACTGTCCCTTGAATTTCATATCAGCGCCTTACTGATAGCACAACAAAACACACAACACTGCACGTGATTCAGAAGCATCAAGATGCAGCCATCTTTAGCTGGTAGACCATAGCCGCGTTTGTAATGTACAGTGCATCATCAAGAACATGATATCGCGGATGCAGCCCCCATCTGTTCAAGTCAAATTACTTTCTAACAAATATTTAAAATGCCAGCTCTAATATATACTGTGGACGCCTGCGCATCTTATTACCATGTGCTATGAATGTGCGCTATGCATCGCAAAACACTACATCCCATAAGAGAAAACAATACACCCACACATTATCTGAGTTCCAAAGCTCATTGATTTATATATTTGTTATTAAAAGGATATGTATTCAATATATCACAATGTACAGTATATATATATATATATGTGTGTATGTATATATATATATATATATATATATATAGTTACATGGTTACAATTTACACAGTAAGCTGTTAATACAAACAAACTCATTACAGACACGGCCAGCAATACAATTACCATCTCCCTCAATGCTCACTACGCTCCCCCTCCATGCTCACAGCAACGTATCGGCAGAAAACCATCTCGATCAGCATCTGGGACAAACAGGGCCTTCTGTGTGTGTGTGTTTGTGTGTGTGTGTGTGTGTTCAGCAATACACTCAGAGTTGGGGGCGTGCACAGATCTCTTGGTATTGGTCTAGGGGAGAGAACTTTCTCATACAGATGAGTCATTGGTCAGTGTGAGGGATTTTGTTCAAGGTTGCTGGTCGACTGGTTTCCTGTCCATCACATGCTTTAAATGGAATGTCCATTGTTCTCTTCAGAATTGTGGCTTTATAATCCTACATTTAATCATATCTACTCATGGCAATGTGCTACAACTTAACCACAGGCATCAAATGAATCAACACATTAATCTGGTTACTTTGACACCAAGCACGACATGTCCATCTTGCTCCGCTCCAATAATACACATACAAGACGTTACTCCATTATATACTTTAAAACCTTATGATGTCTGGTGCTTGATATGTTCAATTTATGTGCTGTATGAAATATGTGTTGAATATATCTTTGTGGCATGTCTGTAAATGCGTATGTTACTATATATTGCTGTGCTCGCTGCGCGTATTTGCAAGCATAGCGACTCATAATGTGTGGAGTCTGTATGTTCTCTCTATGTAATATTTTTGACTTCGGCACTCATCTTCCCGCTTTTTTTATACTGGCCCTGCCAGCTTCATGCATTATGCTTCACTATTGCTGAAATTTTTCAATTGTACACACATACAAGCAAAATAAATTACAACACAGTCACACTCAAATATTTATTATTAGACTAGAACACAGGTTC
Organism: Pseudophryne corroboree; assembly: GCF_028390025.1. Taxonomy (NCBI): domain Eukaryota; kingdom Metazoa; phylum Chordata; class Amphibia; order Anura; family Myobatrachidae; genus Pseudophryne; species Pseudophryne corroboree. The sequence continues at coordinate 68,231,664 of NC_086445.1, forward strand.
TCAAATGTGTAAAATGGGGACTCTTGCCTGCAGTCATGTGTAAAATGGGGACACTTGCCTGCCGTCCTGTGTAAAATGGGGACACTTGCCTGCCGTCCTGTGTAAAATGGGGACACTTGCCTGCCGTCATGTGTAAAATGGGGACTCTTGCCTGCCGTAATGTGTAAAATGAGGATTTAATGTATCAAGGGCATTTCAGTGTGTGGCATAATATGGTGCAGGGGGCATTACTGTGTGGGGTTTAATATGGTAGAATTTTTTTTTTTCCTGTGGTGGCCGTGATATGTTGGTGCAGGGTCAAAAACTAAGGTGTAAGGTAGTCTTTTCAGATGAGGCCATGCCCATTGTAACGAGGCCACGCCCCCTTGTCGGGAGCGCGCGCAAATTCTTTGTTTTAATATTTATGGGGGGAGGGGGGTACATTTTTATTTTATGCCAATGGAGGGGGCGCATTTTTAAATCTCGCACTGGGAGCCAAATTGCCTAGAAACAGCCCTGTGTGTATTTATATATTCATATGTGTGTGTGTGTGTGACATCTTTCCTGGGTTTAAGTTAAGAACATGGGGGCGTCCAGAGACGTTAGTGAACCGAGCCCTAAGATTTATGTTGCCAGCCTTGGCTCTATTAGTGCTCCAAGCACCCAGCTTCAGTGTTTTCTACAGGCTGCTTCAGTTGTGCTGCTGGCACACAGTTCTAGTGTAATAGCAGTTTTATCCAAGACATCCTACTTAGTGCTACAGCCACATGCTATCCTGCTAGCCTGCATCTGTTCTCAATCTCTGTTGTACTTATTTTATTATTATTATTATCCTTTATATTGCGCCACAAGGGTTCCGAAGCCCAATTACAGAGTACATATGCACATAATCAAAACAGGAAAACAGTGACTTACAGTTGAAGACAATGTAGGACAAGTACAGGGTAACTAAGCATAATTACACCAGTAAACGACATAGACATAAGTTTCAAGGTGGCCAAAAAACTGCAGGATTTGGGCAGTTGAGGATTATTAACATAAGAAAAGGATAAGCACATGCGGGAAGAGGGCACTACTTGTGAGAGGTTACATTCTAAAGGTGAGGGGCAGACAGACAGGGATGACACAGATGGGGTAGACCGAGCATGGGACAGAGGGTTAGGATGAGATTTGGCTAGGTTTGGTTAAGAAGTGGGTCTTAAGAGCCCGTTTGAAGTTCTGTAGAGAGGTGGAGTGTCTGAGGTGGAGAGGTAAAGAATTCCAGAGAAATTACAGGTTTGTGAGAGGTGCTGAATGTGTGGTTTGAAGGAGAGGAAGGAGTCAAGGATTACGCCAAGACAGTGTACTTGGGGGCTAGAGGAGATAGTCATGCCATCAATGGATAATGAGATTGTGGGAAGTGAGGTTGTGCGGAAGGGTGGGAAGATGATCAGCTCAGTCTTAAACATGTTGACTTTAAGAAACCACTGCGACATCCAGGAAGAGATAGCAGAAAGACAGTTGGAGGTATGAGTGAGGAGAGCAGTGGAGAGATCAGGGGAGGAAAGGTAGATCTGAGTATCATCAGCATAGAGGTGATATTGGAAGTTAAAAGAACTAATGAGTTCACCTAAAGAGGACATATAGAGAGAGAGAAAGGGAGAGGACCGAGAACAGAACCTTGAGGGATACCAACAGTTAGTGTAAGTGGGGGGGAGGTAGCGTCATGAGAGGAGACAGAGAAGGAACGATCAGAGAGGTAGGAGAACAGCCAGGAGAGGGCAGTATCACGCAGGCCAAGAGAGTAAAGGATTTGCAAAAGGAGAGGGTGGTCCGCAGTGTCAAAAGCAGCAGAGAGGTCAAGAAGAATAAGCAGAGAGTAGTGGCTCTTAGATTTGGCTGCATGGAGGTCATTACAGACTTTTGTGAGGGCAGTGGAGTGGAGAGAACGGAAACCATACTGGAATGGGTCAAGCAGTGAGTGAGAGGAAAGAAAGCCATTGAGGCGATTATAGACAATAAGAAGAAATGTGTCTGGCGCTGAGTTTTTCTTAAATATAGCCTCTAAATGGAGAGGACAGCCTAAACTTGGCTGCCTTCACAATGTGGACCTGGAAATCCACTCAACATAAAAAATGTGTTACTAAAAAATATATAAGTGAAGGCGCACAATATATTAACCGACTGCTGTTTTGATACAAATTACTGGTTTATTTCAAATTACTTGATTAAAATCTTAATCTTACATACAAACAGTAAAGCAGAATTATTAGCATAAAAACCATGAAACATTAATTTTGTCAATTACTCCATATGCAAGTATATGTAAACTCCACACAGGTTGCGCTTTGATTAGTAATGCTCCCTTTTAAAAGCTTGATTGCATGCACCTACAAGGGTTAAACCAATTAAGGAAAAATTCTCTTTCAGCCGAAATAATTCTTGCACATAAATAAGCAAAGTTAGTATTTGTTCCAAGCAGAATGGTTGTTAATTCACAAGGGAAAGAATTAGTTGCATGCACTTATGCGGTTTAGGTAGTTAGGAAATAACTCTCCTTCGGCTGAGTAGATGTAGTTTCATGCACCAATGATTTGGGAAGATTTTTGCTCCAAACAGACTTACTGTTTAATCGTGCAAAAAAACAATCATATATGGTGATGCATGCCACTTTAGAAAGGATGCTGTTTATTTATTGGGTGTTTGTAGAGTAATACTTCACCCATCCGTTAATGTCAGGAGCGCTCCTGGGTTGTGCAAGCCTGTATGTCCTCCTAGTAATTCCTCCTACCTGGTCCACAGTAGCTGGAATCTTGGTATCAGATGCAGGGGATGGGGGACTCGTAGCTGAATCTACGGGGTTCTTGCGCAGCCACAGACTGTGGGAGAGTGGATCGTCTGCACGTGTCGCGTCCCGCGACTTCCGGGTTCGGGCTTCCGGACTTTGCGTTCCACTTGCGGTTCACAGGAAATGAGTCACTGACGCGTTTCTCCGCCCACAACAATGGCGGTTTCATCAGAGGATAATAGGCTCATTATCATGGTCTCTTTTTATCCCCTCAGGGGGCTCCCTATTGGATAATATATATTAACTATTGATCTCCCTTAATTGGGATGCATTACCATTCTATTACGTCAATATTGTTATATAACCACAGCAAACGGTCCGCAAGTAAATTATTAGCTAATTAGTGTGTCCTTGTTCACATTTAAATAGTGCAAAACGAGCTTATTATAATATTGAGGTGCCTGTCTACTAGTCAACTTCAGAAATATAAAGAATAATAAAATATATAATATATACACAATTTAAAAGAATAAATAAAATAAAAAATTTAAATAAAATAATTTTTATCAACATATACAAAAAATACATAAATAGATAAATTCCAAGGAAAAAATTACTCCCTTAGATATAAAAAATATATAATAAATATATATGTATATAAATATAAACACATATCATATGAGTATATTTTTCGGAGTCTAGTTATTACTATCCATTGCATATTTTTTTGCAGTTTTTTTAGGGGGTATATATAAATAACTATTTTAAGAATAATGGGATCAAATGAACACAGATGTTCTAGACAGATCTAAGTATAGAAAGAATATGTGTCCATAGCTGAACACTCTTAACATCAATTATCCTTTATAGGAAGACAGAGACAGAGATCGTACGCAGATATGTATTTTTCAAATATATGTTTCATATTTGATTTAATACTTTGTTATTTAATAAATGAATTGTTATTTAGTAAATGAATAGGAAGAGGCAAACAGGTGGGGGAATGAGAGGAAGGGGAAAGGGGGAAAAACAGGTATAAATGGACACACTGACTGTTCCATTCAGATAGAGATATCATAATTCTCATATATTGTTTAATTCAATATTCTCATTAAGTCCCAAAGGCTCCAATGTTTTCAATCGAAATATCCAATAAGCTTCCCTTCTGCATAGCAGATTGAACCTGTCTCCCCCTCTCTCAGTCGCTCGAATTTGTTCAATTATACATATTGTAATGTTTCTTAGTTCCCCTTGTTGACATTGGTTTGTGTGTCTGGATACACTGTGTAATAAACTTCCCCCTAGAATGTTACGTCTATGTTCCAAAAACCGTATTTTGAATTTTCTTATGGTGCGACCAACATATTGTCGGCCGCACCCACAGGTCAATAGATATACAACATAAGAGGATTCACAATTAGTAAAGCTTTCTATATAATATTTTTCTCCTGTGACAGTTGACTTATAGCTAGTTATTTTCCTTGAACTCACATAATTACAAGTTAAACACTTATTTTTCACACACTTGAAGTAGCCCTTAGGTCTATCTAATCTCCAATCTATAGCACTCATATTCTTTTCTCTCTTATCATTCTCTAGTTTTAATTTCTTCTTCCCAAACATACTAGGGGCAAGTTTTGTCTGTAAGGTGTCTGACTTTCTATATACTACTTTAAGGTTCATAGCCGAACCTAAGTTCAGCAAAGGGTCTACTTTCAATATAGCTGAGTTCTGATTAATGATTTTTCTTATGTCTGTAGCGTGTGTATTATACTGTGTTACAAACACTGGTGTATCCCTATAAGAATCTTCTCTATCTCTTTCTCTTTTGTCTTTACTATCACTTCTACCAATATTCTTATTTTTGTTCTTATTTTTAGTTAATAGCGTACACCTATCCTTCTTATTGGTGTCTTCTAACGCATTTTTCAGAATATGAGAAGGATAACCTTGATCCTCAAACGCTTCATATACTATTTTGACCTGTTCTTGATAAGTATCCTGCCTAGAACAATTTCTTTTAATCCTATAGAATTGGCTTTTTGGGACATTGTCCCGCCATTCCCTTAGATGGCTACTATCAAGAAAATTATTAGTATCAACTGGTTTAAAGAAGGTTTTAGTTTCTATGTTTTCTGCCCTGGACAGGAGCGCAACATCCAAGAAAGTAATAAAGTGAGGGTGTGTAGAGTGAGTAAACTTTAAACCAAAATTATTACAATTAAGGTGATTAATAAATGAAGTAATTGACATTAAATCCCCATCCCAAATAAAAAACAAATCATCAATGTACTGCCTATAGAGGACCAGGTTCGCCCCAAAGTCACCCCCCCAAATGTGCGCATCTTCAAGTGCACCCATATAGAGGTTAGCGTAACCTGGGGCGAACCTGGTCCCCATGGCGGTACCCCGTGTCTGTAAAAAATACTGTTTATTAAATGTAAAATAATTGTGTTCCAATATATATTTTATTGATGCCACTATAAACTCTCTCAGTTTTTCTTCTAAAGATGAATCTTTCTCTAATACTTGGGTAATTACTTCCAATCCCTTTTCATGGGGGATATTGGAATAAAGCGACTCTACATCGCATGTAAGAAAATGATACGATTCTTTTCATTTAATTTCTTTAATAATATTCAAGAATTGTGTTGTATCTCTCGTATATGATTCTAGTTTAGTGACATATTTTTGTAAATGTGCATCAACAAAATGTGACAAATTAGAAGTGATAGACCCAATACCAGAAATAATAGGACGACCCGGGGGTGAAATAAGTGTCTTGTGAATTTTTGGCAAATGATAATAAATTGGAGTGATAGGATAAGGGATAAAAATAAATTTCCAAGTATCCTTGGAGATTGCGCCCCTGTCCAGGGCATCATCCAAAAGAACCTTCAGTTTCTTCTGAAAAGTTAATGTAGGATTAGAGGATAAGGTCTGGTAGAACAGTTTATTACCTAACTGTGAGGAGGCTTCTTTTAAATAATCACTTGTATTTTGGATTACAAGACCACCGCCTTTATCTGCTTTTTTAATAGTGATGTTCTCATCCATCATCAGACTTTTGAGAGCTCTTCGTTCATCATTGGTTAAGTTATCTCTAAATGGGATTTTGTCTGTTCTATCACACAGCTTTCTGAAGTCTTCCATGGTGGTGTTATAAAAACTTTCCACCAGGGGACCTCTAAACTGGAGTGGATAGAACTCAGATTTTCTTTTGAAACCCTTATCATCTTTTTTCTCAATACTAAATATTTTAGTGGTATTATCAGGGTTTGATGTACTCTCCCGCCCCAATTCCTCTAAATCTATTAGTGCACCTCTGTCTGTTTCGTCAAGTAGGATTGGTGTATGTATTTCTCCATCCTTTTTCTTGTTCAGTTTTTTCATGGCAAAATATCGTTTTCGGCTTAGATTCCTAGTAAACCTGTTAAGGTCAACAAAGATGGTGAACAGATTGGGTTTTTTTGCGGGAGCATACTTCAAACCCTTACTTAACAACTGTTTTTCTGGTGTACTGAGTATTTTAGTAGACAGATTGTATATTCCCCTATAGTTCATATTTTTCTTTGATTATTTTCCCTTCTTTCTCCTTCCTCCTCTACATCCTCTATGTCTTTGTCTCGACCTCTTTTTGTATAATTTATATGAGTCCTGTTGACATATTTTGGCCTTTGGGGACTTATGTCTAAAAAATGAGTCTGTTCATCAATTAGTTGTTCACCATAATGATGATTGCTTTTCTTTGGTCTAGCACCTCCCTGTGCAATCGTATCTGGTGAAAAATCTTCCCTCGATAGGGCTTCATATCTGTTTTTATGTACAATTCCTCGTAATTCTCTATTGGGTGTAATTTTATACCTATTCCCTTTACCTGGAATGGCCTTTTTCTCTTCCCCTCGATTCCTAGATCCATTTCTGGGCCGACTGTTGTTTCTAGAATGAAAACCTCTACTATAACTCCTGTTATGAGATCCCGATGTATCCCTCCTATTCCTATTGTACGTCCTAACTGTATCTGTTTCATAATCCTCTCTGTCTCTGTCTAGTTTCTTATCTTTCATCTGTATAATATTTTGCTCAAAATCTTCTATACGTTTATTTGCCTTGAGGTCTCTTTCCTGAAAATCTGCACTCTTTTCAAAGGGTTTCAACTGCTCTTGTATCTTTTCAATTTCAGTTTGTATTTGAGTTACCTTATTTTTCCTATATTCAATCAACACCTCCATCAATTTGATTGAGCAGTTATCTAATATTGAATTCCAGGTGTTCAAGAAACCTTGATCATCCCTAAAAGAGGCAGATTTAAAGATCCGCAGACCTCTCGGAATAAACCCTTCATCTAAATATTTTTGCAAAGTTAATTGGTCCCACCAGTGTCTGGTTTCTGCCATACACAGGGTCTCCAATTTATTAAATAGTTTATTTACCACATCTGATTCATTTTGTTCAATACTCATATGTTTAATAGTTGGATTCTTTGTATACCTATTTCTTCTTTCTAATCTTTCTGACAGGCACCTCAGGGTAGACATTTTTGTTTCAAAAAAGCAGCCGCACAACCAGTAATCTAAAGAAAGCAACAACAAGAAGAAATGTGTCTGGCGCTGAGTTTTTCTTAAAACTATTGTTAATTCACAAGGGAAAGAATTAGTTGCATGCACTTATGCGGTTTAGGTAGTTAGGAAATAACTCTTGAGTAGATGTAGTTTCATGCACCAATGATTTGGGGAGATTTTTGCTCCAAACAGACTTACTGTTTAATCGTGCAAAAAAACAATCATATATGGTGGTGCATGCCACTTTAGAAAGGATGCTGTTTATATATTGGGTGTTTGTAGAGTAATACTTCACCTATCCGTTAATGTCAGGAGCGCTCCTGGGTTGTGCAAGCCCGTATGTCCTCCTAGTAATTCCTCCTGCCTGGTCCACAGTAGCTGGAATCTTGGTATCAGATGCAGGGGATGGGGGACTCGTAGCTGAATCTACGGGGTTCTTGCGCAGTCACAGACTGTGGGAGAGTGGATCGTCTGCACGTGTCGCGTCCCGCGACTTCCGGGTTCGGGCTTCTGGCACTGGGACATCCAGGAAGAGATAGCAGAAAGACAGTTGGAGGTATGAGTGAGGAGAGCAGTGGAGAGATCAGGGGAGGAAAGGTAGATCTGAGTATCATCAGCATAGAGGTGATATTGGAAGTTAAAAGAACTAATGAGTTCACCTAAAGAGGACATATAGAGAGAGAGAAAGGGAGAGGACCGAGAACAGAGCCTTGAGGGATACCAACAGTTAGTGTAAGTGGGGGGGAGGTAGCGTCATGAGAGGAGACAGAGAAGGAACGATCAGAGAGGTAGGAGAACAGCCAGGAGAGGGCAGTATCACGCAGGCCAAGAGAGTAAAGGATTTGCAAAAGGAGAGGGTGGTCCGCAGTGTCAAAAGCAGCAGAGAGGTCAAGAAGAATAAGCAGAGAGTAGTGGCCCTTAGATTTGGCTGCATGGAGGTCATTACAGACTTTTGTGAGGGCAGTGGAGTGGAGAGAACGGAAACCATACTGGAATGGGTCAAGCAGTGAGTGAGAGGAAAGAAAGCCATTGAGGCGATTATAGACAATACGCTCAAGAAGTTTGGAGGCAAAAGGGAGGAGAGAGATGGGTCGGTTGGAGAGAGTGTTTGGACCAAGGGTAAGTTTTTTAAGAATAGGGGAGACAAGAGCATGCTTGAAGGCAGAAGGGACAGTGCCTGATGAGAGGGAAAGATTGAGAAGGTGGGCAAGATGGGAACATGCAGAAGGAGAGAGGTAGCGGAGGAGGTGGGAAGGGATAGGGTCAAGTGGGGAGGTTGTGGGGGGACGGACGGATGAGGTACATGACTTCCTCATCAGATACATGGGAGAAAGATGTCAGAGTTGGTAAGAGGGAAGGAGAGGGGTGGCAATCTTGGATGTGAAATAAGTGGCAAAGTCAAGAGCAGACAATGAGGAAGGGAGAGGAGGTGGTGGTGGGCAGAGGAGCGAGTTAACAGTGGTAAAGAGGCGCCAAGGGTTTGAAGAGTGGGTAGAGATGAGAATTTTGAAGTATGATTGTTTAGCAAGGGAAAGGGCAGTACTGAAGGATGAGAGCATAAATTGAAATGGAGGAAGTCTGCCTTAGAGCGTGATTTCCTCCACTCTCGCTCGGCAGTACGTGAGCATTTTTAAAAATATCTGGTGCATTTGGTGTGCCAGGGTTGAGGTGATGATCCGCGAGGGTGAATAGTGGTTGGCGGAGCAACAGAGTCAAGGGCAGAAGTAAGAGATGCATTGTATATGGATGTGGCTTGTTCAGGGCATGTTTGAGAGAGAAGAGGAGAGAGAAGTGAGTCAAACAGGGAGGATAGGGATGAGGTGTCAATAGCCTCAATGTTACGCTTAGTGATGGTAGCCTTAGGAGGGAGAGATGGGGAAGCAGAGATAGATAAGTTGAAAGAGAGCAGGTGGTGGTCAGAGAGGGGAAATGGAGAAATCAGAAATATCGCAGCAGTGAGTAAAAACCAGATCCAGTGAGCTCCCGTTCACATGGGAGGGTGAGGTGGTCCTCTGGGAGAGACCAAGTGAAGAGGTGAGGGTAAGGAGTTTAGAGGCAGGTGATTTTGTGGGGTTATCGATAGGGATGTTGAAATCACCTAGGATAATGGAGGTAATGTCAGAAGAGAAGAAGTGAGGTAGCCTGGAAGCAAAGTTGTCGAGGAATTTGGAGGAAATGCCAGGTCGACGGTAAATGACAGCAACTCGAAGATTAGTAGGTTGGTAGAGGCGTATCGCATGGACGTCAAATGTAGAGAATGTAAGGGACGGTACTAGAGGTACAGTTGCAAGAAAAAGTATGTGAACCCTTTGAAATTTCCTGGATTTGTGCATAAATCGGTCATAAAATGTGTTCTGATCTTCATCTAAGTCACAACAATAGACAAACACAGTCTGCTGAAACTAATACCACGTAAACAATTATATGTTCTCATGTAAACATTCACAGTGCAGGGTGGACAAAGTATGTGAACCCTTGGATTTAATAACTGGTTGACCCTCCTTTGGCATCAATAACCTCAACCAAACGTTTCCTATAGTTGCATATCAGACCTGCACAATGGTCATGGGGAATTTTGGACCATTCCTCTTTACAAAACTGTTTCAGTTCAGCAATATTCTTGGGTTGTCTGGTGTGAATCGCTCTCTTGAGGTCATGCAACAGCATCTCAATGGGGTTGAGGTCAGGACTGCTTTGGGTTGTTGTCCTGTTGCATCACCCATCTTCTGTTGAGCTTCAATTGGTGGACAGATGGCCTCAAGTGCTACTGCAAAATGTCTTGATAAACTTGGGAATTCATTTTTCCGTCGATGATAGCAATCTGTCCATACTTCACAGTTGGGATGTGGTTTTGATGTTTGTGTGCTGTGCCTTTTTTTCTCCACACATAGTGTTGTGTGTTCCTTCCAAACAACTCAACTTTGGTTTCATCTGTCCACAGAATATTTTGCCAGTAGTGCTGTGGAACATTCAGGTGCTCTTTTGCAAACCTCAAACGTGCAGCAATGTTTTTTTTGGACAACAGTGGCTTCCTCTGTGGTATCCTCCCATGAACTCCACTCTTGTTCAGTGTTTTACATATGGTAGATACGTCAACAGAGATGTTAGCATGTGCCAGAGATTTCTGTAAGTCTTTAGCTGACACTCTATGATTTTTCTTCACCTCATTGAGCATTCTGCGCTGTGCTCTTGCAGTCATCTTTACAGGACGCCCACTCCTAGGGAGAGTAGCAACAGTGCTGAAGTTTCTCCATTTATAGACAATTTGTCTTACCATGGACTGACGAACATCAAGGCTTTTAGAGATACTTTTGTAACCCTTTCCTGCTTTATGCAAGTCAACAATTCTTAATCGTAGGTCTTCTGAGAGCTCTTTTCTGTGAGGCATGGTTCACATCAGGCAATGCTTTTTGAGAATTGCAAACTCAAAACTGGTGTGTGTTTTTTTATAGGGCAGGGCAGCTTTAACCAACACCTCCAATCTTGTCTCATTGATTGGACTCCAGGTTGGCTGACTCCTGACTCAAATTAGCTCTTGGAGAAGTCATTAGCCTAGGGGTTCACATACTTTGTCCAGCCTGCACTGTGAATGTTTACATGGTGTGTTCAATAAAAACATGAGAACATATAATTGTTTGTGTGGTATTAGTTTCGGCAGACTGTGTTTGTCTATTGTTGTGACTTAGATGAAGATCAGAACACATTTTATGACCAATTTATGCACAAATCCAGGAAATTCCAAAGGGTTCACATACTTTTTCTTGCAACTGTATAAGTTGGTATGTGTAGCTAGAGGATAAAAGGATCCCAACACCACCCCCATGGCGGGGTGTGTGAGAATGTGAGACCCCCAGCAGAGAGAGCAGCAGGAAAAGTGGTGTCATAGGGAGTAATCCAGGTTTCTGTAATGGCCATGAGATGCAGGGAGTTGGAAATGAAAAGGTCATGAGTGGCCTATTCTACAGCATCAATCCTCTGCTGCTGCTACTACTAGTGGCCTGCATTAGGAATAGCATTATTACAATGGGTTCAGTATAATTTCCTGGCAGGCGGAATGCCGGCAGTCAGAATACCAATGCCGGCATCCCGATAGTTGAAATCCGGACAGAGGAGAGGTAAGACCCCTAACCCTCCCTTTTCACAGCATAACCATAACCCTCCCCCCTTAGTGCCTAAACCTAACTTCCCCCCAGTGAAGCCTAAACCTAATACCCTTATCCCCCCCCCCCTCCCCGCAGCCTAACCATAACCCCCCCAGCCTAAACGGTCTCCTGAACCTTTTGGGATCCCGACAGCCAGCATCTTAACCGCATCCCATTAGGACCAGTAGCTTCACTCACACTCCAGTACATACAGTTAGCCCAAGGGGTCACAACATGAATCAGCATACCCTACTGCTGTAACATTGCTGAGATGTCGCTAATCCTAGACTCATTTTCTGAGATATCTCTAATTTTCTTGGACTGCCAGACCGACCTGCGATAAGCAGAGAGCGTGCTTATAATAGTAAGCCACTCCCTGCCTTTCGTGCAGCCCTAGTCAGCTTCTTTGGCCTGCAGCTGATGCAGTCTATAGAATCTGGTGTTTTGAGCATGTACAGTCGCACCATGGTTATTGCGCAGGTGCCGGGACCTGGCTGTCTCTTCACCTCTCCTCGAGTAGCTGCAGCCCCCCTCCTACAAGTAGGTAAGAGCCGCCACTGGTTTTGACTATAAAAAAAATAAAAATACAATGAAGATACTATAAATATCTTCTTTGCATTATTCTAATAATTTTCATAGTCAAAATTCTGGAGTATACTGGAGTAGGACAGGGGAGGCAAAGCCTTCCTTGTCCGCACATAACTGATCAAAACTCAGGGGTGAATTACAGGGACGTGCAGGCAGGGGAGGCAGTGCCTCCCTTGTCATAATGATTAAAATAATATAAAGAAGATACTTATAACACAGGTTCTACTTTGCATTATTTCTAGAGATGAGCGCCTGAAATTTTTCGGGTTTTGTGTTTTGGTTTTGGGTTCGGTTCCGCGGCCGTGTTTTGGGTTCGAACGCGTTTTGGCAAAACCTCACCGAATTATTTTTGTCGGATTCGGGTGTGTTTTGGATTCGGGTGTTTTTTTCAAAAAACCCTAAAAAACAGCTTAAATCATAGAATTTGGGGGTAATTTTGATCCCAAAGTATTATTAACCTCAAAAAACATAATTTACACTCATTTTCAGCCTATTCTGAACACATCACACCTCACAATATTATTTTTAGTCCTAAAATTTGCACCGAGGTCGCTGTGTGAGTAAGATAAGCGACCCTAGTGGCCGACACAAACACCGGGCCCATCTAGGAGTGGCACTGCAGTGTCACGCAGGATGTCCCTTCCAAAAAACCCTCCCCAAACAGCACATGACGCAAAGAAAAAAAGAGGCGCAATGAGGTAGCTGACTGTGTGAGAAAGATAAGCGACCCTAGTGGCCGACACAAACACCGGGCCCATCTAGGAGTGGCACTGCAGTGTCACGCAGGATGTCCCTTCCAAAAAACCCTCCCCAAACAGCACATGACGCAAAGAAAAAAAGAGGCGCAATGAGGTAGCTGTGTGAGAAAGATAAGCGACCCTAGTGGCCGACACAAACACCGGGCCCATCTAGGAGTGGCACTGCAGTGTCACGCAGGATGTCCCTTCCAAAAAACCCTCCCCAAACAGCACATGACGCAAAGAAAAAAAGAGGCGCAATGAGGTAGCTGTGTGAGTAAGATTAGCGACCCTAGTGGCCGACACAAACACCGGGCCCATCTAGGAGTGGCACTGCAGTGTCACGCAGGATGGCCCTTCCAAAAAACCCTCCCCAAACAGCACATGACGCAAAGAAAAAAAGAGGCGCAATGAGGTAGCTGACTGTGTGAGTAAGATTAGCGACCCTAGTGGCCGACACAAACACCGGGCACATCTAGGAGTGGCACTGCAGTGTCACGCAGGATGTCCCTTCCAAAAAACCCTCCCCAAACAGCACATGACGCAAAGAAAAAAAGAGGCGCAATGAGGTAGCTGTGTGAGTAAGATTAGCGACCCTAGTGGCCGACACAAACACCGGGCCCATCTAGGAGTGGCACTGCAGTGTCACGCAGGATGTCCCTTCCAAAAAACCCTCCCCAATCAGCACATGATGCAAAGAAAAAGAAAAGAAAAAAGAGGTGCAAGATGGAATTATCCTTGGGCCCTCCCACCCACCCTTATGTTGTATAAACAAAACAGGACATGCACACTTTAACCAACCCATCATTTCAGTGACAGGGTCTGCCACACGACTGTGACTGATATGACGGGTTGGTTTGGACCCCCCCTAAAAAAGAAGCAATTAATCTCTCCTTGCACAAACTGGCTCTACAGAGGCAAGATGTCCACCTCATCTTCACCCTCCGATATATCACCGTGTACATCCCCCTCCTCACAGATTATCAATTCGTCCCCACTGGAATCCACCATCTCAGCTCCCTGTGTACTTTGTGGAGGCAATTGCTGCTGGTCAATGTCTCCGCGGAGGAATTGATTATAATTCATTTTAATGAACATCATCTTCTCCACATTTTCTGGATGTAACCTCGTACGCCGATTGCTGACAAGGTGAGCGGCGGCACTAAACACTCTTTCGGAGTACACACTTGTGGGAGGGCAACTTAGGTAGAATAAAGCCAGTTTGTGCAAGGGCCTCCAAATTGCCTCTTTTTCCTGCCAGTATAAGTACGGACTGTGTGACGTGCCTACTTGGATGCGGTCACTCATATAATCCTCCACCATTCTATCAATGTTGAGAGAATCATATGCAGTGACAGTAGACGACATGTCCGTAATCGTTGTCAGGTCCTTCAGTCCGGACCAGATGTCAGCATCAGCAGTCGCTCCAGACTGCCCTGCATCACCGCCAGCGGGTGGGCTCGGAATTCTGAGCCTTTTCCTCGCACCCCCAGTTGCGGGAGAATGTGAAGGAGGAGATGTTGACAGGTCGCGTTCCGCTTGACTTGACAATTTTGTCACCAGCAGGTCTTTCAACCCCAGCAGACCTGTGTCTGCCGGAAAGAGAGATCCAAGGTAGGCTTTAAATCTAGGATCGAGCACGGTGGCCAAAATGTAGTGCTCTGATTTCAACAGATTGACCACCCGTGAATCCTTGTTAAGCGAATTAAGGGCTGCATCCACAAGTCCCACATGCCTAGCGGAATCGCTCCGTGTTAGCTCCTTCTTCAATGCCTCCAGCTTCTTCTGCAAAAGCCTGATGAGGGGAATGACCTGACTCAGGCTGGCAGTGTCTGAACTGACTTCACGTGTGGCAAGTTCAAAGGGCATCAGAACCTTGCACAACGTTGAAATCATTCTCCACTGCACTTGAGACAGGTGCATTCCATCTCCTATATCGTGCTCAATTGTATAGGCTTGAATGGCCTTTTGCTGCTCCTCCAACCTCTGAAGCATATAGAGGGTTGAATTCCACCTCGTTACCACTTCTTGCTTCAGATGATGGCAGGGCAGGTTCAGTAGTTTTTGGTGGTGCTCCAGTCTTCTGTACGTGGTGCCTGTACGCCGAAAGTGTCCCGCAATTTTTCTGGCCACCGACAGCATCTCTTGCACGCCCCTGTCGTTTTTTAAAAAATTCTGCACCACCAAATTCAAGGTATGTGCAAAACATGGGACGTGCTGGAATTTGCCCATATTTAATGCACACACAATATTGCTGGCGTTGTCCGATGCCACAAATCCACAGGAGAGTCCAATTGGGGTAAGCCATTCCGCGATGATCTTCCTCAGTTGCCGTAAGAGGTTTTCAGCTGTGTGCGTATTCTGGAAAGCGGTGATACAAAGCGTAGCCTGCCTAGGAAAGAGTTGGCGTTTGCGAGATGCTGCTACTGGTGCCGCCGCTGCTGTTCTTGCGGCGGGAGTCCATACATCTACCCAGTGGGCTGTCACAGTCATATAGTCCTGACCCTGCCCTGCTCCACTTGTCCACATGTCCGTGGTTAAGTGGACATTGGGTACAACTGCATTTTTTAGGACACTGGTGAGTCTTTTTCTGACGTCCGTGTACATTCTCGGTATCGCCTGCCTAGAGAAGTGGAACCTAGATGGTATTTGGTAACGGGGGCACACTGCCTCAATAAATTGTCTAGTTCCCTGTGAACTAACGGCGGATACCGGACGCACGTCTAACACCAACATAGTTGTCAAGGACTCAGTTATCCGCTTTGCAGTAGGATGACTGCTGTGATATTTCATCTTCCTCGCAAAGGACTGTTGAACAGTCAATTGCTTACTGGAAGTAGTACAAGTGGGCTTAAGACTTCCCCTCTGGGATGACCATCGACTCCCAGCGGCAACAACAGCAGCGCCAGCAGCAGTAGGCGTTACACGCAAGGATGCATCGGAGGAATCCCAGGCAGGAGAGGACTCGTCAGACTTGCCAGTGACATGGCCTGCAGGACTATTGGCATTCCTGGGGAAGGAGGAAATTGACACTGAGGGAGTTGGTGGGGTGGTTTGCGTGAGCTTGGTTACAAGAGGAAGGGATTTACTGGTCAGTGGACTGCTTCCGCTGTCACCCAAAGTTTTTGAACTTGTCACTGACTTATTATGAATGCGCTGCAGGTGACGTATAAGGGAGGATGTTCCGAGGTGGTTAACGTCCTTACCCCTACTTATTACAGCTTGACAAAGGGAACACACGGCTTGACACCTGTTGTCCGCATTTCTGGTGAAATACCTCCACACCGAAGAGCTGATTTTTTTGGTATTTTCACCTGGCATGTCAACGGCCATATTCCTCCCACGGACAACAGGTGTCTCCCCGGGTGCCTGACTTAAACAAACCACCTCACCATCAGAATCCTCCTGGTCAATTTCCTCCCCAGCGCCAGCAACACCCATATCCTCCTCATCCTGGTGTACTTCAACACTGACATCTTCAATCTGACTATCAGGAACTGGACTGCGGGTGCTCCTTCCAGCACTTGCAGGGGGCATGCAAATAGTGGAAGGCGCATGCTCTTCACGTCCAGTGTTGGGAAGGTCAGGCATCGCAAACGACACAATTGGACTCTCCTTGTGGATTTGGGATTTCAAAGAACGCACAGTTCTTTGCGGTGCTTTTGCCAGCTTGAGTCTTTTCAGTTTTCTAGCGAGAGGCTGAGTGCTTCCATCCTCATGTGAAGCTGAACCACTAGCCATGAACATAGGCCAGGGCCTCAGCCGTTCCTTGCCACTCCGTGTGGTAAATGGCATATTGGCAAGTTTACGCTTCTCCTCCGACAATTTTATTTTAGGTTTTGGAGTCCTTTTTTTTCTGATATTTGGTGTTTTGGATTTGACATGCTCTGTACTATGACATTGGGCATCGGCCTTGGCAGACGACGTTGCTGGCATTTCATCGTCTCGGCCATGACTAGTGGCAGCAGCTTCAGCACGAGGTGGAAGTGGATCTTGATCTTTCCCTAATTTTGGAACCTCAACTTTTTTGTTCTCCATATTTTATAGGCAGAACTAAAAGGCACCTCAGGTAAACAATGGAGATGGATGGATTGGATACTAGTATACAATTATGGACGGACTGCCACGGTTAGGTGGTATAAAAAAACCACGGTTAGGTGGTATATATTATAATAATAATACAATTATGGATGGACGGACTGCCTGCCGACTGCCGACACAGAGGTAGCCACAGCCGTGAACTACCGCACTGTACACTGGTTGATAAAGAGATAGTAGTATACTCGTAACAACTAGTATGACACTATGACGACGGTATAAAGAATGAAAAAAAAACCACGGTTAGGTGGTATATATTATAATAATAATACAATTATGGATGGACGGACTGCCTGCCGACTGCCGACACAGAGGTAGCCACAGCCGTGAACTACCGCACTGTACACTGGTTGATAAAGAGATAGTAGTATACTCGTAACAACTAGTATGACACTATGACGACGGTATAAAGAAAGAAAAAAAAATACCACGGTTAGGTGGTATATATTATAATAATAATACAATTATGGATGGACGGACTGCCTGCCGACTGCCGACACAGAGGTAGCCACAGCCGTGAACTACCGCACTGTACACTGGTTGATAAAGAGATAGTAGTATACTCGTAACAACTAGTATGACACTATGACGACGGTATAAAGAATGAAAAAAAAACCACGGTTAGGTGGTATATATTATAATAATAATACAATTATGGATGGACGGACTGCCTGCCGACTGCCGACACAGAGGTAGCCACAGCCGTGAACTACCGCACTGTACACTGGTTGATAAAGAGATAGTAGTATACTCGTAACAACTAGTATGACACTATGACGACGGTATAAAGAAAGAAAAAAAAATACCACGGTTAGGTGGTATATATTATAATAATAATACAATTATGGATGGACGGACTGCCTGCCGACTGCCGACACAGAGGTAGCCACAGCCGTGAACTACCGCACTGTACACTGGTTGATAAAGAGATAGTAGTATACTCGTAACAACTAGTATGACACTATGACGACGGTATAAAGAATGAAAAAAAAACCACGGTTAGGTGGTATATATTATAATAATAATACAATTATGGATGGACGGACTGCCTGCCGACTGCCGACACAGAGGTAGCCACAGCCGTGAACTACCGCACTGTACACTGGTTGATAAAGAGATAGTAGTATACTCGTAACAACTAGTATGACACTATGACGACGGTATAAAGAATGAAAAAAAAACCACGGTTAGGTGGTATATATTATAATAATAATACAATTATGGATGGACGGACTGCCTGCCGACTGCCGACACAGAGGTAGCCACAGCCGTGAACTACCGCACTGTACACTGGTTGATAAAGAGATAGTAGTATACTCGTAACAACTAGTATGACACTATGACGACGGTATAAAGAATGAAAAAAAAACCACGGTTAGGTGGTATATATTATAATAATAATACAATTATGGATGGACGGACTGCCTGCCGACTGCCGACACAGAGGTAGCCACAGCCGTGAACTACCGCACTGTACACTGGTTGATAAAGAGATAGTAGTATACTCGTAACAACTAGTATGACACTATGACGACGGTATAAAGAAAGAAAAAAAAATACCACGGTTAGGTGGTATATATTGTAATACAATTATGGATGGACGGACTGCCTGCCGAGTTCCGACTGCCGACACAGAGGTAGCCACAGCCGTGAACTACCGCACTGTACTGTGTCTGCTGCTAATATAGACTGGTTGATAAAGAGATAGTATACAATACATACAACAATATACTACTATACTGGTGGTCAGGCACTGGTCACCACTAGTCACACTGGCAGTGGCACTCCTGCAGCAAAAGTGTGCACTGTTTAATTTTAAATTAATATAATATTATGTACTCCTGGGGGCTCCTGCTATAACAACCTGCAGTGCTCCCCAGTCTCCCCCACAATTATTATAAGCTTTGCCTTTTATACATTGATGTGCAGCACACTGGGCTGAGCTGAGTGCACACAGACTGAGTCACACTGTGTGACTGGCTGCTGCTGTGTATCGTTTTTTTTCAGGCAGAGAACGGATATAGCAGAGAACGGATATATTATATTAAAATAAATAAAAGTTAACTAACAACAACTGCACTGGTCACTGTGGTAAACTCTGTCTGACTCTGCACAATCTCTCTCTCTCTTCTAATCTAATTTCTAATGGAGAGGACGCCAGCCACGTCCTCTCCCTATCAATCTCAATGCACGTGTGAAAATGGCGGCGACGCGCGGCTCCTTATATAGAATCCGAGTCTCGCGAGAATCCGACAGCGTCATGATGACGTTCGGGCGCGCTCGGGTTAACCGAGCAAGGCGGGAGGATCCGAGTCTGCTCGGACCCGTGAAAAAAACATGAAGTTCGTGCGGGTTCGGTTTCAGAGAAACCGAACCCGCTCATCTCTAATTATTTCTCATACGTCCTAGAGGATGCTGGGGTCACATTCAGAACCATGGGGTATAGACGGGATCCGCAGGAGACATGGGCACTTTAAAACTTTCAAAGAGTGTGAACTGGCTCCTCCCTCTATGCCCCTCCTCCAGACTCCAGTTTCAGAATTGTGCCCAGTGAGACTGGACGCACTACAGGGAGCTCTACTGAGTTTCTCTGAAAAAGATTTTCGTTAGGTTTTTTTATGTTCAGGGAGGCTGCTGGCAACAGTCTCCCTGCTTCGTGGGACTTAGGGGAGAGAAGTATGACCTACTTCCAGTGAGTTCAAGGGCTCTGCTTCTGGCTACAGGACACCATTAGCTCCTGAGGGTTTGATCGCTGGGTACGCTCAGATGGTCACTCCCGCAGCCTGCCGTCACCCCCTTACAGAGCCAGAAGACAGGCGAGTAGCAGAAGAAAAGAAGACTTCAGTGACGGCATTATGAGGTACCGCGCGGCGGGCGAGAATGTTGCACGCCATTCTCCCGTTTCACAGGTACTGCGGGGGGGGGGGCGCCCTGGGCAGCATGTATATTTCCTCTTTTTTGGCTGGCAGAAGGGGACATTAGTGCCTAGGCACTGTCCTACCCCCACCAGAGACATTAATTATTTATTTAAGAGCGAGAAGTAGTGCGCCATTACGGGGGCGGGACTTCTTCCTCACTCGGCCAGCACAGCTAGGCGCCTTTTTCTCCTACATGCTGCGGAGACGCTGGTCCTCCCTCACTGCTGACACAAGTCTCAGGGTGCTAAAAAGGGGGGGGGGGGGGGGCACAGTGTAATTTGGGCAGTGTATTTCAGATAAAAGCACTGCAAGTCTGTTATCATGAGTCTATTCACAGGCTTTGTATGATTGCGCTGAGTTGTGAGCTGGCAAAAATCCTCTCTGTGTCCATCTGACAGTCTTACTGTGGGTCTGTCTCATATAAGCCGGTGTAAAATGGTGTATGGTTCAGCGCTCACCAGATTTGCCTTAGTGAATAAATGTCAATTAATTGTGACTTCAATACCTTTAAAAATGTGTACACATATACATAAAAAGACACTTAAATTTAAACAGTGATTTATTTATAAAAAGAGTAGTTTTGACAATTAAAAAAAGGGCTCAGTTAATACCGGTATTAGCTCTACACATAAAACATGTAAGACAAGACAAACATACATATAAACATACACTTAAAACAATCCCTGTGGGTACACTTATTCCGCGATTTATCCCACTGGGAAATCAAATCCTCTTAATTATGGTGGAGTCTCAATAGGTTGCACTGGTATGTAAACGTGCTAATGTTCAGTCTGTGTTCATACAATGCAATGTTTGGATGCAGGGTTTAAACAGCAATGTGATAGGTAAGGAACTTTCCTACCATTTGTAAAGCACAGTCCTGTAGTTTGTTACCCTGAAATGAAGAGTGGTATCGTCACTTGCTGAAGATGCAGCGTTGGTGCTGTCTGCCAGCAGACTCCCGTCCTTCTGGCTCCGTTGCTTCTTACTCCCGGGCGCTGTACGGAGCGGGATCGATTCTCTCCGCGATCTACGCGTTTCACCTGGTAAGGCTTCTTCAGGATTGCGGAATGATCGTTTTCCAGCACAACACTGTTTTATAGCGTCTCTATAGTGACGGTTCACTTCCGCCCTCACGTGTAAAGGTGGTGATAGCTTCTTCACTCCCTTCTCTTATAAATTTGTGAAACAAATAGTTGGAACATACACACAGAACAACACATAACATATAAACACATATACAATAGTTATCTCATGCGGTATCGCAATAGTTAATAATCTTTGGATATCTAGTCACTTCCGCCCTTAAGCTCAATGGTGACTCTGGCTTCCTTGCCCTTTTTGTGCATTATAGATTTGTTTATAGTGTTTTTTGTAAACCATTAGTAGTAATTTAGAGATGATTCTAATGTTAATAAGTAACCAGTCATATATGTCGAGTAATCTTTAAAGGTATATTAATGAATGGGAATTTCCTCCACGTAAACCCACACATAAGACTAGCTTATAATAAAGTTAGTTTAATTTGAAATGAATAGTGTAATGAAATTCAAAATATATATGATAAATAAATAAATAGATAAATGAAGAAAGTAAAAACTGTAATGACCCCGGCTGATATTTAGGGTACCATTAAGTTATTACATAGTCTCTATTGGCAAATTGTGTGATATTATATAATATTATATCCTATGATGTTTTATGAGGGAGTGTGTATAGAAGAGCAGGGTGTTAACACATTATGCAGTATTGTTTCTTAGTGTAAAGTGTATTGCTTTAATGGATAGAATGGTTAAGG
This sequence comes from Pseudophryne corroboree, assembly GCF_028390025.1. Classification (NCBI taxonomy): domain Eukaryota; kingdom Metazoa; phylum Chordata; class Amphibia; order Anura; family Myobatrachidae; genus Pseudophryne; species Pseudophryne corroboree. The sequence continues at coordinate 68,253,253 of NC_086445.1, forward strand.
TAGACTTTGTCATGTCTTGAGTCATTTCAAAAAGGGTACAATTTCCATGTCAATATTCAGCCCCTTAGGGGTCAGGGTACCTAACTCGTATATGAATGCACAGAGCAACCACCATAAGAAATGGATCACCAACATCCCAGGGGGACAATTTAGAAGAATCAGAAGAAACTGTTCCAGGAACATCGATTTTGAAGAACAAGCTAAGAATTTGGTGGAGAATTTCAAAGAAAAAAAGTACAACCCAACACATCTTGAAAAAGAAAAAGAGAGAATCGCCAAGATAAAAAGAGGAGACCTACTGAAATACAACACAAAGGAAGAGAAGGAACCGAATAATGTGCTGTTCATCTCAGATTATTCAGCACAGAGCAAACTTTTGGAAAAGAGCATTAAACAACACTGGCACGTATTAAGGACAGATGAGGACCTTCAAGAACTACTACCACTACATCCACGTGTAGTATATAGGAGGGCACCTACCTTGAAAACAACCTTAATTAGGAGTCAATTCTTACCAACCAAAATAGAACCAGCACAGAAGAATGGAGGCTTCTCACGATGTGGAGTATGTACGGCCTGTAAGAAAACCAGGCACAACTCCATAAGGGTCATTAAAGAGATTGAATCCTTCTCCAATAAGAAAATACTCAAGATCAGAGGGAGAATAAGCTGCCACACAACCAGTGTCATCTACATGCTGTGGTGCCCCTGTGGCCTACAGTATGTGGGCAAGACGAAAAGGAAATTACACATACGGATCCAGGAACATCTTTGCAATATTAAGAATGGACGTGAGAATCATAGCGTACCCCTACATTTTAAAGAAGTACACAACTCAGATCCGAGCCTTTTGCAATTTGTGGGATTAAAACAAATTCTAAGACCATGTAGAGGTGGAAGTGTGGAAGATCTTCTATCAAAAGAAGAAACAAGGACTATATACGAGTTAGGTACCCTGACCCCTAAGGGGCTGAATATTGACATGGAAATTGTACCCTTTTTGAAATGACTCAAGACATGACAAAGTCTACCTTAACCATTCTATCCATTAAAGCAATACACTTTACACTAAGAAACAATACTGCATAATGTGTTAACACCCTGCTCTTCTATACACACTCCCTCATAAAACATCATAGGATATTAATATTATATAATATCACACAATTTGCCAATAGAGACTATGTAATAACTTAATGGTACCCTAAATATCAGCCGGGGTCATTACAGTTTTTACTTTCTTCATTTATCTATTTATTTATTTATCATATATATTTTGAATTTCATTACACTATTCATTTCAAATTAAACTAACTTTATTATAAGCTAGTCGTATGTGTGGGTTTACGTGGAGGAAATTCCCATTCATTAATATACCTTTAAAGATTACTCGACATATATGACTGGTTACTTATTAACATTAGAATCATCTCTAAATTACTACTAATGGTTTACAAAAAACGCTATAAACAAATCTATAATGCACAAAAAGGGCAAGGAAGCCAGAGTCACCATTGAGCTTAAGGGCGGAAGTGACTAGATATCCAAAGATTATTAACTATTGCGATACCGCATGAGATAACTATTGTATATGTGTTTATATGTTATGTGTTGTTCTGTGTGTATGTTCCAACTATTTGTTTCACAAATTTATAAGAGAAGGGAGTGAAGAAGCTATCACCACCTTTACACGTGAGGGCGGAAGTGAACCGTCACTATAGAGACGCTATAAAACAGTGTTGTGCTGGAAAACGATCATTCCGCAATCCTGAAGAAGCCTTACCAGGTGAAACGCGTAGATCGCGGAGAGAATCGATCCCGCTCCGTACAGCGCCCGGGAGTAAGAAGCAACGGAGCCAGAAGGAAGGGAGTCTGCCGGCAGACAGCACCAACGCTGCATCTTCAGCAAGTGACGATACCACTCTTCATTTCAGGGTAACAAACTACAGGACTGTGCTTTACAAATGGTAGGAAAGTTCCTTACCTATCACATTGCTGTTTAAACCCTGCATCCATACATTGCATTGTATGAACACAGACTGAACATTAGCACGTTTACATACCAGTGCAACCTATTGAGACTCCACCATAATTAAGAGGATTTGATTTCCCAGTGGGATAAATCGCGGAATAAGTGTACCCACAGGGATTGTTTTAAGCACTGGCGTGCGCAGCACATTTTATTAGGGGGTGCACCGTCGGAGGGGTGTGTCTAGCACCGCCTTTTGGGCGTGTCTAGCACCATCTATTTATGGTCAACGCATATAAAATATCCACCCTTGTACCAATCCTAATAAAGCAGATACCTGTCAGATGTTGTGGTGTGCACCAAACAAACACCCCTGATGGCACTCACTGCAATTACACTGCTCCTCCTCAGCCTGGTCTGGCTCCCCCTCTCCTTCCCCTGCAAGCTGCAGCAGCTTACTTAGTGTCAGTTTAGTTACCGACTTGTGACAGTCGCAGACTAGTTACTGCTGCTGCTGGAAAAACAAGTGACGTGTCAATGCTGCTGCAGACCACCTGCCAGTATTGAACTTGTCTTCCTAAGAGGAACGCTGGCTGCATGCTGCTCCTCATCAGTGGCTGGCGTTGGCATAGCATAGAAGGAGAGAGGTGGGCATGTGACGGGTGGGCGTGCGAGCATCACACTGTTTTTGTACGTGGAGGTGGAGCTGGGAATTTGAAAGCCGGTGGCAGTGGCACCCTTGATTAACCCAGGTGCCCGTTCAGTAATGCAGTCCTGAAAGGGTGGAGCGCAGAGGGGACAGTAATCTGCCTGTTCGGTGATTGCTGCATCAGGCATGTGAGATCGGGGTGCCAGACATTAGGGGGTGCCTGTGCGCACCAGGCACCCCCCCTGCGCACACCTATGGTTTTAAGTGTATGTTTATATGTATGTTTGTCTTGTCTTACATGTTTTATGTGTAGAGCTAATACCGGTATTAACTGAGCCCTTTTTTAATTGTCAAAACTACTCTTTTTATAAATAAATCACTGTTTAAATTTAAGTGTCTTTTTATGTATATATGTACACATTTTTAAAGGTATTGAAGTCACAATTAATTGACATTTATTCACTAAGGCAAATCTGGTGAGCGCTGAACCATACACCATTTTAAACGTGCTCTTTCCAAAGTGGGTCTGTGTAGTGCACCCACAACCAGTTCACAGCAGCCACCATTTTTGCAAGACAGTGGAAAGAAATAGCGCAGTTCTTAACAAACCCCCCCTTTTATATAAGCCGGTGTGTCTGTTGGTGTTTGATACACGTGTGTCGACATGTCTGAGGCTGAGTGCTCTTCCCAGGAGGAAGCTATATTAGGGACACAGACGTATGAGGGGGTGACTGTGTCGGCACCGCCGACTTCTGCTGGGTGAATGTCTTGAATGCAAATATGGAGCATATTAGTAAGAGATTAGAAATGTTACATACTGATTCCGACACGGACACGGATTCCAGTGTCGACTATAGTGATTCCAGTTTAGATCCAAAATTGGAAAAGAGCATTCAGTACATGATTAATATATTCAGTACATGAATAACATAAAATGTTATTTTGCCCAGTTGCTACTCCCTGATACCGACACGGATACTGATTCCTGTGTTGACCAGATTGTTTGCTGATTAGATCCAATATTGGGGGTAATTCCAAGTTGATCGCAGCAGGAAATTTTTTAGCAGTTGGGCAAAACCATGTGCACTGCAGGGGGGGGGGGGGGGCAGATATAACATTTGCAGAGAGAGTTAGATTTGGGTGGGTTATTTTGTTTCTGTGCAGGGTAAATACTGGCTGCTTTATTTTTACACTGCAATTTAGATTGCAGATTGAACACACCACACCCAAATCTAACACTCTCTGCACATGTTATATCTGCCTTCCTGCAGTGCACATGGTTTTGCCCAATTGCTAACAAAATCCCTGCTGCGATCAACTTGGAATTACCCCCATTGTGCGGTACAATTAAGGACGTATTAACGTCACGGAGAACCCTGCTGTTCCTGACGGAGGGTCTATATATGTATGTGGATTAATATATGTTATATGTATATAGTATGTATATGTATGTATAGATATATACGGATAGCTAATCTCATGTACTGAGCACTCTGTTTGAGAAAGAATCCTGGTGGCTTCCGATGGTTATTCGTTCCCGCCGCGGACAGAATAAAGTGTGAGTCACTCCCGGCTCTGCATGGGACCATGTCACAAATCCAGTGGATCGTATACAGGAAGCTACGCTATCTCCTAGCTATGTAACCACGGGTACCTTACTTAGACCTGCCATGGCAGGCGCATGGGTGAGTAGTAGTATTCAAAAATGATAGGATACCTTGTCGTCCGATATAGATACCCTGGAGGAGATGAGATACTCCTTACGTTGGGTCATATCAAGGACGCTGCAGCATGCTTAAGTAAGACTGCAGGGGAAATTGGACTCTTGGATTCACAGGCCATTTCTATAGCGGTCTCGGCTAGGCGGTCGTTGTGCATTCACCAGTGGAATGCTGATGCTGATTCCAAGAAGAAATGGAGCCTCTTCCCTATGAAGGAGAAGCCTTGTTTTGTGATGGCCTAGTTGATTTGATCTCAGCAAAGGCCGCAGGTAAGTCAACCTTCTGGTCCTATGGTTAATCACAACAAATGAAGACGCATCATTATCGGATGCCGTCATCTCGACCCAATAGATGCACAAGAAGTTAGATTCCCTTTTCTTTGCAGGTTTCGGAAAGGGAAGAGGGAAGAGGTCCGCAGTCTCTTCCAGATCATAGGTACAGAGATCATCCTCTGCGTCCGCCGAATCCCCCGCATGCCGCTGGGGCTCTCTTGCGGGAGGCCGCACCGGTGGGGGCGCGTCTAAAAAAAAACAAAACAAAAAAAACTCTTCAGTCAGTTCTGGTTTCATTCGGAAAACTGGAAGTTTTCGAGACGTTTTCCCTCAACGATTTTTCAAATCGGCCTTACCAGTTCTCCTCCAAACAGGGAGGTAGTATGCGACGCAATACAAAAATTGTGTCTGAATCATGTCATTGTCCTGGTTCCCCCGTCACCACAGGGTGAAGCCGTTTAATCAAGCCTTTTTCGTGGTCCTGAGACCGGACAGAGGCCAATCCTAAACGGAAATCTCTCGATTTCTACCAAAAGAAACTCAAATTCAAGATGGAATCTCTCAGGACAGTGATTTCCAGTCTGGTGGAAAGAGGTTTCATTGTTTCGGTAGACATAAAGGATGCCTACTTACAGATTTCCATTTTCCTCTGCGTCACTGAGGTTCGCAAATCAGAATTGTCATTACCAGTTTCAGACGTTGCCGTTTGGTCTATCCACGGCTCCGAGGATTTTCACCGACATAATGGTGGAAATGATGGTTCTTCTTCAAAAGCATGGAGTCACAATTATCCCGTACTTGGATGATCTCCTGATAAAGGCGAGATCCAGGGAACAGTTGGTGCAAAACATTGCACTATCCCTGACAGTTCTTCAACAACATGGTTGGCTCCTAAACTTGCAAAAAGCAGAGTTAATTCCAACAACGCGGCTGTCGTTTTTTTGGGAAGGATACTGTACACAGAACTACAGAGTTTTTCTTCCAGAGAAAAAGGCTCTGGAACTTCAGAGCCTGGTCAAACATGTTCTGAAACCAGCAAAAGTGTCAATCCATCAATGCATTCGGTTGCTGGGAAAGATGGTTGCGGCCTACGAGGCCATTCAGTTTGCAGATTTCATGCCAGAGTGTTCCAGTGGGACCTGTTGGACAAGTGGTCCGGATCCCACCTACACATGCACCGAAGGATTATCCTGTCTTCTGAGACCAGAATCTCACTCTTGTGGTGGCTACACAGCTCTCACCTCCTAGAGGGACGCAGGTTCGGTATCCAGGACTGGATCTTGGTAGCCACGGATGCAAGCCTCCGAGGCTGGGTGCAGTCACACGGAGGAAAATCTTCCAAGGAAGATGGTCAAGTCAAGAAACTTGTCTCCACATAAACGTTCTGGAGTTAAGGGCCATTTACAACGGCCTTCTGCAAGCGGAACATCTTCTTCGCGATCTGCCCGTATTGATCCAGTCGGACGATGTAACAGCAGTAGCGTACATAAACCGCTAAGGCGGAACAAAAAGCAGAGCAGCGATGGCAGACGCCACAAAGGTCCTCCGCGGGGCGGAAAGACACACAAACGCTCTGCCAACAAAGACACGATCTCCATCCAGGAGAGTGGAGCCTCCACCAAAGAGGTCTTCGCTGAGGTGACAAGTCGTTGGAGAGTTTCCTCAAGTAGACATGATGGCATCTCGTCTCAACAAGAAGCTTAAGAGATATTGTTCCAGGTCGAGAGACCCTCAAGCAATAGCAGTGGATGCATTGGTGACACCGTGGGTGTTTCAGTCGGTGTATGGATTCTCTCCATTTCCTCTCATTCCAAAAGTTCTAAAAATCATAAGAAGAACAAAGATTCGAGCAATCCTCATGGTCCAAGAATGGACAAGGAGGGCTTAATATCCAGATCTTCTGGAATTACTCATAGGAGATCCCTGTCCTCTTCCTCTGCGCGAGGACCTACTACGGCAGGGGCCGTGCATGTATCAAGGCTTACCGTGGCTACGTTTGACGGCTTGGATGTTGAGCACAAAATCCTAGCCATGAGGGTATTCCCAGTGAAGTCATTACCACACTTATTCAAGCCAGAAAAAGGGTAACGTCTAAACATTACCACCGTAGTTGGAGAAAATATGTTCTTGGTGTGAATCCAAGAAGACTCCTACGGAAGAGTTTCAGCTAGGATGTTTTCTCCATTTTCTACAAGCAGGTGTGGATGAGGGCCTAAAATTGGGCTCAATTAAGGTACAGATTTCAGCCTTATCGGTTTCTTTCAGAAACAATTGGCTTCCCTTCCAGAAGTTCAGACTTTTGGGAAAGGTATGTTGCACATCCAACCTCCATTTGTGCCTCCTGTGGCACCGTGGGATCTTAATGTGGTGTTGCAGTTCCTTCCATCACATTGGTTTGCACCTTTACAGAAGGTGGAGTTGAAGTTCCCCACTTGAAAAGTGGTCATCCTGTTGACCTTGGCTTCTGCAAGGCGAGTGTCTGAGTTAGCAGCCTTGTCTCACAAGAGCCCTTATTTGATCTTCCATGAAGATATAGCAGAATTGGGGACACGTCAACAATTTCTGCCGAAGGTGGTTTCATCTTTCCACATGAACCAACCTATTGTGGTGCCTGTGGCCACTGACGCCTTCGTTGAGTCAAAGTCTCTGGATGTGGTCAGAGCTTTGAAGATTTATGTCGCCAGACCGGCTCAGATTAGGAAAACAGAGGCTCTATTTGTCCAGTTTGCTCCCAACAAAATGGGGTGCCCTGCTTCCAAGCAGACTATTGCACGCTGGATCTGTGGTACGATTCAGCATGCTCATTCCACGGCTGGATTGCCTTTACCGAAATCTGTGAGGGCCCATGCTACTAGAAAGATGGGCTCTTCCTGGGCGGCTGCCGGAGGGGTCTCGGCATTACAACTTTGCTGAGCAGCTACTTGGCAAACACTTTTTGCTGAGTTTTACTAGTGTGGTACCTTGGCCGATGATGACCTCAAGTTTGGTCACTGCAGAGTCATTCGCACTCTCCCGCCCGTTCTAGAGCTCTGGTATAACCCCATGGTTCTGAATGTGACCCCAGCATCCTCTAGGTCTAGGACGTATGAGAAAATAGGATTTTAATACCTACCGGTAAATCCTTTTCTCTTAGTCCGTAGAGGATGCTGGGCGCCCGTCCCAGTGCGTACTGTATCTGCAGTTATTACTTGTGGCTACACACATGTTGTGTTACGGTTCTTGTCAGCAGAGCCGGCCCTAACCAATATGATGCCCTAGGCAAGATTTTGGCTGGTGCCCCCTAGCACCACCGCTGGTTCCGCCTCTGAGCTTGCACCTCTTTCCCAGCACCATCACCCCTCACCCATTACAGTCCTCATTTTGGTGTTTGTATCCCCTATATTTTAAATAGGAACAATTCGCACATTTGGCGCACAGCTCAAAAAGGGGTGTGTTTTTTCTGGCAAGGGGCATGGCCACTCAATAGTATCCCCAATTCAAATTACGCCACACAGTACTGCAACTTCATTCACATTTGATCATGCGATAGTGTCCATAATTCATATTACATCCCACAGTAGTATCACTTTACCTTATAAACGTTACTCCTCACAGTAGAGCCCCTTATTTACATTACAACACACTGAATTGCTCCTTATTCACATTACACCACACCCTATTGCTCTTTATTCACATTAGATGACAAAGTAATGCCCTTTCTATATGCAACGCCACATAGTAAAGCACCTTATACACATAATGCCACACATTAGTAATGCATTTATACACATTCCACACAGTAATGCCCCATACACATACAGTATGAGACACATCATTATGTCCTTATAAACATAATGCGCCTTACACATTATGACAACCTTTATTAATGCCCTTTTACACAATGTACCTTACACATATGCCGCACATTATTAATGCCCTTATACACATAATGACACACATAGTGACCCCTACACATTTGCTGCACATTATTAATGCGCCTATACACATAATGACACACATACAGTAGTACCCTGTTACACATATGCCTCCCATTATTAATGCCCTTATACACATAATGACACACATATAGTGCCCCTTACACATATGTTGCACATTATTAATGCATTTTTACATGACACACATAATGCTCCTTACACATATTCCAAACACTACTGCACAACCAACCCACTCACATGCACACAGCACTCACACTGCCACTAACACTGTGACCTCTGCCTCTGCTTGGATACAGATGTGTCCTCATAAATCTTGCCTCAATACTAACGTCGGGCACCTTTTTTTCTTTATTAAAATGCATCTTATTTGCATTGCTATGTGGCTAGGATGCACAAGCAGCTTCTGCTGATTAAAATGATATGCAGCATGCCTATATACTGTGTGAGACTGTGGCTGTATCTGCTTATAAAATGCTACGTACAGAATATAGGCATGCCGCATATCATTTTAATCAGCAGAAGCTGCTGATGCCCCATGGCATATCAAATGCCCTAGGCAATTGCCTAGTTTGCCTATGCCTATGGCCGGCTCTGATTGTCAGCATGTTGCGGCATTCGTTCATGCCGTTGGCTTGTATTCTGTTGAATGCCATGTTCTGCGGCATGCTTGAGGTGTGAGCTGGTAAGATGCTCACCGTGGTTTAACAATAAATCCTTTCCTCGGAATGTCTGTCTCCCTGGGCACAGTTCCTATAACTGGAGTCTGGAGGAGGGGCATAGAGGGAGGAGCCAGTTCACACACTTTGAAAGTCTTAAAGTGCCTATGCCTCCTGCAGATCCCGTCTATACCCCATGGTTCTGAATGTGACCCCAGCATCCTCTACCGACTAAGAGAAAAGGATTTACCGGTAGGTATTAAAATCCTATTTTTAAGAATTTTTAACCTGAGAATGCAGCCAAATCTGGGGGGGGGGGGGGGGGGGGGCGCGCAAGACACGGTCTGGAAAAGCCAATTGAAAAACTAATGAAATGCGGCACCAGCCCAACTGTCTCATTGACAGGGAGCTGCGCATCCAGCCCACATCAAGGCACACCCCTGTCAATCATTGGGTTGGGATGGATGAGCAGAAAGTCAGATGCCCCCCCCCCCTCCCAGGCCGGATGCATCTTTAGTACATAGACTACTGCAAAATAGTTCTGAGCCTGTGCCGCTGGGCAGGATTTAATGCTGGCCTGTGTTCTGTGCTGGATTTAGCATCAGTCCTGTGTTATTGACTTGAGGAATTTCTCCCATGCCTTGGAGAAGAAACGCCTTGACGTCAGCCGACAACCCACGTAGTTCCCTCAAGCTCCGTCTCAGCTGATTGCAGTAGCTAGGAGTCAGAGCCGGCCATAGGCATAGGCAAACTAGGCAATTGCCTAGGGCATTTGATTTGCCTAGGGGCATCAGCAGCTTCTGCTGATTAAAATGATATGCGGCATGCCTATATTCTGTATGTAGCATTTCATATGCATATACAGCCACAGTCTCACACAGTATATAGGCATGCTGCATATCATTTTAATCAGCAGAAGCAGCTTGTGCATCCTAGCCACATAGCAAAGCAAATAAGATGCATTTTCATTAAAAAAAAAAGGTGCCCAGCGTTAGCATTGAGGCAAGAATTATGAGGACACATCTGTATCCAAGCAGAGGCACAGTGTTAGCGGCAGTGTGAGTGCTGTGTGCATGTGAGTTGGTTGGTTGTGCAGTAGTGTTCAGAATATGTGTAAGGAGCATTATGTGTGTCATGTAAAAATGCATTAATAATGTGCAACATATGTGTAAGGGGCACTATGTGTGTCATTATGTGTATAGGGGCACTAATAATGTGCAGCAAATGTGTAGTGGGCACAATGTGTGTCATTATGTGTATAAGGGCATTAATAATGTGCGGCATATGTGTAAGGGACAATATGTGTAAAAGGGCATTAATAAAGGTTGTCATAATGTGTAAGGCGCATTATGTTTATAAGGACATTAATAATGTGTCTCAAATGTGTAAGGGGCATTACGGTGCGGAATTATGTGTATAAATGCATTACTAATGTGTGGCATTATGTGTACAAGGTGCTCTACTATGTGGCATTGCATATAGAAAGAGCACTACTGTGTCGTCTAATGTGAATAAAGAGCAATAGGAAGTGGTGTAATGTGAATAAGGAGTAATTCAGTGTGATGTAATGTGAATAAGGGGCTCTACTGTGAGGAGTAACATTTATAAGGTAAAGTGATACTACTGTGGAATGTAATGTGAATTATGGACACTATCACATGATCAAATGTGAATAAAGTTGCAGTATTGTGTGGCGTAATTTGAATTGGGGTTACTATTGTGTGGCCATGCTCCTTGCCAGCAAAAACACACCCCTTTTTGGGCTGTGCACCAAATGTGCGAACTGTTCCTATTTAAAATATAGGGGGTACAAACACCAAAATAAGGACTGCTATGGGTGAGGGATGATGGTCCTGGGAAAGAGGTGGAAGGTCAGAGGCCGAACCAACGGTGGTGCTAGGGGGCAGCAGCCAAAATCTTGCCTAGGGCATCATATTGGTTAGGGCCGGCTCTGCTAGGAGTTGTCCCAGTTTCCCCACTTTAACCTATTGCCGGGACATTCAGAAACACTTGAGTTCAAACACCATGGCTACGCAATTGCACAAGAAGAGAGTGCCATATTATGTAACGCGGCATCCGAGGGCGGTTAATATAGCCCATATAGGCTACTCATATGAACCTTACATCTGCTATACCACCAATGGTCACACATTGTAAGAGGAGATTTATTAGGGCTTAATTAATGCTGGAACACCAGCATTACCTCCATAATACAGTGTTATAACAGGTGCTGCTGCTTATTCACTATTGGGAGACTGGAATTTACATTGACAATGACTTATGTTTGATAAAACTGCATGGGAACACATGCTGTTCTACTGCCTGAGGGTTTCTGCTACTAATAACCAGCTTGTCTCACAACAACCTACTGGATTAAAAGTGGATACAAAGTATCATTATTGGAACATCTGACACTAAATTTATCTACTGCATTATTTTGTTATTGGGCTCCATTTCTAGGCTTTTTTTTTTTTAGCCTGATTAAGTATTTGTTTTGTTTTCTGTATCGAGCCTACTTTATTGTGCAGGATGTTGTGTCGTACCTATTATTTGATCTGTGCCTGTGTCACTGAACAGGAAGTTGTGAGAGGCCTGTGTTATTAGTCACATGTCGGACAACAACAACGGGCATCGCCGGTCAGTGATGGGATGGTGAGAAAAATCCGATCGCATGGGCGTTCGCAAGGTGATTGACAGAAAGAGGCTGTTTGTGGGTGGCAGCTGACCATTTACTGGGAGTGTCAGGGAAAATGCAGGCGTTCCCAAGCGTATTCAGGGAGGGTGTGTGACTTCTGCTCCGGCCCCAATCATCCCGTTCTCATCGTACTGAAGGAGTCAGTCCTGGGCTGTGCACAGACTGGATTTTTGCAGCTCTGTATACACATGTGATCACACACTTACACAGCGAATTTACACTCCCCCTGGAGGCGGCGACAGTGGCGTAACTAGAAATTTTTCTCCCCCAAGCCCAAAAATCCTTCGGCGCCCCCCCCCCCCATAATTGGCACTAGCAAAGGTAGAAAAATGCGCGCCGGCAAAAAGGGTGTGTGGCTTTGTCAAAATGGGCGTGGCTTTGTGTGGAGGGCGTGGCATTGCAGGAAAAGACTACCTTATACCCCAGTTTTGCAACCTGCACGCCCAGACGTTGGCCACCACAGGAAAGAAAAATAATCCTGATTCATGCCCCTTACATTATTTGTCATTTTTCCTCCTTATAGTAATGCCCAGTATACATTATTCCACATACTGCAATGGCCCTTAGACATTATTCCACACACAATAATGCACATGACACAATATGCACACACTGTAATGCCCCAGACACATTATGCCACACACCGTAATGCCTGTGACACATTATGACAGGAATCGCAATGCCCGTTATACATTATGCTACACACTGCAATGCCCCTGATACATTATAGCACATACAATGTCTGTGACACAGTATGACACACACCACAATGATCCTGAGACATTATACCACATACCACAATGCCCGTGATATAGTATACTACACACCGTAATGCCTGATACATTATGACACACACCGTAATGCCCATTACACATTAAGTTCTACAGTAAGGCTTCTAATTACTTTTAAATTACCTGCTCGTTGCCAGGGGTTTCATGCTCTTGGTTCCATGCACGGTGCCAGGGGTTTTCATGCTCAGGGTGTCATGCTCGTTGCCAGGGGTTTCATGCACTGGGTGTCATGCTCGTTGCTAGGGGGTAGTGCTTGTTGCTAGGGCCATGCTCCCAGTGCCACATATGCCCCCAGTGCCAGATATTCCCCCACAGTGCCAGGTATATGCCCCTAGTGCCAGATATTCCCCCACAGTGCCAGGTACATGCCCCCAGTGCCACATATACCCCCCCCCCCAGTGCCACATATGCCCCCTCAGTGCCTGCTCCCCCCCAGTGCCAAATATTCCCCCACAGTGCCACATATGCCCCCTCAGTGCCTGCTCCCCCCAGTGCCAAATATTCCCCCACAGTGCCAGGTATATGCCCCCAGTGCCAGATATTCCCCCACAGTGCCAGGTATATGCCTCCAGTGCCAGATCTTCCCCCCACAGTGCCATGTATATGCCCCCAGTGCCAGATCTGCCCCCACAGTGCCAGGTATATGCCCCCAGTGCCAGATCTGCCCCCACAGTGCCAGGTATATGCCCCCAGTGCCAGATCTGCCCCCACAGTGTCAGGTATATGCCTCCAGTGCCAGATCTTCCCCCCACAGTGCCAGGTATATGCCCCCAGTGCCACATCTGCCCCCACATTGCCAGGTATATGCCCCCAGTGCCAGATCTGCCCCCACAGTGCCAGGTATATGCCCCCAGTGCCAGATCTGCCCCCACAGTGCCAGGTATATGCCCCAAGTGCCTGCTCTCCCCCCCCCCCCCCCCACGGAGACACGGAGTGCATCGCGCGTCTCTCCTGCGTCCCTCCTGGCTCTCCCCCCGGCTGGTCTAATAAAGGAAGTGCCGGTTCGTGAGCCAATCAGAGCTCACGAACGGCACTTCCTTAGACCGGCCGGGGGAGAGCCAGGGAGGGACACAGGAGAGACGCGCGATGTGCGTTCCGTGTCCCTCCAACACAGCAGGGAGGGAGAGGAGACCGCAGATTGACATGCGGACGCTCGTCCGCATGTCAATCTGTTCTAAGTCAGTGGCGCCCCCGCAGCCCCTCGCCCCCAAGCCACCGCGAGGACTGCGGGGGCAGTAGTTACGCCACTGGGCGGCGACTATCTGATCGCAGGACAGCAAAGCCCCCATAGTGTGTCGCTGCCAGGTGAGTACAGGGCCTCATGTTCTGTAGCACTAGCTGTGCTGGTTATGGAGAGTTTGAATAGTAGCTGGGGAATTCCCGCTGTGCAGTCAGTGATGACATTTGTCCGACAGCGACAGGGTGGGTAAGGCATCCCGGCGGTCAAAATACCGACGCCAGGATCCCGACCACCAGAATGCTAGCAGGGGGTGAGCGCAACGTGCTGCGGGCTCTGTGGCTCTATTTCCACTCGTGAGTGTCATGGACACCCACGAGTGGGTATAGCTGTGTCCGCGCTGCCGGCATTCTGGCAGTCGGGATCCCAGTGTCGGTATTCTGACCACCGGGATCCTGACTACATCCCGCAGTGGCATTTGGGGGGTAGCAATCCAGTATTATGCAGCTGCCCCTTGGGATACATTCAACAGAATGGTTCCTTTATTACATATCATGAATGGGGTTGACTGCGGGCACAGATCATGTTTATGTCTCCGTTATAGGTGTGTACTGTTGGTGTCATTACGGGGACTAGGGTCTCATTTAGCATCACACGCTGGTGCTATGTGATCGCATCTGGACACTTTTTTGGCCCAGTGCGCACGCTCAGGGACGGTTCCGCGCAGGCCGGGCAATGCATTTGCGGGGGTGGCGATGCAGCATTACAGGGGCGGGCATGTGACATTACACGTGGCCGCTGTGATGTGGAAAATGGCGGCGACCTGACTGCCTTTGCATCCATGTGAAGAAAGGGTGGCTTCACTTATTCAGAGATGCATTCACAATTGAATTGTGATCGCATCGCTGCCCGCCATTAGCATGCGGGGTGGCCTTGACCTGTGCTTAGCGGCTCCGAGCATGGGAGTGATAGCAATGCTGAATAAGGCCCCACACCTCCTGTCATAGCTATTAGGAAACATGTCACCTCTGGCTGTTCCGGGAAATAACTTCCCCATCACTGTGTATATACATGTGCTGCTGCTCAGTTTAGCCAGTGCCTCCCCACATATTTACCTCACCGCACGTCACTGGTGAACTGGGTCGGCAATAAAAAAAAGAGATAAAACAATACAATAGTGTGATGTTGCAATACAAAAAAATTAGCCTTCAACAGGTGAGTATTGGAAGAAACAAGGTGTAATAATAGTCCCATCCAAGAGATCCAAATGATCTCATCATTTCACCACACATGTGATGAAATGATGAGAGCTGTGCATTCTCTTACATGTATGTTTACTTCTACAATATTGGTGTAAAACACATAAAGGTTTCTTTGTAGCTTCATCCTGTTATCCACATAAATGTTGATAATGTATCATGTCCATCTCATATGTAAATAACGATAAAAGGACCAAATTGTAGTAATATACAATCAAACGAGACAGAATTGTTTTTGAATTAAAAACAAAGTGTAGGTTGGTTGTACCATATAGATGAAATAATTACTGAGACTGAAGAAGATGGAACCCAGGTATATGCTTCAGTATATATATTGTTTGTGGCCTGTCGTACCCCAATAAAATTAGGACACTTCTTTCTACGCGTTTCAACGCACTGCAGTGTCTTTTTCAAGATGTGTCTGTTTAAGCAAACACTTTAACGGCTATGTGCTTTTACAGCCACCATATTGCTTGTAGAACAATAAAGTTGTGTAGTGTGTGTTTAATAAAATGGCAAACAGTTTAATAAAATGGCAAATGCATTTTATTGTAAATATACACACAAGGTACACTATACTATTAACAATTACAAGGCAGGATGGTATCCAGGGACGGATCTAGACTTTTCTTTAGGGGGGCGGTTTACTGTTTAATCTTAACTCCTCCCTCTACAGTCCCAACTCCTCCCATCTGCAATCTTAACTCCTCCTCTCTCAATTCTGACTGAACTTTTTGAGTGAGACTGAGATAGAGCTTTGTGATTGTTCTATGTACATGTGACTGTGCTATGGGGTAATTGTATTTATTAGCCCTAGTACCCACACACCAGCAAGTGAGGGGCAAATGCTCTGTAACCCTTGCTCTCCTGGCTCCTCTGTGCTGCTGTGGTATAAGCTGCAGCACATCGTTCTGCCTCAGGCTCTCTTCTGCTCAAAAGTGGGTGTGGCTATGACTGTGTTAGGGGGGGGCGGTCGCCCCCTTCGCGCCCCCCCCCCTCCCTAGATCCGGCCCTGATGGTATCTTACTTACTAAGTCCTCACAGTAGTATATAGGATTACAGATGTTTCTTACTCCTACTGTTACATGCCATCAGTATTCCTGTGTCTGCAGGACTGGGTTACCAGCTCACACAGCATCCTACACCACAAATTCTTTTTCCCTTTGCAGAAGTGTGAACGCCTGTGCAGCAGAGCGCCTGCAAAAACATTTTGTGCAAAACAAGACCAGCCCTGAACTTACTCTTCATGTGCATTGATTCTAACATTGGAGGGTTGGCTTTTGATGTCACACACCCGTCCAGCGTACGCCCAGCCACGCCTGCGTTTTCTCCGGCACGCCTGCGTTTTTCCAAACACTCCCTGTAAACGGTCAGTTGACACCCAGAAACGCCCTCTTTCTGTCAATCACCTTGCGGCCAGCTGTGCGATTGGAATCATCGCTAGAACAAGGGCAAAACCACAATGGACTTTGTACCCGTACAACGCGTGTGCGCATTGCGGTGCCTACGCATGCGCAGATTAGCCATTTTTTCCACTGATCGCTGCAGCGAACAACGGCAGCTAGCGATTAACTCGGAATGACCCCCAAGGTGTCTGGGTTCCTGTATACAATGGAGTGTATAGGATCAGATTACCTGCAGCTCCATACATAAACTTTTTACTACTTAATTTACTCATCCTAATCACATCTGATTGTACAGCTAGGGGACTTAAGGGAGGTACACACGGAGAAGATGTGCGCTGAGCGAGTGTGTATGGGGGGGCGACCGTCCATTTCACCCAGCGGTGAAATGAGCGATCTACTAGATTTGGCATGCATGCATGCATGGCAAATCTTGAGCCAGCGATAGCGACGCGCTGGGCTACGCATTGGTGTCGCCAGCACCCCTACACATGGAGTGATGTGTTCTTAATTTCTGAGCAGATTGCTTAGAAAGTAAGTGAACATCGATCCGGGTGTACCCCCCCTTAGATTACAGTGAATTGTTTTACACATCGAACACAGCATATAACCAAATAAAATACATATTCCAAATATAACAGATAAAATATAACTGTACAATATAATAACACAATACAATACAATATTGCTATCATATCGGCAATCAGTGGAGTCCATGGGTAGGACCAGGGCTAGGAAAGTAACCGTCTTTCTTTTACCACTGTATGACACAACATGTAGGCTGTATCGTCACCATCGGCACCGGGCAGGCTATTTTAGGAGAGCACTGATAAAGGGGCAGGGCACATTTTGCTGTTAAAATAGCCTAGCGGGAACTACGGGTGTGCACCGGGCCAATTTTCGGGTTTTGCTTTTGGATCTTGATCTCCTTCGTGTTTTGGATAAGGCTTGGTTTTGCCAAAACCACCCAATGAAGTTTTGGAACTGTATTTTTTCAAAAAAAATCATCAAAACAGCTAAAATAACAGAATTTGGGGGTGTTTTTGTTCCTACAGTATTATTAACCTCCATAACATTCATTTTCACTCATTTCCAGTCAATTTTGACCACCTCACTGCTCACAATCTTGTTCACAAACATGGGGGGGGGTAATTCTGAGTTGATCGCAGCAGCAAATTCGTTAGCAGTTGGGATAAATTCTAGTGGGTCGCTCACTTCAGCGCTGTGTGAAGTGAGCGGCCCCCGTCGTCGTCGTCCCCAGCTCAGCATACATCACGCTGTGCTGAGCGGGGGGAGAGATGTGTGCTGAGCTGTCTGTGTTAAGATCGCTCAGCACACATCTCTCCCATCAGTACTGGCCTTAAGGCTCTCGAAGGCTTAGGCACTAAAACAATGAGATTATTCCATTCACTGTATGACCCCTAGATGCAGCATTTCCTTCTATTCCTGTTTTACTGCTGCCCGTTTAGCCTCAGGTATGTGATATGGCCTTTGTTTTATCACCACCCCGGGTGGAGTAATAATATCAGGTTGTATGATATGAGTTTTCCCCGTGATGGCCGAGAACACATCCTGGTACCGTGCTACCAAGTCTAACACTACTTATTTCTGGCTGGAATTCAGGGTGACTTCCATAGGAACCTGACAATATGGGATTTTCATGGCCACTAAAGAGAGTTGACTGGTATTTTCTTTCCAGGGTTTTAATAAATTCACATGGTAGATTTGAACTTCCTTCCTTCTACCCTCTTACCGAACACTATATTTAACTTAATCACACTTAACAACAGTCCTACCCTCCAAGCCACATACAGTATATAAGTCAAGTAAATAATTCTGTTAAGTTGTAAAATAGTTTAAGGGCTGCTTTCCCGCTTACACAATCAGCTGCTGTTAGAGCACTCAGGGGGTCATTCCGAGTTGTTCGCTCGCTAGCTGCTTTTAGCAGCATTGCACACGCTAGGCCGCCGCCCTCTGGGAGTGAATCTTAGCTTAGAATTGCGAACGAAAGATTAGCAGAATTGCGAATAGAATTTTCTTAGCAGTTTCTGAGTAGCTCCAGACCTACTCACAGATTGCGAACAGCTCAGGCCGTTTCGTTCCTGGTTTGACGTCACACACACGCCTAGCGTTCGGCCAGCCACTCCCCCGTTTCTCCAGCCACTCCCGCGTTTTTCCCTGACACGCCTGCGTTTTTCCGCACACTCCCAGAAAACGGCCATTTTCCGCCCAGAAACACCCACTTCCTGTCAATCACACTCCGATCACTTCAACGATGCCTTAATCGCTCCGTTGCGAAAATCAGCAACGAGCGAACAACTCTGAATGACCCCCTCAGACTCAATTTAATCCCGGGTCTTTTGCTGCGTAGTAGCATCCAGCAATGTGGTCCCTGTTCAGTCACCAAATGTGACAAGGATCACATACACCGGGTAAAATTCAAACAGCAGTTTTATTCTTTATGCAGCAGTAAGGTCACTCAATGTTTGTAACATCAGTTCACAGCATTGTTGACAAACAACAATGGTATATACTCCAATGGCTCCTAAAGTAATCCCAAACCCCCAGCCTATCACCTGACCAGCTTGTTCAGCATCAGAAGCATTATCCTTGTGTGTAGACAACATTCTTAATGACATCTAACTGGTGCTACTAATCAACTTCCCTGCAGTTTAATCTCTGGCCTTACATAAAACCTGGACTTGATCCATATTTAACTGCTGTTACATATTTAAACAGGGAATTCCTGCTGTCCCTGCCACAATATATGTGTCAAATAGATCTTAGAGAGTGCTAGCTGACCACACCCAATAATTACATATACATCAGTGGATTGTTATGATATATAAATTCCTATACTTGAATTATATATAGTAATCAATAAAATCTTTTTAATTAAAATGTATTGTGTATTGCTTCCTTAATGTTTTTATATATGTAGTAAAGGATTACTACAGGCAGACTGTGAGCTTGGTGGAGAGGATGCAGTCAATTTACCGACAATCAAAATCCAGACGGTCAAAATACTGACAGCAATTGACCGACGGTCAAAATCCCGACATCGTCAAAATACAGACATTTAAAATACAGACAAGGTCAAAATAGGACTGAATGAAGATGCTTGTCACCATTCACTCCTATTGTGGGAACTGCTGAATTGGCTTAACCACAAAGGTCAGCCCCAATTGACTTTGTGGTTTCCCAGGGCTGGGGCTGGTTACGCTTTTGGGGGGACCTGCAAGTATTTTAATTTTTTTAGCTCTCTTTACTTTTACAGACAGAAACATGCACAGATCTCACTGATCTATGCATGCTTCTGGCTAAATCGCCAGTCTGAACCTGGTCTATTATACTAACGAATTTTGGTAATGTTTTGTATGCAAGTGGAAAAATCACACCCCATTACATTTGCGGTTTTGACTGGTTTCAATGGGAAAACATCTGGATGTAATTTTTGGTAGAGGCTGAAAACTTGCGATTTTGCCAATTCCCGCACCCTATTACATTTGCGATTTGCAACAAACTTATGATTTTGCAGTAAAAATCGCATGTTCCACAAAATCGCGACCTATTACATTTAGCCCCAGATCTGAATTTTACTTCAAACTTTGAGAACATTGGTGTTTATGCTATCATTGATGTATATCCCTGAATAAATGATGTGAGGATGAAACGCGTAGGGTAAGGTGCCTCATTTAATCGCCACATTGGAAGCTTCCCGTGTTTGAGCTCATTCTCAGTAGTAGTATAGATGGATTATATGCCTTAGATATGAGTTCAAGATTATGAACCATGCAGTGGTAATGTATCGGACTGGTTACTGGCTGAAGAAAGCTGGACTGGACTGGTTACTGGCTGAGGAATACAGCTGGACCGGACTGGCTACCAGCTGAAGAGTTGCTGCTGGACTGGCTACCGGCAGAAGAATACATCTGGACTGGACTGGTTACCGGCTGAAGAGATGCTGGTAGACCAGACTGGCTTCCAGTTTCGGAATACAGCTTGACAGGACTGGCTACCAGCTGAGGAATACAGCTGGACCGGACTGGTTACCGGCTGAGGATATGCAGGACCGGACTGGTTACTGGCTGAGTATATGCAGGACCAGATTTGTTACCGGCTGAGGATATGCAGGACCGGACTGGTTACTGGCTGGGGATGTCCAGGAAAGGACTTGCTACTGGCTAAAGATTTGCAGGATATACTGGGCCTGATAGTGCCACATGGAAGAAGCAAAACAGGTTCTCTTGTCACACTAACTATGTGACTAGTTTCACAGGCCCCTTCCTGTTCCTGAACATCTGCTTTGCACCCTTAGGTAGTCTGCCATTGGTGGAAGGAATTAGAGTGACCAGATTATCCCTTTTACCTGGGACGCTCATGGATTACACAGGTAGCAGAGATACCAGAAGCTGTACATAAGAACCTGCTGATTACTCACACAAGGGAAACCTACACAGGTGGCTTAATCAGGAGAGAGTAACACAGACACATGCGGCAGCTTACAAACTGAAGTCTGCGTGGAGCTTGCAAGACTAATAGACCCTACACACATGGCGATGTACCGCCGAGGTGCCCGACAGCTGATACGGCCAACGGGCAACCCGGCTGCAGGGGGGAGATGACAGGGGGAGTGAATTTTCTTCACTCCTCCCATCACCCGCCTCCATAGCAGTGCAAGCTAATATGGATAAGATTGTCCATATTGGCTTGCATGTTTAAACGAGCCAGCACCAACGATGAACGAGCGCGGGGCCGCACATCGTTCATCGCTGGTGCCTATACACTGAAAGATATGAACAATATCTCATTCATTCATTAACGAGATCGCTCATATCTTTCAGTGGTATCGGCAAGTGTGTAGGGCCATAAGAGAAATCCTGAAATCCATGCAAAACAGAAGGACAGGTACAAGGAACTCTTAGTACCAGCAGGAAATAGTCCAAGATCCTGACACTTTCATTTAGTGGCAGTTTCTTAGACACTATATTAAAAATGTAAACTAGATTCCAATTAATTTTTGTCAGGTGTAAATGGTGAGTGGGTAGATCTATTACAACTAAATATAAATCTAAGGAAGCAATACACACTAGGTTTTAATTCAAATGTTTTTATTGATTACTATAATTGAAGTATAGGAATTTATATATCCTAACAATCCAGTGTTGTACATATAATTACTGGGTATGGACAGCTTGCGTTCTCTAATATCTAATTGACATATTTTAAACATTTTGGTTCTTTCTAAAGGTGCACACAAACGGTGCGATTCTGCCTAAAGGCCGATTTTGACTTTGCGACTTCCCTTGAACTCCCCGGAGCCCATAACCACTGGCTATGTACAATTTTGACTATACTAAACTAGATTGAACACTTTCCAGTCAAAATTGACCTGCCTGCAAAGTCTATTTCTTCTTGCTACACAGACCCCGCAGGAGCGTGCATGGCCGTCGCAAGTTGTATACACACAGTGTGATATGTACTGTTTTACACCAATATGAACTATACAGTCCATATCGGTAGTTCAAACTGCACCGTGTGTATACACCTTAACAGAGTGCCCTCTTGGAAGACCAGCAGTTTTAAGTGTGTTTCAGGACATTACATTGGTATATACGAGTATATATATATATATATATATATATATATATATATATATATATAATACGTAAGCGAAATGTTGCACCACAGGAGGGCACACAAGCATTGTTTACAGAGTGGGGCATATACTACCCTGTTGGAGTGTTGGGCTTTTGTATATATATATATATATATATATATATATATATATATCTGTATTGTGCATCAACTTAAAGTTTATATAATCTTACATAAAACACACTATTTTCTTGACATACTGCAGTAGTAACAGCAAAAACACAGGAAAAATAAGATTTTAAACCTACCGGTAAATCTTTTTCTCCTAGTCCGTAGAGGATGCTGGGGACTCCATAAGGACCATGGGGAATAGACGGGCTCCGCAGGAGACATGGGCACTAAAAAAAGAACTTTAGCTATGGGTGTGCACTGGCTCCTCCCTCTATGCCCCTCCTCCAGACCTCAGTTAGAGAAACTGTGCCCAGAGGAGACGGACAGTACGAGGAAAGGATTTTGTTAATCCAAGGGCAAGATTCATACCAGCCCACACCATCCACACCGTATAACCTGGAATATACGAACCAGTCAACAGTATGAAACAAACAGCATCAGTCAAAGACCGATCAAAACTGTTACATAACCCTTATGCATGCAATAACTATATACAAGTCTTGCAGAATGTTGTCTGCACTGGGACGGGCGCCCAGCATCCTCTACGGACTAGGAGAAAAAGATTTACCGGTAGGTTTAAAATCTTATTTTCTCTTACGTCCTAGAGGATGCTGGGGACTCCGTAAGGACCATGGGGATTATACCAAAGCTCCAAAACGGGCGGGAGAGTGCGGATGACTCTGCAGCACCGATTGAGCAAACATGAGGTCCTCATCAGCCAGGGTATCAAACTTGTAAAATTTTGCAAAGGTGTTTGAACCCGACCAAGTCGCCGCTCGGCAAAGCTGCAATGCAGAGACGCCTCGGGCAGCCGCCCAAGGAGAGCCCACCTTCCTAGTGAAATGGGCCTTTACCGAATTTGGTAACGGCAATCCAGCCGTAGAATGAGCCTGCTGAATCGTGTTACAGATCCAGCGAGCAATAGTCTGCTTAGAAGCAGGAGCGCCAACCTTGTTGGCTGCATACAGGACAAACAGTGCCTCTGTTTTCCTAACCCGAGCCATTCTGGCTACATACATTTTCAATGCCCTGACCACATCAAGGGACTCGGAATCCTCCAAGTCCCGCGTAGCCACAGGCACCACAATAGGTTGGTTCATATGAAAAGAGGAAACCACCTTAGGCAAAAATTGAAGACAAGTCCGCAACTCAGCTCTATCCACATGGAAAATCAGATAGGGGCTTTTGTGAGACAAAGCCGCTAACTCAGATACTCGCCTTGCAGATGCCAAGGCCAACAACATGACCACCTTCCAAGTGAGATACTTTAAGTCCACCGTTTAAAGTGGCTCAAACCAGTGAGACTTAAGGAACCGCAACACCACGTTAAGGTCCCATGGTGCCACTGGAGGCACAAAAGGAGGCTGGATGTGCAGCACTCCCTTCACAAAAGTCTGGACCTCTGGGAGAGAAGCCAATTCCTTCTGAAAGAAAATGGATAGGGCCAAAATCTGAACTTTAATGGAGCCTAATTTTAGGCCCAAATTCACTCCAGTCTGTAGGAAATTAAGAAAACGGCCCAAATGGAATTCTTCCGGAGGAGCATTCTTGGACTCACACCAAGACACATACTTCCTCCATATACGGTGATAATGTTTTGTTGTCACCTCCTTCCTAGCCTTTATCAGAGTAGGAATGACCTCATCCAGAGTTTACATTAGCCACTGCGGTGATGTTGTCTGACTGGATCAGAACCGGTAGGTCACAAAGCAAATTCTCCGCTTGACGAAGGCCGTTGTATATGGCCCTTAATTCCAGTACGTTGATGTGTAGACAAGCCTCCTGGCTTGACCATAGACCTTGGAAGTTTCTTCCCTGTGTGACGGCTCCCCATCCTCAGAGGCTCGCGTCCGTGGTTACCAGAACCCAGTCCTGAATGCCGAACCTGCGACCCTCTAGAAGGTGAGCACTCTGCAGCCACCACAGGAGAGATACCCTGGCCCTGGGGGACAGGCTGATCATCTGATGAATATGTAGATGTGACCCGGACCACTTGTCCAGAAGGTCCCACTGAAAAGTCCTTGCATGGAACCTGCTGAATGGAATGGCCTCGAAAGACGCCACCATCTTCCCCAGAACTCGAGTGCATTGATGCACCGACACCCTTTTCGGCTTCAACAGGTCTCTGACCATTTTCTGGAGTTCCTGGGTCTTTTCCCTCGGGAGAAAAACCCTTTTCTGCTCTGTATCCAGAATCATGCCTAAGAAAGGCAAACGGGTCGTTGGAACCAACTGTGACTTTGGGAGATTGAGAATCCAGCCATGCTGCTGCAACACCCTCAGAGAGAGTGACCCACTGTTCAGCAACTGCTCTCTTGATCTCGCTTTTATTAGGAGATCGTCCAAGTACGGGATAATTGTGACTCCCTGCTTGCGCAGGAGCACCATCATTTCCACCATCACCTTGGTGAAAACCCTCGGGGCCGCGGAAAGCCCAAACGGCAACGTCTGAAATTGGTAATGACAATCCTGTACAGCAAATCTCAGGAACGCCTGATGAGGAGGATATATGGGGACATGAAGGTAAGCATCCTTTATGTCCAGGGACACCATATAATCCCCCCCTCTAGGCTGGCGATGACCGCTCTGAGCGATTCCATCTTGAACTTGAACCTTTTTAAGTATAGGTTTAAGGATTTTAAATTCAGAATGGGTCTGACCGAACCGTCCGGTTTTGGGACCACAAACAGGGTTGAGTAATAGCCCATCCACTGCTGAAGCAGGGGAACTTTGACCACCACTTGTTGAAGACACAATTTTTGAATTGCATTTAAAACTATCTCCCTCTCTGGGGAAGACGCCGGTAGGGCCGATTTGAAAAACCGGCGAGGAGGCACCTCTTCGAATTCCAGCTTGTATCCCTGGGAAACAATGTCTATTGCCCAGGGATCCACTTGTGATTGAACCCAGACGTGGGGCAGACTCCCTCAGCGGAGCCCCAGCGTCATGCGGTGAATTTTGCAGAAGCCGGGGATGACTTCTGCTCCTGGGAACTAGCTGTAGTTGGCAGCTTTTTCCCCCTGCCCTTACCTCTGGCAAGAAAGGAAGATCCCCGTACTCTCTTGGATTTATGCGACCGAAAGGACTGCATCTGATAATGAGGCGTTTTCTTAGGCTGTGAGGAAACATAAGGCAAAAAAGTTGATTTACCTGCAGTAGCTGTGGAAACCAGGTCCGTGAGACCTTCCCCAAATAAGTCCTCACCCTTGTAAGGCAAAACCTCCATATGCCTCTTCGAGTCGGCATCACCCGTCCATTGTCGGGTCCATAGGGCTCGCCTAGCAGAAATTGCCATAGCGTTGGCTCTGGAACCCAGTAGGCCAACGTCTCTCTGAGCATCTCTCATATATAGGACCGCATCCTTAATATGACCCAGGGTCAATAAAATGGTTTACTTATCCAGCGTATCCATATCAGCAGATAAGGTATCTGTCCATGCTGCAACAGCGCTACAAACCCAAGCTGACGCTATCGCCGGTCTGAGTAACGTACCAGTATGTGTCTAAATTGACTTCAAGGTAGTCTCCTGCCTGCGATCAGCAGGATCCTTGAGGGTTGCGGTATCTTGAGATGGCAGCGCTACCTTTTTGGATAAGCGTGTCAACGCTTTGTTCACCCTTGGGGAGGATTTCCACTGTATCCTGTCCTTAGCCGGGAAAGGATACGCCATAAGAATCCTTTTGGGAATCTGCAGTTTCTTGTCTGGGGTTTCCCAAGCCCTTTCAAACAACTCGTTTAGCTCATGTGAAGGGGGAAAAGTAACCTCAGGATTCTTTTCTTTAAACATGTGGACCCTCGTGTCAGGTACAGAGGGGTCATCTGTTATATGCAACACATCTTTTATTGCAATAATCATATAATGAATACTTTTTGCCAACCTTGGCTGCAACTTCGCATCATCGTAGTCGACACTGGAGTCGGAATCCGTGTCGGTATCAGTGTCTACTATTTGGGATAGTGGGCGCTTTTGAGACCCAGACGGTCCCTGTGACATAGTGAAAGGCAGGGCTTGACTCCCTGTACATTCCCTGGACTCCGCTTTGTCCAACCTCTTGTGTAATAAATTCACATTTGCATTTAAAACATTCCACAAATACAACCAGTCAAGTGTCGGCATTGTCGACGGAGACACCACACTCATTTGCTCCACCTCCTCCCTAGAAGAGCCCTCCGCTTCAGACATGCCGACACACGCGTACCGACACCCCGCACACTCAGGGAAATCTCTAATCTGGAGACCGTTGCCCAACAAGGCCCTTTGGAGAGACAGAGAGAGAGTATGCCAGCACACACCTAGCGCCACTGACCCTGGAAAAAATTCCCAGATATATAGAGCGCTTTTTATATATATAACAACTGCGCCAAATTATGTGCCCCCCCCTTCTTTAAAACCCTCTGTCACCGTGTTCAGCAGGGGAGAGTCTGGGGAGCAGCTTCTCAGCGGTGTGCTGTGGAGAAAATGGCGCTGGTTAGTGCTGAGGGATCAAGCTCCGCCCCCTCAGCGGCGGGCTTTGGTCCTGCTCGATTTCTTTAAAAACTGGCGGGGGTTTTCTATATACAGCCCTCAGAGCCTATATATAACGTCTGGCCAGTCCTAGAGGTTTAAAATTGCTGCCCAGGGCGCCCCCCCTGCGCCCTGCACCCATCAGTGCCTGCCGTGTGTGTTGTGTGTGGGAGCAATGGCGCTGCGCGTTACCTCAGTGAAGATCTGAAGTCTTCTGCTGCCTCTGAAGTCTTCTATCTTCTTATACTCACCCGGCTTCTATCTTCCGGCTCTGTGAGGAGGACGGTGGCACGGCTCCGGGACGAATGGCGAGTGGAGAGCTGCGTTCCGACTCCCTCTGGAGCTAATGGTGTCCAGTAGCCTAAGAAGCAGAGCCTAGCATTTAAGTAGGTCTGCTTCTCTCCCCTCAGTCCCACGATACAGGGAGCCTGTTGCCAGCAGGGCTCCCTGAAAATAAAAAACCTAACAAAATTCTTACTTTCAGAGAAACTCAGGAGAGCTCCCTGTAATGCACCCAGTCTACTCTGGGCACAGTATCAAACTGAGGTCTGGAGGAGGGGCATAGAGGGAGGAGCCAGTGCACACCCATAGCTAAAGTTCTTTTTTTAGTGCCCATGTCTCCTGCGGAGCCCGTCTATTCCCCATGGTCCTTACGGAGTCCCCAGCATCCTCTAGGACGTAAGAGAAAAGTTAAGAGCACAATTAACCCACAAAGAGCCCTTCCAGAGAGAGACAGATTATGGAACCAGCCCACGGCGCCCTTATCGCTATTGCCAAGCTAAGCTGGGTCGCAGACTAAGTACCTGGATTAGGGATTTAGTACACTAGTAAACCGCTTCCCGCTGCTCAGAGCCGTAACTAGGTATGTGCGCTGTGTGCCTTGCACACAGCGCAGGATGATCTGGGGCGCAACCAGCAGCCGCCACCACAATCAATATTAGGTGACGGTCAGCTCTGCCTATCCCCGCTCCAAGCCGGAGCTTAAGACTGAGAACAGCGCGCACAGTGAGTGACGGGAGGAAATGATGCTGCTGCAGTGCGGCCACCTGTCTCCTCCCCGTCCGGCGCTGCCAATTCGGATCTCCTCCTCACCGCCGCGGCCACCTGTCTCCTCCCCGTCCCGGCGCTGCTATTCGGGTCTTCCCCCTTCACCGCCGCGGCCACCTGTCTCCTCACAGTCCCGGCGCTGCTGTACAGTTAGTTTCCCCCTCACTGCCGCGGCCACTTAGGATGCTGGGGCATGCGCGGGCGTCACTATAGCAGCTGGAGCTACGGAGGCAGCGGCCGGGAACGCCAGAGCTGGGGGACGCGATGCGGCGCTGGAACCGCTCCTTACCTTCCTTGTCCTCCGCACTCATCCCTCCGGGACGGGGGCCCACAGCATCACCACACAGGCGAGATGAGGGGGCGGGGGGGGGGGGGGAATGAGGGGGGTTGGGTAGCTGTACTGGGTGGGAAGTGTCTGGCCAGCTCACCCTCAGATCACCTGGACTGCAGCTCACCCTCAGATGATCTGGGGATGAGCTGCAGTCCAAGTGACCTGGGGGTGAGCTGCAGTCCAAGTAACCTGGGGGTGAGCTGCAGTCCAAATGATCTGGGCCAGATCGCTTGGACTGCAGCTCACCTTCAGATCACTTGGACTGCAGGGACATGGTGGAATAAATAAAATAAATGTAACAAAATTTTATTTATATATATATATATATATGACGAAGGGGCTGCGACCCCGAAACGTTGAATAAACAGCACATTTGGTTTCACCACTTTGAAAGTCTCCAAGTGCCGTCCTTATTGCCAGCAGTTGTACATGGGACGCAGTTCCAGGAGGAAAGGCACGGGAGCAGTTTTCATCAACGCTGGGGAGCGTGAGGAGTGCCGGGTCATTTTGGACTGTATGTATATATATATATATATATATATATATCTCACAGCCGCCCACCGCTGACCAACGCACGCTGCACTGCCACTGAAAGCTGACCACAACTGGCGGTGGTCAGAGGGACATCAACGCCGCAGCAACAACTGACAGCTTAGTACCGCCGCATCCCCCGCAGACCATGGGCTCCTCCTCCGCCGCCGCCAACCGTCCCTTCCGCACCTCCGCTGCACGTATCGGGTATTGTTTCCCTGCTTCCCTATATCCCTGCTGTCACTTTCCCTGTCCCTTCTGTCACTCTCTGTCACTCTCTCTCTCCCTGTCCCTGAAATGTGGATCATACCGTGTGCTGTAATGTGAATTTCGGCTCATACCATGTGCTGTAATGTGAATTTCGGCTCATACTGTGTGCTGTTATGTGAATTTCGGCTCATACCGTGTGCATAAATTTGTGTGTCCAGCACTTTTTTAAATAAGCTATTCAGCCCGGCGTGTTTATCCCGGCGCACTCCTTTTTAACAGCAATCGCTGGAATATATACATATGCCAGAGGGGGGACCCACACGTGACGTTTGTAGGGTCAGTGGGGAGCCCAAACACTGCAAGGAGAGGCAGCGAGACAGCTCCGCAGTGGTGGTGGGTGAGCATTGATGGCGCTGGGAGCCATAAACACTGGCTGATCGTGGCAGCTTGGGGGGAATGCTCACACACTACACCTTGCCCTCTCTCTCTCACTCACACACACACACACACACACACACACACACACTCACACTCACACACACCACTACACCTTACTCACACACTTTCTCTCTCATTGTGTAGGGGCTCTTACTGTGCTGTAACGTGCATAAGGAGCTCTTACTGTGTGGTGTAATTTGAACAACGGATACTACTGTGAATTGGTACTATTCAGTGGCCACGCCCTTTCCCTTTGAAGCCACGCTCCTGTATTTTAGACGCGTGCCTACAGCGAGCACGTGCCCTGTTTAAAATATGGGAGGGGGGGGGGGCGCCAATGCTGTTTCTTGCACACAGCGCTAAAATGTCTAGTTACGGCACTGCCGCTGCTATAACACCTTGGTAACGCTGAGGTAAACTGGAGGCTTTCCGGAGGAGCTGCACATCCTTGTCAGCCAGCGTCTGTGTCAGCTGCAGTAGGGAAAATGGCGCTTTTGAGCTGCTAGATCTGCTCATAGTGAAGCCCTGCCCCTTCAATGGCACGCGTTCTTCCCGCTCTTCTTTATACTGGCTGATGTGTCTGTGTGCATACAATGGAGACATTCCCCTTTTATGGCTGTAGTGCCAGTCTGGGTACTGTGTACACTACAGTGTACTTAGTCAGGAGACTCAGTCCGCCCCATGTAGAAGCTGTGCATCTACGTACCCTCATGCCGCCATAATGGTTGGCGACCCACTAACCGGGATGCCGATTTAGTACTCACCAGTCTTCATTCTTCTGGCTCTGTTAGGGCTGATGGTGTGCTGCAGGAATGTACGCTCGCCGTGGTGGGGCTTGCGAATAGTTCCCTCAGGAGCTAGCGTCCTATCAGCGGGGAACGGGACCATTAACCCTTAGTGGGGTTGGGCCTTTCCCCCCCTAAGTCCCACAAAGCAAGCAGGCTGGTGCCATCCAGTCCTGCCTGAAATTAATAAACATTAAAAATTAATGTAGAAAACTCTTCAGGAGCTTCCAGAGACGTAACCGGCTCCTCCTCGCACATTTTCTAAACTGAGTCTGGTAGGAGGGGCATAGAGGGGCAGATGTATTAACCTAGAGAAGGCATAAGGAAGTGATAAACCAGTGATATGTGCAAGGTGATAAATGCACCAGCCAATCAGAACCTAACTGTTAATTTACATATTGGAGCTGATTGGCTGGTGCCTTTATCACCTTGCATCTATCACTGGTTTATCACTTCCTTATGCCTTCTCCAGGTTAATACATTTGCCCCAGAGGGAGGAGCCAGCACACACTATCAAACTTCTATAGTGCCCATGGCTCCTAGTGGACCCGTCTATACCCCATGGTACTAAATGGATTCCCAGTATCCCCTAGGACGTAAGAGAAAAAAAGACATACAGTATTACAACAGCACAAAAGTAAAATCAAAAGAGCAGCTATAAAGTACAAACCAGACAATGATCACAAAGTAGTGGTAGTATCAGCAAAATATTGTAGCTACATTAGTGTATTCCAGTTCATTTATCACGTAGACCACCATGTAATATTGTAATTTTTTTGCACTGTTGGCGGTTTGTATGTTATTTAATGTATACCCCATATGATGATGTTCTGTAGGCTCCTGCTCAGCAGGAGGAGCATGTCTTCTGGCGTCTGTGGAGCGCAACCTCTCAGTTACCACAGTGACTAGGACTGCGCTGCCTGGATGCACGTCAGAGGGGGACTTCTGGTCATCGGAATCCTGTGCACCAGCAATGGTGGGCAGACACGGTGAGATTT
This sequence comes from Pseudophryne corroboree, assembly GCF_028390025.1. Taxonomy (NCBI): domain Eukaryota; kingdom Metazoa; phylum Chordata; class Amphibia; order Anura; family Myobatrachidae; genus Pseudophryne; species Pseudophryne corroboree. The sequence goes on from NC_086445.1 coordinate 68,284,393, forward strand.
AAAAGCCTGGTTAAGGGGGCGTGGCTTGGCGAGCTGAGGGACGGACGTGTGGGGAAAGGGCTCCTATGTAATTGCCCCTATATAACCCCTTTTTGCTACTGTGAGTGGCACCCCCTTTGTTTTCCCTGCCACCGGAGTGTGCCCTGCAGCCCTCATACCTGTTTCCTCCTACCGCGGGGACTGGAGCGCTGACCTCCGCAAGGTTCCAGCCTGGCTGACTTCCGGAAGCCGGGACCTGTGGTAAGAGCCGCTGCACACAGGAAGCCCTCTCGCCGGACTGGGGGCCGCCGCTGATGCCACACCAGCCCCTACAGCCTCCGCATAGCGCACTAGCTGCCTCCCGCTCTCCCTGCGGCTGCTGGATCTAGCTCAGTGAGCTGCTTCCCCTGCTGCAGTGCGGCGGCCATCTTCTCTTCTGGCAACTTCCAGCAGCAGCACAGTCTCCTCACCTAGGCTGTGCAATCTCCAGCTGTGGGGACATTGACAAGGTCTCCTCCACCTCTGACAATACTGATGGCCTGTGTGCCCACAAGAGACAGTGAGGGGTGTGTGACCTGGCTACTGAGGGGATAGATCACATTTCGCCAGAGCTCTTACATTTTGGGGGATAAACCCTGCTTACCCCTCTCTACCTGGAACTCTGCCAGCCCGGATCTTGCTGTGCCCCCTGGGAAGGACGGGTGCCGGCTGCGGAGTCGGGGAGCGTCATTCTGAGCTCCCGCGGATTGCGGCCTGCCCGGACCTTTCAGACCGGGACCTCGAGTTGGCGCCCGGACCGGCGCGCACATCCGGAGCATAGTTGGAGGCTGCACACCACACACGGGCTACATTAACGCCCCAGACGCCGTCGGACCCTCCATTACCGCCTCTCTTTTAAGCAACTTACACACGGCCCTCTGGCTCCCCCTAACAGCACAGTCTAGTATTTGTCATCATCTCCTATCCTAGCTACGCTTTGTGACTTTTCATAAATGATACTACATCTGAGACTTGGCTATTTGGGAGAGGCGCTGTGCTACATATATTCTGGCCTGCTCATTGCCGTAATTTCCTGTTGATATAACCTACTGCATCGAGATGTGACGTATATAACCCAGACAAATTACTCCTACACGCCTTTGTTGCGCAGAACTTTGAGTTGCCTATCTACTTTTTTGTGATGTAGTTTTCTAGATTATCCTTTTCACCCATGTGACCTTCACAAATCTACTCTCTGCACCCACTACAATTGCAAGTAATCTATTTTTGTCTCTTGTTACCTCACATGGAAAAGTTCCTGGTGTCCACACCAATGTCCTCCTCTGGTCCTACACCATGCATCCGTGAAGACACTCTCCACAGAAATTCTTCCGATTCTGACTGCTCCACCACTCGCTCCCGATTCCAACGAAAACGTACAAGCACTACGGTTACTAATGAGAAGCTAGCGGGCATCAAGGAGGCCATAGATTCCACTTTGACCCAATTAACCCAGCATAACGGCCGCTTGGATGAAGTCGAGCAGAGGGTTTAAGCGTTGGAAGACGAATTACAGTCTGCACAGACCACTGTAGAGGCCCAAAATAAGGAAATTAAAGGCCTTACTGACAAGCTTGATGACTTGGAGAATCGGAGCCGTCAAAATAACCTGAGGGTTGTGGGCATACCGGAATCGGTGAAGGGGAACGACCTGCTAAATATTCTCTCTAACTGGTTACCTGAAAAATTAGACATGGGCCTCAAGGGATCACCCTTGGCCATAAAAGAGCTCATAGAATAGGACCTGAATGCAGAGATTCTTCTGGATGCCCTCGCCCCGTTATTATGAGAATCCTAAATTACGCAGATAAAACCAAGCTCTTAGACCATTGCCGGAAATCGGACAGTCTATCTTACAAGGGAGAGAGACTACTCATATTCCAGGACTTTTCCAACTACGTCGCTAATAAACGCAGAGAGTTCGCTCCGTTATGCAAACAATTGTTTGATGATAAAGTCAAGTTCTCGTTGCTATATCTAGCTCGCCTTCAGGTTTTTGTAAATGGAAAACCACTCTTCTTCGATGATCCCCTGGCGGCGAAGGGCCATTTTGCTCATCCTGATACTTGACTGCTAAGTAATTCTTGATGTTTGCTTTCCTTTTCAATTGTTACCACCTATGGGTCACACGGTGTTAAAGGTGAAATGTTGGCATACCATCTATGTATGCCAGGAGTTATACCTCTACTTGTTTCATGTTTGTTAGGTTGATGTTTTTGTATGTTCGTATTTGGGGTTTTTTCTGCCTGCTGGAATGCTGGGCCTCGGTCCTCCATAGGTTGGCCCCTCTTTGCTCGCTGGGACAGGGAAGCACACCATTTTATCTATATAATCTTTTTACTCTACTCTCCATATATGTGGATAGGGTAGTATGACTAACCATGGTCCTTCCCAACCTCCTGGCCCGGTAACTGCTCAACTTTTTGATTTCAATATAATATCCTGGAACATGGAAGGCCTTAATAGCCCCGTTAAACGCAAAAAGGTGCTCGCACATCTTTCTCTTATGACTCCTCACATTGTCTTTTTACAGGAGACGCATTGGATGCACGAACCCTCTAGTTCCCTAAAAGCCCCCTGGATTGAAGACTGTATCTCTGCCCCCTATACTAACAAAACCAGAGGTGTTGCTATTCTTTTTCATAGGAATCTTCAATACTCAATTCTCAAAAAATTTGTTGACCCTGAGGGTAGATTTATCTTATTCGATGATTCTATTGACAATACGATATATACTTTTTTAAACCTTTATGCACCCACTGGATCTAACAGCTCTTTTTTTGCAGGTATTCTACAGAGAGTTTTATCTTGGGGCGGTCAGAATGTAATTTTAGGAGGTGATTTCAACGCGGTCGTTGATCCATCCATGGACAGGTCTGGGGTGAGTACCAAATGGGTCGGACCTTCCTCTGATCTTCTTTCCTCTTTCTGCTCTCAACTCGTCTTACTAGACCCTTGGTGCATACATCACCGAGATTTCTCTTTTTGCTCACATTCACACTCTACTCATTTTTGCATTGATTATCTTTTCTTGTCTAAACATCTTTTCTTTAAAGTTTCTCATACCTCCATTAAAGACATAATTATATCAGCCCATGCCCCTATAATTTTGTCCCTACACTTAGCTTTACCTCAATGTATCGCCAAATGTTGGAGATTCCCAGCGTATCTCCTTCATTCTGAGGACTTCTTATTACATCTCAAACATACCTGGCTTAACTACGTCACTGACAATATAGATCAAGAGTCTAATGTCCCACTTTTCTGGGGAGCTTTTAAAGCTGTCCTTAGAGGACACATTATTTCTTATGTCAACTCTAAACGTAAGAAATTTAACTCTAAATTGCAGGAACTGAGTGCAGCACTCACACTTGCTTATGTACCTATAAATGTTGCGATAGTCCTACCCATAAAGAGGAGTACCTCATGGCGAAACAAATTTATGATACATTTCTTACCGAACAGGCCCAAACCAGCTATGATTATGGCAGGAATAGATTTCATAGATGGGGGAATAAGTCAGGGAAACTACTGGCTAAACTGGTCAGAGGGCCTCGAAACAAGACATTGGTGGACGCATTACACAGTTCTGGAACTATTCTTTCTAACCCAAACGACATCTGTTCTGCTTTCATGCATTTTTTTAAATCGTTATATGGTGTGGGCAGTGGCGGATCCAGGGGGGGGGGGGGGCACTCAGGCCCGTGCCCCCGAAGTCATTTGTGGCAGTTTTTTTATTTTTCTAATTGGAGAGCAGCAGCCGTATTACTCTCCCTCCGCCCCCCTCCCCAACCCTATGTGTCCGCGGCGCCGCACAGGGATATGACGGGCGCCCACTGAGATTGTGTTACCAGCGGGCGCCCGTCTCTCCTCACCGAAAGCCGGAGGCAGGAGCTCAGTACTGAGCTCCGGCTTCCGTCGCTGTCACTGTGCGGCGTTCGCTATGGGAGAGACATCAGTCATGACGTCTCTCTCATAGTGCTGAGGAGCGGACGCCAAAAGAGGAGAACTGCAGCAGTCTGGAAGTGGGAATGGGGCTCGGTAAGTATGATGTTTTTTTCCTTCCTTAGTGCAGCGGGGGCATCTACTGGGGGCAAACTAAGGGGGGACATTACTACTGGGGGGCATCAACAAGGGGCATTACTACTGGGGGGCATTATACTGGGGGGCATTACTACTGGGGGGCCATCTATTGGGGGCATTACTACTGGGGGCAGCTACTGGGGGACATTTTTTCTGGGGGGGCATCTACTGGGAGCAAACTACTGGGGGACATTATTACTGGTGGCATCTACTGGGGGTATTTACTACTGGGGGCATTATTACTGGGGGGCATCTACTGGGGGCATTACTACTGGGGGGTCATCTATTGGGGGCAAACTCATGGGGGGCATTACTACTGGGGGCAGCTACTGGGGGACATTTTTACTGGGGGCATCTACTGGGGGCAAACTACTGGGGGATATTATTACTGGTGGCATCTACTGGGGGTATTACTACTGGGGGCATTATTACTGGAGGGCATCTACTGGGGGCATTACTACTGAGGGTGTCATCTATTGGGGGCAAACTACAAAGGGGTTAACTACTGGATGCAAACTACAGGAGGGCATTACTACTGGCAGCGTAACTACAGGGGCATTACTACTTGGGGGCTAAACTACAGGGGGGCCAAACTACTGGGGGCATAACTACAGGGGCCAAACTACTGGGGGCATTACTACTGGGGGCCAAACTACAAGGGGGGCATAACTACAGGGGCTAAACTACAATGGTGCAAACTACAGGGGGTCATTACTACTGGCGGCTAAACTACAAATAGGCAAACTACTGGGGGCATTACCACTGGGAGGCTAAACTAAAGGGGGGGTAAGCTACTGGGGTCATAACTGCAGGGGCATTACCACTGTGGGCATAACTACTAGGGCGCTAAACGACTGGGGGCATTACTACAGTCAACATTACTACTGGGGGCAATACGGGCATTGCATAAGGGGCACCACTACTATGGGGTCTATATAAGGGGCACTACCAGTACAGTGGACATTGCATAATGAGAACTACAACTGTGGGCATTGTATAAGAAGCGCTACTGTGGTGGGCATTATGTGTATTACGGGGTGCTACTACTGTGGGCATTATTACTATTGTGTGACCACGCCCCATTCTTTTGGAGACCATGCCCCTTTTTGTGGCGCGCGCGCAATACCTTTATTACTTGGGCGCCGTGGGGAGGGGGGTGAGTTCCACCACCTCTCTAGGACCACTTTAAGCACTGCTGCCCGCCCACTATGCAAGTACTCCAGCCGCAGCCAGAGCAGTGAGGGGCCGGGCATCCTACGTATCCAGGCTGGCAGCCTCTCACTGCGCTGCTGCGGCTGGAGTATTTGCATAGTGGGCGGCATCCTGCTGGTACTAGTCCAACCTACCACGGAGCGCCTCACATTGAAGACCGGAGCTGCTGCGGAGTGCGGCGGGTATGATGGCTGAGAAACAGCTTCCGACCTCAGCTGCTGAGCCTGGACACTGGTGCCAGGAAGCAGGCTTAGGTAAGCAGGAGGGGGGCTGGCCAGCTTTGCTGCTGAGAGGCAGCCCCTGTGACCAATTCACTACTCACTTCCCTGGCTGCAGCCCACATATGAGAGTTCTCTTCAACCCCACACTCACACACTGACACACACAGCCCCCTGCCCCTCACACACTGCACCCTGCCTCTCACACACTGTCCCTCACACGCTGCCTCCTGCACCCTGACCCTCACACGCTGCCCCCTGCCCCTCAAACGCTGCCCCCTGCACACTGCACACCACATGCACCGAAGCCGCACGCAAATGTACTTGCCCCTTCCATGGTGCCCCCCCTATCATTTTCTTGTGGATCCGCCCCTGGGTGTGGGTACTGACAATGACCTGGATGGACAATCTTTTTTGAACGAAACTCAGCTGCCGGAGCTCACGTCGGAGGAGAGGGATTTATTGGATAGCCCTGTCACCGATGAGGTCCGAGCCACCATTAAGTCTCTTCCCAATGGAAAGAGCCCTGGGCCCGATGGCTTCAGTGCCGAATTCTATAAGATGCTGATATGCTCCCTGTTCTAATGAAGTACTATAATTAAGGGTGGTGGCATTCGCTGATGATCTTCTCCTTTTCGTGTCTGACCCTCACCATTTGATTCCACAGTTGATTGCTGCAATCGACCGCTTTTCTTCTTTTGCGGGATTCTCTGTTAACTATGGAAAGTCGGAGGCATTGGCCATATATGGCCAGGCGAGAGTGGGTTGGGGGGGTACTTTTCCCTTTAAATGGGCAACTACTTATATAACTTTTCTGGGTGTTGCTCTCGCTTCCCATCCTTGCCATCTATATAGATATAATATTACCCCCGGTTTTGCGCAAGGTTAAAATGGAGCTGGATCTTTGGCAGAATCTGCCTCTTAATTTGCTAGGACGATGTAACCTGTTTAAAATGGCCAGCTTCCCAAAACTCCTCTATATATTACAAATTACTCCTTTATTAATATCCAGATCGGATCTATCCTCGCTCCATAACCTACCCAATATCAAACAATATAACATTGCCTGTCTTCTCCGCATTGCTATGGATTGGCTTGGAGATAATAACTATTATACGGATTCCATTCTAGACTCTCAATTCTGCGCTCCTTTGTCACTCAGCTATCTCCTCCATGCCAGACCTTCCAAACTGACCATGAGTATATCTGATAATTTATTGTTATTTTCTACCATTCAGGCGTGGAGACTGGCGAGAAAACCTCCTAAACTTCGACATTTCTATTCACTATCGCTACCTCTGGAGTTTCAGGAGGGGAGAGCTTTGAGGCCCTTCACTGCCTGATATTCTTCTGGCATTCGCAACCTACGCAATTTACTTAATAACTCTCATCTCCCACTGTCCTTTGCGGAGGCGAAGGACAAATACGGTTTACACCCCCAGCATGAATTTTCTTAATTCCAAGCTGTCCACTATCCTTAAAATTTTTTGCCTAAATTGACGGTTTGGGTGATCTCCTCAACTCCCTTGACACACTTCTCCACTCTAATTTTTACTCTATCTCGATTATCTATGCTCCTATCCGTATAGAAATAGACCCAGACAGGGATCTTCCATAGCTGTCTCAATGGTCCTCCCGTATTTCAACAATCACCACTGACTCCCTTCTGGAACATTTCCAGTTAATTTTGAAACTTATTCCAGCTAGTTCGTACCAAGAAATGGCCTACAAATTGCTCCACAGAGCTTATATCTCACCTAAACGCTGACATTTAATGGGCATCTCTGAAGAGACGAGGTGTACTAAATGTCTAATGGATGAGGCGGATCTCATGCATTGTTTTTGGGATTGTAATTCGGCCCAAACGTTTTGGCATGAGGTACATAGATATGGAACTATGATTCTAGGCATACCCTTCCATTGTACTATGTCCTGGGCACTATTTGGCTATCTAGCGGACCAGACGGATATCCCTAGGATCAATAAAAAACTTATTGTAATATTGTCAGCGGTCAGTAGGAAAGCAATTTTACAACAATGGATTCATAACTCAGCTCCCACTATCTCAATGGTGACCTCTAGATTATTTTTTCTATTCACCATGGACTATTCACCATTTTCCACAAGGAAAAATTAACTTCGGTTTTATTCCAATGCTGGGATAGCTATATTCAGACACTTCCCATAAACACTAAACAGGCAATTCATAAATGCTTCCAGTCCACTTCATGGTATTTACTCCACACTATAGACCATCCAAACCCATTAAGCCTTTAATATTATAACTTTCCATTTCTTCTTTTGACTCTCCCTCTGCTCCTTTATATGCTCTACTATATGCCGGGTCGATTGGTTGATTAATTTCTTGGATTTGGGGATTTTTCTGTGGATGGATCGACGACTTCTAGCAGGTATTATATATATATATATATATATATATATATATATACTTTTGTTTCTTTTTCTTCTTATTATTTTTATTAACTTTTTTGTTGTGTTTATGTCTAGAGACATTGACGCAATGTATCTATACCGGTGGAGATTTATTGTTTTTTGTCTCTCATATTTTGACTGAGTCCTTCAACTCTCCGTCATTGCAAGTTACACATATGTTCTTTTGTTAGAATGTTTAGATGTATTAGTTGTGGAAAATTTTTGAAAAGGTGTTTGGATTTCTCTTTGCTCTATTGTGAGATTGAATATTTTCTATTCTGCAATTTTCTGGCAAGATGACCCTATGCTCAGATTGTTATAGAATACTGCCTTAATAATCTTGTTTTTTTTATTATTTTTTTTATAATCTCAAACTGTTATGCTTCCATTTCTGTAATATGAGAAATCGTAATAAAAAACATTTTGAAAAAAAAAGAAGAAAGCCTGGTTAAGTGAATTATGTGTTTAGAATTATGCTGTTTGTACCCTGGAGAGTCATTCCTTGAAACATTGGGCTGTGCTGATTTAGGTCTTGGTCTCAGATGGAGTGAAATGCGTGAGAAACTGAACAAGGAGTTCACCACACCAGTAGGAGTAACCCCAGGAACTTATACGAGGCTTAGCCCTGTATGGGGCGGAGACTGGGAATCAGCGTTTTATGGGCGTCGATGCACCGTTTGGGGGAAGAGGTCTGGGCAACGGAGGTGTCGGACTGTTTGTGGGGAAGGCCGTGGCGGACGCGTGAATTCACACACAGCCTATGCAACTCAATAGATGGCTTCCCGCTTACTGTTTAGGCAAGGAGGGAGGGGTGGGGGGTTGCAGGGCCTTGGCATACGCTGCGCATCCCCCCACATGTTAGTGTAAAGGGTTGCAGTTCTGCGATTGGGGCCCTTAGTGTAGTAAACAACGAAACAATCCTCTCTATGAAATATATGCATTTGAAGAATTTATATGTTAGGTTTTTTTTTTTTTAGGATTTTTATGTGTATAGGTCTCAAATATTCCTTAACTTGTGACTGTTTATTCATATTTATTCTATTTTATTTTAAATATTACTGCAGTTGATAACATTGTATTGGATTTATCCAAATTTGATTACTCTAACAAATGAGTATTCAGCATATGTGCAAATAAATCAATATATGATATTTTAAAGTTTGTCTGGTGAGGCTATACATGACTTAGACCACATCGCTATCATTACATCCCAGCACCAATACCTCTATAATATCACACCATTACTATAATAAAGTAATCCCATGTCTGCTCGCCCCCCCAATACCATGATAACAGACTCCAGGGGTAATTCAGACTGGATCGCGGCAGCGATCGCAGTCTGATTTACTATGCGCAGGGCGCACTGCGCATGTGCAGCCAGTGAGATGCGACAGCATCTCAATGGTGCAATCGCCTCTGCCTGATTGACAGGCAGAGGCGGTCGCTGGGCTGGATGGGGCGAGTCACTGGATATTAGAATGCCGTTGGCGGGGTGCGGTCCCCGCCAGCATTACCCCACACTGGACAGTCCCATCACATCATTACATTACACCCGATCAGACTCACTTGTAAATCATTACACAGACAGCTGCCTCCTCACACCACTATATCCGCTGTTCATCCATTACATCTTGTATTGGCCCCCCAGCATCGCCCCATCTTACCAACAACTCATCAACCAATATGACACAAGTCAACACAAGAGGCTGGAGAGGAGCAGCTGAACCCACTCCCTGTCCCTGAGACGCTGCGTAATGTGTGCATGGCACTGTGATCCATCAACGCCGCGGCACCATCATTACCACGTAGAATGGTGGGTGGGGCTCCCACTGACCACGCCCACCGGGAATGTCTGAATGGCAGAGAGTGCTCCCTTTTGCCACGCCCACAATTCCAAGCCATGCGCCAGCCTTCAACAGTTTTCTTTTCCAGCTGTCAGAACGAAGAGGCGTCTCCTGCTCCCGCCCTTGTGACTGCCCCGCATGGTGTGAGTACCGCAGCAGTGGGGCGATGGGTTTTGGGAGGGGAGGTGGGGGGGGCAATTTGCCCCTTATTAGATTTGGTGTTGCTGCTAGAATGGAAATGTAAAACTTTGATGGCATTGGGAGAGAGGGAGGAGAGACTCACAGGCCAGTGTCGGACTGGGGCAATGCACTGTGGAGAATACACTATAGTCCCGTGCAGTATAACGTAACATATGTATAATTATAGTGCACAGTCTGGATCCTGATCGTCTAGTGGGGCCCTCCCCTATAATAGGGATGACCATTGATGATTCCTGATATACTAATTATTTCCTATTATGTCAGTAGGCACAGAAGACATGGCACAGAATAATCTTTTATGAAATCTACTTGTGTAAGTATGATTCTATATCTGCTTGTTAGACAACAGCAAGGTAGTATCTGACTGGCTAATAACCCATATGTTGCTGAGTCTCTAGCCTTAGTTGCAGAGTCTTCTTATTCCTGCTTGTTATCTTCCCCAGGGTCGTGTTCAATTGGCTATTAACCCACGGGTGTTCAGTAAGTGTCCCTCCAGCTGTTGTAGAACTAAAAAGGATATGTATACCAGCGCTGGCTGAACAGATTAATCAGTTAAAAATTTATATTAATAATATGATAATAATAATAATAATAAGGATGGTTTGCTTTATGTATAAAGGTAACAATTTATTTGACATAACACATGTAACAAATCTAAAAGAAAGGAATTCCTGTTGCCACAAGGTGGCGATAAAATTTCAATATATCTTATCTGGATTTAACTTCATAAATTCCACATTCTCCTGTATTAGAATTGTCCAGTCCTAAAGGCTAGGACAGCCTCCCTTTGTGCATTCACTGTAATGGGTAAATAGTTACCAGATCCCCACGTTGGTAAGCATCAGCGTTGGAACAAGTCCTTTAGAAGCTGTAGTGGTGAAGTAGACCAATTGGGTGATAGGGTCCAGTGATGGGAGAGAAGTCCAAATTATGCCGAAGGATGACACGGCTTTGCGGGCCGGTGAGGAGAACAAAGTCCAGATAGATAAAGTAAGCTCAAGTCCAGATAGATAGAGTAGGCTCAACGCGTTTCACTGGTATAATCCAGCTTCCTCAGGAGCATAAATTCTATGAGCATGGGGTACTCCATTTATACCCTTCCTAATGAACTAATTAGCACCACCTATTTGGGTTATTACTAATACAAAAAAGCAAACCATCCACTCTTACTCCTAAGGAGACCTCGGCGATCCTCAGGTCTCCTTAGGAGTAAGAGTGTACCTTGGAAGAAGGGGTTTCAAGTACGTGGTCACATGTTAGATATCATGTGACCACTGAGAAGCATTTTGGACCAATGGGACTGCTGTTTCTGCCGATCATGTGACGAGGCATGTCACATGATCGGCGCTATCTTATGTTTTTTTCTGTTAAAATAGGGTAATAATACTCGTTTTTTAAATATAATACAATTTATAACTAGATATTAAGATTGTACTTTGGACTGATTGTCTTTTATATTATTATTATGGATGGTTTGCTTTTTTGTATTAGTAATAACCCAAATAGGTGGTGCTAATTAGTTCATTAGGAAGGGTATAAATGGAGTACCCCATGCTCATAGAATTTATGCTCCTGAGGAAGCTGGATTATACCAGTGAAACGCGTTGAGCCTACTCTATCTATCTGGACTTGAGCTTACTTTATCTATCTGGACTTTGTTCTCCTCACCGGCCCGCAAAGCCGTGTCATCCTTCGGCATAATTTGGACTTCTCTCCCATCACTGGACCCTATCACCCAATTGGTCTACTTCACCCCTACAGCTTCTAAAGGACTTGTTCCAACGCTGATGCTTACCAACGTGGGGATCTGGTAACTATTTACCCATTACAGTGAATGCACAAAGGGAGGCTGTCCTAGCCTTTAGGACTGGACAATTCTAATACAGGAGAATGTGGAATTTATGAAGTTAAATCCAGATAAGATATATTGAAATTTTATCGCCACCTTGTGGCAACAGGAATTCCTTTCTTTTAGATTTGTTACATGTGTTATGTCAAATAAATTGTTACCTTTATACATAAAGCAAACCATCCTTATTATTATTATTATTGTTATTATTATTATCATCATATTATTAATATAAATTTTTAACTGATTAATCTGTTCAGCCAGCGCTGGTATACATATCCTTTTTATTGTCTAGTTTTGAGGAACTGACCTTCCTCCTACCTGCTGCTGTTGGTCGCACACCTGCTTATTTATTAGCTGTTGTAGAACTACCCATCCCAGCATGCCCTGCGGCAGTTTTGGCATGGCCAAATAGCAAAAGTGTGGCAAGGCATTCTGAGATGTGTAACTACAACAGCTAGAGGGCCACTTATTGCTCACATCTGCATTAACCCATTTGTAGCTGGGTTCTTAATTATTGTAAACATTTTTTGTAAATCTGTGGTCTGTTTCATATAGGGGGTCATTCCGACCTGATCGGTGCTTTTTGCACAGCAGCCGATCAGGTCGGAACTGCGCATGCGCTGGTGCCGCAGTGCGCCGGTGCATGCCAGACAGCCGACGGCTGTCGTAGCCCAGCGATCGCCTCTGCCTGATTGACAGGCAGAGGCATTCGCTGGGCGGCAGGGTGTGGGGGGCGTACCGCAGTGGCTGCGTGATGTCACACGCAGCCGCTGCGACCCGGTCAGCGACGACTAACTCTCTGCCAGTCGGGGGGAGGGGGGTCGACCTATAGACTATGTCGACCTAGCAACCCTGTCGACCTACTGCATGTCAACCAATAGTGGTCGACCTAATGACTGTCGACCTAAGTGTGGTTGACCCAATGACTTATACCCTGTGTACCTAAGCACCAGCCATTATTTACTGTTACAGAATTCAGTATGTGCAAGACACACATTAGGTTGACCACTGAAGGTTGACATTGCACTTAGGTCGACATGGGCGTTAGGTCGACATGTACTAGGTCGACAGGTCAAAAGGTCAACATGAGGTTTTTTACTGTTTTTGGTGTCGTTTTCTGTGTAAAATGATGGGGAACCCAAATTAGTGCACCGCGTCCCATCGCATGGCTCGCTTTGCCCACCATGCTTCGGGCAAGGATTACCATTCCAATCGTAGTCCACGTGGATCGTTAAGTATAAAAAAGTAAAAAAAAAAAAAAAAAAGTGAAAAACTCATGTCGCCCTTTTGACCTGTTGACCTAGTACGTGTCAACCTAACGACCATGTCGACCTAAGAACATGTCGACCTAAGGGCAATGTCAACTTTCAGTGGTCGACCTAATGAGTATCCCTGCAGTAATGTGTCTAAGGGCTCTGTACATTTTTTTTTTGTACCCAGGGCGTCAAAGGATAAGGCGGGAAAGAGCCCGGCGCCACAGCTTTACAGCGCTACCGGGGACCAGCGCCACAACCAGTAAGTCCTGTACTCTCTTTATTGTGTACTCTTTTTCTTTATTTATTGTGTACTTTTTTTCTTTATTTATTGTGTACTCTTTACTCTTTTTCTTTATTTATAGGCCCTACACATTAGGCGATTTCACTGAAAGATATGAACGATCTTGTTCATTAGTGAACGTGATATCATTCATATCTTTCAGTGTGTAGGCACCAATGATGAAAGATGCGCCGCCCCGCACTCGTTCATCATTGGTGCTGGAACGCTTATACAGTACATGCAGGCCAATATGGACAATCTCGTCCATATTAGCATGCATTGCTATGGGGCCGGGTGATGGGGGAGTGAAGAAACTTCGCTCCCCCTATTACCCCCCCCCCCCTTCTGCTGCTGGGTTGCCCGTCGGCTGTTTCGGCCGTTGGGCACCTCGGCGACATATCGATTAATGTGTAGGGCCCATAAGATGTGTGCTTTGCCAATTTCTACCATGCAATTTTAAGTTACATGGTACTGACATGGGCCCTCATTCCGAGTTGTTCGCTCGTTATTTTTCTTCGCATCGGTGCGATTAGTCGCAAACTGCGCATGCGCAACGTTCGCAGTACGCCTGCGCCAAGTAAATTTGCTAAAAAGTTTGGTATTTTACTCACGGCTTAACGAAGAAATTTCTTCGTTCTGGAGATCGGAGTGTGATTGACAGGAAGTGGGTGTTTCTGGGCGGAAACTGGCCGTTTTATGGGTGTGTGCGAAAAAACGCAGCCGTTTCTGGGAAAAACGCGGGAGTGTCTGGAGAAACAGAGGAGTGTCTGGGCGAACGCTGGGTGTGTTTGTGACGTCAAACCAGGAACGAAACTGACTGAACTGATCGCACTGGCAGAGTAAGTCTCGAGCTACTCAGAAACTGCTAAGAACTGTCTATTCACAAATCTGCTAATCTTTCGTTCGCAAATCTACTATGCTAAGATTCACTCCCAGTAGGCGGCGGCTTAGCGTGTGCAATGCTGCTAAAAGCAGCTAACGAGCGAACAACTCGGAATGAGGGCCATTGAGTGTATACATGGGAGGTCATTTAGACTGCATCGCTGCAGCGGCAGCGATCGCAGTCTGAATTATTTTGTGGAGTGCGCATGCGCAGCACAGTGCAGCATGGTCTTACCCACCCGCAGTGCAGCATGATCTTACTCGGGTACACATGTTACATCTGCCTCCCTGGTTTTCCTTGGTTTTAATGAGTACTGTACGTTTATTTGTGGCAGGGTTTGGGGAGGCACAGGAAGAGGAGGGTGGGACAAGCAGCCCCAGCAGCCCTCTCCTATCTATAATTACAGTAGCAAGTATTTTGATTACTACGGTGAACAATGTGTTTGATTCCTGTGGGGGTGAATGCTTTTGTTTGATTACTGCTGGGGACAATGTTAATGCTGTGGCCAATGTGTTTGATACAGTAACTACTGTACAGGGGCCAATATGTTTTATTATTTTTCCACACTGACAAGCCTCCAGGAGGATGAGGGCCCAACATGCCCAACATGCCCCACCACCACTACTCCCGCTCCCACCACCAATAAACCCACCTGTCCACTTCATCCTGCTGGCACCCCTGGACCATCAATAAGTAAGTATTCCTGTACTGTACATTACTGTACATGGTAAGATAAAGTATAGGAAAGGTCTACATTATGTGGACACATCTGTCAAAACATAGATTTTGACAGTAGTGTACAAACAGTATTTTACTGTCCTGTAAGCAGGGAGGTGCAGTCAGGGGAGGCAGTGCCTCCCCTGTCATTAATGATTAAAATAATACAAGTAAGATACTTATGACACATATTCTGTGTCATAAGTATCTTCGTTATATTATTATATTAATTTTAATACAGGTAAATAGTTTCGGAGGCACTGATAACAGTGCCTCCCGTTACCAATAGGAATAGGAATAAAGTGGGGGGCAGAGCCAAGCACTGTACTGTAAAAGCCCATTGGAAAAAGTTGACAAAGCGGCACTAATCTAAGTGCCGCGTTGACAGGGGCAGATGTGATTGGACAACGAATCCAGGGCTGGATCCGCTGGTTCAATCACCCAACGCAGTGTCAGCAGTGCTCAACTCCCTGTCCTCATTTTGCTTGAGTGACTCCAGCAGCAGCAGCAGCAGCGTGTCAACGTCCTCCGTGACCCCGGCTGGATGTGAGGTGGCCAGTTCCTGGGCACCCACACGCATGTTTGGTGCCTTCCACCTCCCCTTCGTGTGTCGCTGACTCCCCGCGCCGCCCCAATGAAGACAAGAGCCATTAGTAAGCTCCCTCCGCCGGAGCAGCTGCAGGGCAGAAGCGGCTTCTTTATCCGAGGTGTCCAGTGGTGTGTGTGTGTGTGTGTGTTCGTTCTCTCTCTCTCCCCCCCCCCTCCTGTGTTGAAGGTTGTAACTCCTCTTTTCCCCCCTCCTGTGTTGAAGTTTGTAAATAGAATTTTCATTTTTACAGGTACCCTTATTGGATTCTACATGGACAAGTGCACGTGATCGGCGTGGGATGTAGGTAAGTAATCTCTCTCTCATTTTTACAGGTACCCCTATTGGATTCCACATGGACAAGTAGACGTGATCGGCATGGGAAGTAGGTAAGTAAGTGTGAGTGTGTAAGTGTGTTTTAATAAATTTTTACTTTCAAGGTGTGTGTGTTGTTTTTATTTGGGTATTTTTGTTGTTGTAGAACTACAGGTACCAGCGGGCCCCTTATTTCTCTGCATGCTGGTACTTGAGGTACTCCAAGTACCAGCAAGCGGGGGAAGCTTGCTGGGCCTTATAGTTCCATAACAAAAAACAATATTTTCCCCCCCACACAATTATGGCTATCAGCCCGGCACCCACCGCCCAAGGGTGCTGGGGACAGCCTCTGGCTTCACCCCTGGCCCTTCGGTGCCTGGAGGGGGGGGACCCCTTAATTTAAGGGGTCCCCACTCCTCCAGGGAACCCCAGCTAGGGGTGACTAGTTGGGGGAGGGGGGGCTAATGCCACGGCCGGCTTTGGCATTATGTCCCTGGCTAGTGGAGCTCGGTGCTGGTTTTAAAAATACAGGGGACCCCTACATCTTTTGTCCCCCATATTTTTGGAACCAGGATCAGACTAAGAGTCCGGTGCTGGTTGTCTAAATATGGGGAACTGCAATAAATAGTGGAAAACTGCTCTAATCAAGCTGGTAACAATCCCCAGGTGCTGCGGGAGGGGGTTACTCTAGACAAGAAATACAAAAGGGATTTTTCCCATGCACTCTGCTGGCTGTTAGTCAGAAGAACTATATACTATGTAATAATAGGAAATTTAGAGCTCTTCGTTACATATGTTTTGCAAAAGATATGATAAGCCTCCAGGCCACTTCACGGCTGCTCTATTGCTGGAGGTCCCTAACTAAGCATAGATCCAAGGCTTGGACCCCACAAAGTCGGCTCAGGCCCGACCACCCCAGGGCAGCACACCATTGAAATACTAAAGTGTTAATATGTGTTAAGAAAGAAACAGAAGCTATGGGTTAGAAAGTGCTACAAAAATAAGGGTGTTAATAAAATACTCAAAAGAGTAATATTAGTGAAAAAATAGGAGTGTTACATAAGTGCTAAATAAATAATATGGCATGCTACCCCAAGGTGGCCCAGCCCCACCAGACCCGGGGGTAAATATGGGGAACCCCTGTCCAATTTTCCCCCCAGTATTTAAACAACCAGGACCGGCTCAAAGAGCCCGAGGCTGGTTATACTTACGAGGGGGGACCTCATGCATTTTTTTTAACCCATTTAGACCCTTCTCCATTGAGTTAATAGAAGCCCTGGACAAAAAATTGCATTCATGTCCTCCTCCCACTCCCTTCCCCAAACACTAATTGAAAAAAAAAAATCTATAAAAATGTACAATATATCACAAGTATGATGAGCAGGCAGGCAGCGGGCATTGGCGGCATCGGACTGAGATGCAAATTAGTGGTGGAGGGTTGATGGTGGGCGAGTTCGTAAGCCATTGGCAGTGGCAGCAGGCATCGTCTCAGAGGCAGTAGCAGGCATTGGCTCGGCGGCGGTAGGGGTCATCGGCAGGATTCGGCGGACATTATGGCTGTAGTGCCTCACCAGCCACTGACCTCACCGCACGCCAGTGTCTGTAAGAATACAGTAGGACCATTTCTAGGTCTGGGTGAGCCATTTTGACACTTGTGATGGAACCCAAAGGAAACAGTAGTCATTTTGGGAGAGACTAACTTAAGGGAGGCAGGTGCGATCAGCGGGTTAGGGTTAGGCTGCAGGGGGGATTTACATTTACAGAGGATGCTATTGTACCTGGTGAGGGTTTGGTATTACAGTGTAAGGGGAAGAGGGAGTTTAGGGATAGGCTGCAGGGAAGAGGGCTTTGGGTTAGTCACCACCAGGGATGGTTAAGTTTAGGCATCACTGGTGGAGGGTAAGGTTAGCCTATGGTAGGGAGGGTTAGGGATAAGCTGTGGAGGGGTTTTTAGGGTTAGGCTGCAGAAAAGGTTGGTTAAAGGTAGTGGGTAAGTACTAGTATTGTACAGTTGCCTAGTATTGTACAGTACTGTGTTTTTGTGTTTTTTTAGCCCTCTCGTATCTGTAATTAGTAAGTACTGTATTTGACTGTACCGTATACTGTATTATGCTTTACTACCCCAAAATAAATTCCCTCTGAGTGACACTAACAATACTGTAGTACTGTACTGTAATACGTCATATAAGTTGTGCTTTATAGGGTTCCCTGGGGGTCCTGGTACAGTATAAGCATCCCTTTTGTGTCCCCCTCCCAGGCCTAAAATAAGATTTTAAACCTACCGGTAAATCTTTTTCTCCTAGTCCGTAGAGGATGCTGGGGACTCCGTAAGGACCATGGGGATAGACGGGCTCCGCAGGAGACATGGGCACTAAGAAAGAACTTTAGGTATGGGTGTGCACTGGCTCCTCCCTCTATGCCCCTCCTCCAGACCTCAGTTGGAGAAACTGTGTCCAGAGGAGACGGACAGTACGAGGAAAGGATTTTTGTTAATCCAAAGGCAAGATTCATACCAGCCCACACCATTCACACCGTATAACTTGGAATATACGAACCAGTTAACAGTATGAAACAACACAGTATCAGTCCGAGACTGACGAAAAACTGTAACATAACCCTTATGTAAGCAAAACTATATACAAGTCTTGCAGAAGTAGTTCGCACTTGGGACGGGCGCCCAGCATCCTCTACGGACTAGGAGAAAAAGATTTACCGGTAGGTTTAAAATCTTATTTTCTCTTACGTCCTAGAGGATGCTGCGGACTCCATAAGGACCATGGGGATTATACCAAAGCTCCCAAACGGGCGGGAGAGTGCGGATGACTCTGCAGCACCGATTGAGCAAACATGAGGTCCTCCTCAGCCAGGGTATCAAACTTGTAGAACTTTGCAAATGTGTTTGAACCCGACCAAGTAGCAGCTCGGCACAACTGTAATGCCGAGACCCCTCGGGCAGCCACCCAAGAAGAGCCCACCTTCCTAGTGGAATGGGCCTTAACCAATTTTGGTAACGGCAATCCAGCCGTTGAATGAGCCTGCTGAATCGTGTTACAGATCCAGCGAGCAATAGTCTGCTTTGAAGCAGGAGCGCCAACCTTGTTGGCTGCATACAAGACAAACAGTGCTTCTGTTTTTCTAACTCTAGCCGTTCTGGCTATGTAAATCCTCAAAGCCCTGACCACATCAAGGGACTCGGAATGCTCCAAGTCACGTGTAGCCACAGGCACCACAATAGGCTGGTTCATATGAAAAGATGAAACCACCTTAGGCAAGAATTGAGGACGAGTCCGCAATTCCGCTCTATCCATATGGAAAATCAGATAGGGGCTTTTATGAGACAAAACCGCCAATTCCGACACTCGCCTAGCCGAAGCCAAGGCTAACAACATGACCACTTTCCAAGTGAGATATTTTAATTCCACTGTTTTAAGTGGTTCAAACCAGTGTGACCTAAGGAAATTCAACACCACGTTAAGGTCCCAAGGCGCCACCGGAGGTACAAAAGGAGGCTGAATAAGCAGCACTCCCTTCACAAAAGTCTGTACTTCTGGGAGATAAGCTAATTCCCTCTGAAAGAAAATGGATAGGGCCGAAATCTGAACCTTAATGGAGCCTAATTTTAGGCCCAAATTCACTCCAGTTTGTAGGAAGTGAAGGAAACGGCCCAGATGGAATTCTTCCGGAGGAGCATTCCTGGCCTCACACCAAGAAACATACTTCCGCCATATACGGTGATAATGTTTAGCTGTCACGTCCTTCCTAGCCTTTGAATGACCTCATCCGGAATGCCCTTTTCCGCTAGGATCCGGCGTTCAACCGCCATACCGTCAAACGCAGCCGCGGTAAGTCTTGGAACAGACAGGGCCCCTGTTGTAACAGGTCCTGTCTTAGAGGAAGAGGCCACGGATCTTCTGTGAGAATTTCCTGCAGGTCCGGATACCAGGCCCTTCGCGGTCAATCTGGAACAATGAGAATTGTTTGTACTCCTCTTTTCCTTATTATTCTCAACACCTTGGGGATGAGAGGAAGAGGAGGAAACACATAGACTGGAACACCCACGGTGTTAGTAGGGCGTCCACTGCCACCGCCTGAGGGTCTCTTGACCTGGCGCAATACCTCTGTAGTTCTTTGTTTAGGCGGGACGCCATCATGTCTATTTGGGGCAGGCCCCACTGACTTGCAATCTGTGCGAAAACTTCCTGATGAAGTCCCCACTCTCCTGGATGTAGATCGTGTCTGCTGAGGAAGTCTGCTTCCCAGTGTCCACTCCCGGATTGAACACCGCTGACAGTGCGCCCACATGATTTTCCGCCCAGCGAAGAATCCTGGTGGCTTCCGCCATTGCCATTCTGCTCCTTGTGCCGCCTTGGCGGTTTACATAGGCTACTGCGGTGATGTTGTCTGACTGAATCAGAACCGGTAGGTCGCGAAGCAAAGTCTCCGCTTGACGAAGGGCGTTGTATATAGCCCTCAGTTCCAGGACGTTGATGTGAAGACAAGTTTCTTGACTTGACCAAAGACCTTGGAAACTTCTTCCTTGTGTGACTGCTCCCCAACCTCGGAGGCTCGTGTCCGTGGTCACCAGAACCCAGTCCTGAATGCCGAATCTGCGACCCTCCAGAAGGTGAGGACTCTGCAGCCACCACAGGAGAGATACCCTGGCCCTGGGGGACAGGGTGATCAACCAATGAATCTGTAGATGTGACCCGGAGCACTTGTCCAGTAGGTCCCATTGGAAGGTCCTCGCATGGAATCTGCCGAAGGGAATAGCCTCGTAAGATGCCACCCTCTTTCGCAGGACTCGAGTGCAGTGATTCACCGACACCTGTTTTGGCTTCAATAGGTCCCTGACCAGAGTCATGAGTTCCTGGGCCTTTTCTATCGGAAGATAAACCCTTTTCTGGTCCGTATCCAGAATCATGCCTAAGAAGGTCAAACGAGTCGTAGGAACTAACTGTGACTTCGGGATATTGAGAATCCAGCCGTGTTGCTGTAACACCTACAGTGAAAGTGACACGCTGTTCAACAACTGCTCTCGTGATCTCGCTTTTATGAGGAGATCGTCCAAGTACAGGATAATTGTGACACCTTGCCTGCGCAGGAGCACCATCATTTCCGCCATTACCTTGGTGAAAATCCTCGGGGCCGTGGAAATCCCAAACGGCAACGTCTGAAATTGGTAATGGCAATCCTGTACCGCAAATCTCAGGTACGCCTGATGAGGTGGATATATGGGAACATGAAGGTATGCATCCTTTATGTCCAGGGATACCATAAAATCCCCCCCTTGCATTTAAAACTATCTCCCTTTCTGGGGGAGAAGCTGGTAGGGCCGATTTGAAAAACCGGCGAGGGGGCACCTCTTCGAATTCCAGCTTGTAACCCCAGGAGACAATTTCTATCGACCAGGGATCCACCTGTGAGTGAACCCAGATGTGGCTGAAAAGTCGAAGACGTGCCCCGACTGGGGCGGACTCCCGCAGCGGAGCCCCAGCATCATGCGGTGGATTTTGTAGAGGCCGGGGAGGACTTCTGGTCCTGGGAACTAGCTGTGGTTGGCAGCTTTTTCCCTCTGCCCTTACCTCTGGCAAGAAAGGACGATCCTCGTGCTCTCTTGTTTTTATTTGACCGAAAGGACTGCATTTGATAATGTGGCGCTTTCTTAGGCTGTGAGGGAATATAAGGCAAAAAATTTGATTTACCTGCCGTAGCTGTGGAGACCAGGTCCGAAAGACCGTCCCCAAACAATTCCTCACCTCTATAAGGTAAAACCTCCATATGCCTTTTTGAGTCGGCATCACCTGTCCATTGCCGGGTCCATAGGACTCGTCTGGCAGAAATGGACATAGCGTTGACTCTAGAACCCAGTAGGCCAATGTCTCTTTGAGCATCCCTCATATATAAGACAGCATCTTTAATATGACCCAGGGTTAACAAAATGGTATCCCTATCTAGGGTATCCAAATCTGCCGATAAGGTATCATTCCACGCTGCTACAGTGCTACAAACCCACGCCGACGCTATCGCCGGTCTGAGTAAGGTACCAGAGTGCGTGTAAATGGACTTTAATGTATTCTCCTGCTTGCGATCAGCAGGATCCCTGAGGGTAGCCGTATCCTGGGATGGCAGTGCTACCTTTTTGGATAAGCGTGTCAACGCTTTGTCTACCCTTGGGGAAGATTTCCACCGTATCCTGTCCTTGATCGGGAAAGGATACGCCATAAGAATCCTTTTGGGAATCTGCAGTTTCTTGTCTGGAGATTCCCAAGCCTTTTTAAATAACTCGTTCAGCTCATGAGAAGGAGTAAATGTTACCTCAGGTTTCTTTTCCTTATACATGTGTACCCTCGTGTCAGGGACCGGGGGTTCCTCAGTGATATGCAAAACATTCTTTATTGCAATAATCATATATTGAATACATTTTGCCAATTTTGGCTGTAATTTTGCATCCTCGTAATCGACACTAGAGTCAGAATCCGTGTCGGTATCAGTGTCTACTGTTTGGGATAGTGGGCGCTTTTGAGACCCAGAGGGTCCCTGCGACATAGGGGCAGGCAGGGCCTGACTCTGTGCATAATTTCTGGACTCAGCTTTGTCCAACCTTTTGTGTAATAAATTCACATTAGCATTTAACACATTCCACATATCCACCTAGTCAGGTGTCTGTGTTGCCGACGGAGACACCACATTTATTTGCTCCACCTCCTCACTATCAAGCCTTCTACCTCAGACATGCCGACACATGCGTACCGACACACCACACACTCAGGGAATCCTCTTATCTGAAGACAGTTCCCCCACAAGGCCCTTTGGAGAGACAGAGAGAGAGTATGCCAGCACACACCCAGCGCCAATGACCTAGGAAAAAACACAGTATGTTTACCCAGACAGCGCTGTATTTATCTTATTTTGTGCCAAATTATGTGCCCCCCCTTCTTTAAAACCCTCTTTCACCGTGGATAAGCAGGGGAGAGTATGGGGAGCTTCCTCTCAGCGTGTGCTGTGGAGAAAATGGCGCTGGTGAGTGCTGAGGAACAAGCTCCGCCCCCTCAGCGGCGGGCTTCGGTCCCGCTTAAAAATTCAAAACATGGCGGGGGATCTCTATTAAATACAGTACCCAGCCTGTATATATGTTTTTTAGCCAGTTTGGAGGTCCTTATTGCTGCCCAAGGCGCCCCCCCTGCGCCCTTACAGTGACTGCTGTGTGTGTGCTGTGTGGGAGCAATGGCGCACAGCGTTACTGCTGTGCGTTACCTCAGTGAAGATCTGAAGTCTTCTGCCACCTTTGAAGTCTTCTTTCTTCTCATACTCACGCGGCTTCTATCTTCCGGCTCTGTGAGGAGGACGGCGGCGCGGCTCTGGGACGAACTCCAGGGTGAGACCTGTGTTCCGACTCCCTCTGGAGCTAATGGTGTCCAGTAGCCTAAGAAACAGAGCCTGACATTAAAGTAGGTCTGTTTCTCTCCCCTCAGTCCCTCGCTGCAGGGAGTCTGTTGTAGAGATGAGCGCCGGAAATTTTTCGGGTTTTGTGTTTTGGTTTTGGGTTCGGTTCCGCGGCCGTGTTTTGGGTTCGACCGCGTTTTGGCAAAACCTCACCGAATTTTTTTTGTCGGATTCGGGTGTGTTTTGGATTCGGGTGTTTTTTTCAAAAAACCCTAAAAAACAGCTTAAATCATAGAATTTGGGGGTCATTTTGATCCCAAAGTATTATTAACCTCAAAAACCATAATTTACACTCATTTTCAGTCTATTCTGAATACCTCACAATATTATTTTTAGTCCTAAAATTTGCACCGAGGTCGCTGTGTGAGTAAGATAAGCGACCCTAGTTGCCGACACAAACACCGGGCCCATCTAGGAGTGGCACTGCAGTGTCACGCAGGATGTCCCTTCCAAAAAACCCTCCCCAAACAGCACATGACGCAAAGAAAAAAAGAGGCGCAATGAGGTAGCTGACTGTGTGAGTAAGATAAGCGACCCTAGTGGCCGACACAAACACCGGGCCCATCTAGGAGTGGCACTGCAGTGTCACGCAGGATGTCCCTTCCAAAAAACCCTCCCCAAACAGCACATGACGCAAAGAAAAAAAGAGGCGCAATGAGGTAGCTGACTGTGTGAGTAAGATAAGCGACCCTAGTGGCCGACACAAACACCGGGCCCATCTAGGAGTGGCACTGCAGTGTCACGCAGGATGGCCCTTCCAAAAAACCCTCCCCAAACAGCACATGACGCAAAGAAAAAAAGAGGCGCAATGAGGTAGCTGACTGTGTGAGTAAGATAAGCGACCCTAGTGGCCGACACAAACACCGGGCCCATCTAGGAGTGGCACTGCAGTGTCACGCAGGATGGCCCTTCCAAAAAACCCTCCCCAAACAGCACATGACGCAAAGAAAAAAAGAGGCGCAATGAGGTAGCTGACTGTGTGAGTAAGATAAGCGACCCTAGTGGCCGACACAAACACCGGGCCCATCTAGGAGTGGCACTGCAGTGTCACGCAGGATGGCCCTTCCAAAAAACCCTCCCCAAACAGCACATGACGCAAAGAAAAAAAGAGGCGCAATGAGGTAGCTGACTGTGTGAGTAAGATAAGCGACCCTAGTGGCCGACACAAACACCGGGCCCATCTACGAGTGGCACTGCAGTGTCACGCAGGATGGCCCTTCCAAAAAACCCTCCCCAAACAGCACATGACGCAAAGAAAAATAAAAGAAAAAAGAGGTGCAAGATGGAATTGTCCTTGGGCCCTCCCACCCACCCTTATGTTGTATAAACAGGACATGCACACTTTAACCAACCCATCATTTCAGTGACAGAGTCTGCCACACGACTGTGACTGATATGACGGGTTGGTTTGGACCCCCCCCAAAAAAGAAGCAATTAATCTCTCCTTGCACAAACTGGCTCTACAGAGGCAAGATGTCCACCTCATCATCATCCTCCGATATATCACCGTGTACATCCCCCTCCTCACAGATTATCAATTCGTCCCCACTGGAATCCACCATCTCAGCTCCCTGTGTACTTTGTGGAGGCAATTGCTGCTGGTCAATGTCTCCGCGGAGGAATTGATTATAATTCATTTTAATGAACATCATCTTCTCCACATTTTCTGGATGTAACCTCGTACGCCGATTGCTGACAAGGTGAGCGGCGGCACTAAACACTCTTTCGGAGTACACACTTGTGGGAGGGCAACTTAGGTAGAATAAAGCCAGTTTGTGCAAGGGCCTCCAAATTGCCTCTTTTTCCTGCCAGTATAAGTACGGACTGTGTGACGTGCCTACTTGGATGCGGTCACTCATATAATCCTCCACCATTCTTTCAATGTTGAGAGAATCATATGCAGTGACAGTAGACGACATGTCCGTAATCGTTGTCAGGTCCTTCAGTCCGGACCAGATGTCAGCATCAGCAGTCGCTCCAGACTGCCCTGCATCACCGCCAGCGGGTGGGCTCGGAATTCTGAGCCTTTTCCTCGTACCCCCAGTTGCGGGAGAATGTGAAGGAGGAGATGTTGACAGATCGCGTTCCGCTTGACTTGACAATTTTCTCACCAGCAGGTCTTTCAACCCCAGCAGACTTGTGTCTGCCGGAAAGAGAGATCCAAGGTAGGTTTTAAATCTAGGATCGAGCACGGTGGCCAAAATGTAGTGCTCTGATTTCAACAGATTGACCACCCGTGAATCCTTGTTAAGCGAATTAAGGGCTCCATCCACAAGTCCCACATGCCTAGCGGAATCGCTCCGTGTTAGCTCCTCCTTCAATGTCTCCAGCTTCTTCTGCAAAAGCCTGATGAGGGGAATGACCTGACTCAGGATGGCAGTGTCTGAACTGACTTCACGTGTGGCAAGTTCAAAGGGCATCAGAACCTTGCACAACGTTGAAATCATTCTCCACTGCACTTGAGACAGGTGCATTCCACCTCCTATATCGTGCTCAATTGTATAGGCTTGAATGGCCTTTTGCTGCTCCTCCAACCTCTGAAGCATATAGAGGGTTGAATTCCACCTCGTTACCACTTCTTGCTTCAGATGATGGCAGGGCAGGTTCAGTAGTTTTTGGTGGTGCTCCAGTCTTCTGTACGTGGTGCCTGTACGCCGAAAGTGTCCCGCAATTCTTCTGGCCACCGACAGCATCTCTTGCACTCCCCTGTCGTTTTTAAAAAAATTCTGCACCACCAAATTCAAGGTATGTGCAAAACATGGGACGTGCTGGAATTTGCCCATATTTAATGCACACACAATATTGCTGGCGTTGTCCGATGCCACAAATCCACAGGAGAGTCCAATTGGGGTAAGCCATTCTGCGATGATCTTCCTCAGTTGCCGTAAGAGGTTTTTAGCTGTGTGCGTATTCTGGAAAGCGGTGATACAAAGCGTAGCCTGCCTAGGAAAGAGTTGGCGTTTGCGAGATGCTGCTACTGGTGCCGCCGCTGCTGTTCTTGCAGCGGGAGTCCATACATCTACCCAGTGGGCTGTCACAGTCATATAGTCCTGACCCTGCCCTGCTCCACTTGTCCACATGTCCGTGGTTAAGTGGACATTGGGTACAACTGCATTTTTTAGGACACTGGTGAGTCTTTTTCTGACGTCCGTGTACATTCTCGGTATCGCCTGCCTACAGAAGTGGAACCTAGATGGTATTTGGTAACGGGGGCACACTGCCTCAATAAATTGTCTAGTTCCCTGTGAACTAACGGCGGATACCGGACGCACGTCTAACACCAACATAGTTGTCAAGGCCTCAGTTATCCGCTTTGCAGCAGGATGACTGCTGTGATATTTCATCTTCCTCGCAAAGGACTGTTGGACAGTCAATTGCTTACTGGAAGTAGTACAAGTGGGCTTACGACTTCCCCTCTGGGATGACCATCGACTCCCAGCAGCAACAACAGCAGCGCCAGCAGCAGTAGGCGTTACACGCAAGGATGCATCGGAGGAATCCCAGGCAGGAGAGGACTCGTCAGAATTGCCAGTGACATGGCCTGCAGGACTATTGGCATTCCTGGGGAAGGAGGAAATTGACACTGAGGGAGTTGGTGGGGTGGTTTGCGTGAGCTTGGTTACAAGAGGAAGGGATTTACTGGTCAGTGGACTGCTTCCGCTGTCGCCCAAAGTTTTTGAACTTGTCACTGACTTATTATGAATGCGCTGCAGGTGACGTATAAGGGAGGATGTTCCGAGGTGGTTAACGTCCTTACCCCTACTTATTACAGCTTGACAAAGGGAACACACGGCTTGACAAATGTTGTCCGCATTTCTGGTGAAATACTTCCACACCGAAGAGCTGATTTTTTTGGTATTTTCACCAGGCATGTCAACGGCCATATTCCTCCCACGGACAACAGGTGTCTCCCCGGGTGCCTGACTTAAACAAACCACCTCACCATCAGAATCCTCCTGGTCAATTTCCTCCCCAGCGCCAGCAACACCCATATCCTCCTCATCCTGGTGTACTTCAACACTGACATCTTCAATCTGACTATCAGGAACTGGACTGCGGGTGCTCCTTCCAGCACTTGCAGGGGGCGTGCAAATGGTGGAAGGCGCATGCTCTTCACGTCCAGTGTTGGGAAGGTCAGGCATCGCAACCGACACAATTGGACTCTCCTTGTGGATTTGGGATTTCGAAGAACGCACAGTTCTTTGCGGTGCTTTTGCCAGCTTGAGTCTTTTCAGTTTTCTAGCGAGAGGCTGAGTGCTTCCATCCTCATGTGAAGCTGAACCACTAGCCATGAACATAGGCCAGGGCCTCAGCCGTTCCTTGCCACTCCGTGTGGTAAATGGCATATTGGCAAGTTTACGCTTCTCCTCCGACAATTTTATTTTAGGTTTTGGAGTCCTTTTTTTACTGATATTTGGTGTTTTGGATTTGACATGCTCTGTACTATGACATTGGGCATCGGCCTTGGCAGACGACGTTGCTGGCATTTCATCGTCTCGGCCATGACTAGTGGCAGCAGCTTCAGCACGAGGTGGAAGTGGATCTTGATCTTTCCCTAATTTTGGAACCTCAACATTTTTGTTCTCCATATTTTAATAGGCACAACTAAAAGGCACCTCAGGTAAACAATGGAGATGGATGGATACTAGTATACAATTATGGATGGACTGCCGAGTGCCGACACAGAGGTAGCTACAGCCGTGGACTATTGTACTGTACTGTGTCTGCTGCTAATATAGACTGGATGATAATGAGATGTAGTATGTATGTATAAAGAAGAAAGAAAAAAAAACCATGGGTAGGTGGTATACAATTATGGATGGACTGCCGAGTGCCGACACAGAGGTAGCTACAGCCGTGGACTACCGTACTGTGTCTGCTGCTAATATAGACTGGTTGATAATGAGATGTAGTATGTATAAAGAAGAAAGAAAAAAAAAACCACGGGTAGGTGGTATACAATTATGGACGGACTGCCGAGTGCCGACACAGAGGTAGCTACAACCGTGGACTACCGTACTGTGTCTGCTGCTAATATAGACTGGTTGATAATGAGATGTAGTATGTATAAAGAAGAAAGAAAAAAAAACCACGGGTAGGTGGTATACAATTATGGACGGACTGCCGAGTGCCGACACAGAGGTAGCTACAGCCGTGGACTACCGTACTGTACTGTGTCTGCTGCTAATATAGACTGGATGATAATGAGATGTAGTATGTATAAAGAAGAAAGAAAAAAAAACCACGGGTAGGTGGTATACAATTATGGACGGACTGCCGAGTGCCGACACAGAGGTAGCTACAGCCGTGGACTACCATACTGTACTGTGTCTGCTGCTAATATAGACTGGTTGATAAAGAGATGTAGTATGTATGTATAAAGAAGAAAGAAAAAAAAACCACGGGTAGGTGGTATACAATTATGGATGGACTGCCGAGTGCCGACACAGAGGTAGCTACAGCCGTGGACTACTGTACTGTGTCTGCTGCTAATATAGACTGGTTGATAAAGAGATGTAGTATGTATGTATAAAGAAGAAAGAAAAAAAAACCACGGGTAGGTGGTATACAATTATGGACGGACTGCCGAGTGCCGACACAGAGGTAGCTACAGCCGTGGACTACCGTACTGTACTGTGTCTGCTGCTAATATAGACTGGTTGATAAAGAGATGTAGTATGTATGTATAAAGAAGAAAGAAAAAAAAACCACGGGTAGGTGGTATACAATTATGGATGGACTGCCGAGTGCCGACACAGAGGTCGCTACAGCCGTGGACTACTGTACTGTGTCTGCTGCTAATATAGACTGGTTGATAAAGAGATGTAGTATGTATGTATAAAGAAGAAAGAAAAAAAAACCACGGGTAGGTGGTATATAATTATGGACGGACTGCCGAGTGCCGACACAGAGGTAGCTACAGCCATGGACTACCGTACTGTACTGTGTCTGCTGCTAATATAGACTGGTTGATAAAGAGATGTAGTATGTATGTATAAAGAAGAAAGAAAAAAAAACCACGGGTAGGTGGTATACAATTATGGATGGACTGCCGAGTGCCGACACAGAGGTAGCTACAGCCGTGGACTACTGTACTGTGTCTGCTGCTAATATAGACTGGTTGATAAAGAGATGTAGTATGTATGTATAAAGAAGAAAGAAAAAAAAACCACGGGTAGGTGGTATACAATTATGGATGGACTGCCGAGTGCCGACACAGAGGTCGCTACAGCCGTGAACTACCGTACTGTGTCTGCTGCGACTGGATGATAAATAATGATATAAAAAATATATATATATCACTACTGCAGCCGGACAGGTATATATTATATAATGACGGACCTGCTGGACACTGTCTGTCAGCAGAATGAGTTTTTTATAGAATAAAAAAAAAAACACCACACAAGTCACACGACGAGTGTTTAACTTTTTCAGGCAATCACAATATAGTATACTACTAACTATACTGGTGGTCAGTGTGGTCAGGTCACTGGTCAGTCACACTGGCAGTGGCACTCCTGCAGCAAAAGTGTGCACTGTTTAATTTTAATAATATGTACTCCTGGCTCCTGCTATAACCTATAACTGGCACTGCTCCCCAGTCTCCCCCACAATTATAAGCTGTGTGAGCACAGTCAGATATATACATAGATGATGCAGCACACTGGGCTGAGCAGTGCACACAGATATGGTATGTGACTGAGTCACTGTGTATCGTTTTTTTTCAGGCAGAGAACGGATTATATTAAATAAAACTGCACTGTCTGGTGGTCACTGTGGTCAGTCACTACTAAACTCTGCACTCTCTACAGTACTCCTAAGCTCCAGTAAATCAAGTGTCTCTGTCTCAAATCAATCTCACTCTCTCTCTTCTAATCTAAATGGAGAGGACGCCAGCCACGTCCTCTCCCTATCAATCTCAATGCACGTGTGAAAATGGCGGCGACGCGCGGCTCCTTATATAGAATCCGAGTCTCGCGAGAATCCGACAGCGTCATGATGACGTTCGGGCGCGCTCGGGTTAACCGAGCAAGGCGGGAAGATCCGAGTCGCTCGGACCCGTGAAAAAAAACATGAAGTTCGGGCGGGTTCAGATTCCGAGGAACCGAACCCGCTCATCTCTAGTCTGTTGCCAGCAGGCTCCCTGAAAATAAAAAACCTAACAAAATACTTTATTTTCAGGAAAACTCAGGAGAGCTCCCTGTAATGCACCCAGTCTCCTCTGGGCACAGTAATCAACTGAGGTCTGGAAGAGGGGCATAGAGGGAGGAGCCAGTGCACACTCATACCTAAAGTTCTTTCGTAGTGCCCATGTCTCCTGCGGAGCCCGTCTATCCCCATGGTCCTTACGGAGTCCCCAGCATCCTCTAGGACGTAAGAGAAATCTTATTTTCTCTTACGTCCTAGAGGATGCTGGGGACTCTGTAAGGACCATGGGGTTTATACCAAAGCTCCAGACCGGGCGGGAGAGTGCGGACAACTCTGCAGCACCGACTAAGCAAACGCAAGGTC
The DNA here is from genome assembly GCF_028390025.1 of Pseudophryne corroboree. Lineage (NCBI taxonomy): Eukaryota > Metazoa > Chordata > Amphibia > Anura > Myobatrachidae > Pseudophryne > Pseudophryne corroboree. The sequence continues at coordinate 68,315,246 of NC_086445.1, forward strand.
CTCATCAGCCAGGGTATCAAACTTATAGAACTTTGCAAAAGTGTTTGACCCCCGACCAGGTAGCTGCTCGGCAAAGCTGTAAAGCCGAGACGCCTCGGGCAGCCGCCCAAGAAGAGCCCACCTTCCTAGTGGAATGGGCTTAACTGAATTTGGTAACGGCAATCCAGCCGTAGAATAAGCCTGCTGAATCGTGTTACAGATCCAGCGAGCAATAGTCTGCTTAGAAGCAGGAGTGCCAACCTTGTTGGCTGCATACAGGACAAAAAGTGCCTCTGTTTTCCTAACCCGAGCCGTCCTGGCTACGTAAATCTTTAAGGCCCTGACTACATCAAGGGATTTGGAATCCTCCACGTCTCCCGTAGCCACAGGCACCACAATAGGTTGGTTTATATGAAACGATGACACCACCTTAGGCAAAAATTGAGGACGAGTCCTCAACTCTGCTCTATCCTCATGGAAAATGAGATAGGGGCTCTTATGAGATAAGGCCGCCAATTCGGACACACACCTTGCAGATGCCAAGGCCAACAACATGACCACTTTCCAAGTGAGAAACTTTAATTTAACTGTTTGAAGAGGTTCAAACCAGTGAGATTTTAGGAACTGTAACACCACGTTAAGGTCCCATGGTGCCACTGGAGGCACAAAAGGAGGTTGGATGTGTAGCACTCCCTTTACAAAAGTTTGGACTTCTGGGAGAGAAGCCAATTCCTTCTGGAAGAATATAGATAGGGCCGAAATCTGTACCTTAATGGAGCCTAGCTTTAGGCCCATATCCACTCCTGTCTGTAGAAAGTGGAGAAAACGACCCAAGTAGAAAACGACCCAAGTGGAAAACTTCCGTAGGAGCGTTCTTGGCTTCACACCAAGATACATACTTCCTCCAGATACGGTGATAATGTTTCGCCATCACTTCCTTCCTAGCCTTTATCACAGTAGGGATGACTTATTCCGGAATACCCTTCTCCACTAAGATTCGGTGTTCAACCGCCATGCCGTCAAACGTAACCACGGTAAGTCTTGGAACACGCAGGGTCCCTGCTGCAACAGGTCCTCCCTGAGAGAAAGAGGCCACGGATCTTCTGTGAGCATCTCCTGAAGATCTGAATACCAGGCCCTTTGAGGCCAATCTGGGACAATGAGTATTATCTGTACTCTCTTCCGTCTTATGATTCTCAATATTTTTGAGATGAGAGGAAGAGGAGGGAACACATAGACCGACTGAAACACCTATGGTGTCACCAGGGCGTCCACCGCTACTGCCTGAGAGCCCCTTGACCTGGCACAATACCTCAGAAGCTTCTTGTTGAGGCGTGATGCCATCATGTCTATTTGAGGAAGTCCCCAAAGACTTGTTATCTCTGCAAAGACTTCTTGATGAAGTCCCCACTCTCCTGGATGGAGATCGTGTCTGCTGAGGAAGTCTGCTTCCCAGTTGTCCACTCCTGGAATGAATACCGCTGACAGAGCGCTTACGTGACTTTCTGCCCAGCGCAAAATCCTGGAGGCTTCCACCATTGCCACTCTGCTCCTTGTCCCGCCTTGGCGGTTTACATGAGCCATGGCTGTGACGTCTGATTGAATCAGAACCGGTAGGTCGCGAAGAAGATTCTCCGCTTGTCGTAGGCCGTTGTATATGGCCCTTAATTCCAGTACGTTGATGTGTAGACAAGCCTCCTGGCTTGACCACAGTCCCTGAAAATTCCTTCCTTGTGTGACTGCTCCCCATCCTCGGAGGCTCGCGTCCGTGATTATCAGAACCCAGTCTTGAATGCCGAATCTGCGACCCTCTAGAAGGTGAGCACTCTGCAGCCACCACAGGAGAGACACCCTGGCCCTGGGGGACAGGCTTATCTTCTGATGTATTTGTAGATGGGTCCCCAACCACTTGTCCAGAAGGTCCCACTGAAATGTCCTTGCATGAAACCTGCCGAAGGGGATGGCCTCGTAGGCTGCCACCATTTTCCCCAGAACTCGAGTGCATTGATGAACAGACACTCTTTTTGGTTTTAGCAGTTCTCTGACCATGTTCTGGAGGTCCTGGGCTTTCTCCATTGGGAGAAAAACCCTCTTCTGTTCCGTGTCCAGAATCATGCCTAGGAATAATAGTCGAGTCGTTGGAATCAATTGCGACTTTGGCAGATTTAGAATCCAACCGTGTTGTTGTAGCACTCTCAGGGAGAGTGACACGCTTTTCAGCAATTGATCTCTCGATCTCGCTATTATCAGGAGATCGTCCAAGTACGGGTTAATTGTGACTCCCTGCCTGCGCAAGAGCACCATCATCTCCGCCATCACCTTGGTGAAAATCCTCGGGGCCGTGGAAAGCCCAAACGGCAACGTCTGAAACTGGTAATGACAGTCCTGTACAGCAAATCTCAGGTACTCCTGATGAGGAGGATATATGGGGACATGAAGGTATGCATCCTTTATGTCCAGTGACACCATAAAATCCCCCCCTAACAGACTGGAGATCACTGCCCGGAGCGATTCCATCTTGAATTTGAACCTTTTCAAGTACAGGTTTAGGGATTTCAGATTTAAAATGGGACTGACCGAGCCATCCGGCTTCGGGATCACGAACAGGGTTGAATAGTACCCTTTTCCCTGTTGGACTAGGGGAACCGTGACAATCACTTGCTGTTGACACAGCTTTTGAATTGCAGCTAACACTACTTCCCTCTCTAGGGGAGAAGCTGGCAAAGGCCGATTTGAAAAATCGGCGAGGGGGCACCTCTTCGAATTCTAGTTTGTAACCTTGGGATACAATTTCCATCGCCCAAGGATCCACGTCTGACAGAAGCCAGACCTTGCTGAAGAGTCGAAGACGTGCCCCCACCGGTGCGGACTCTCTCAGTGGAGCCCCAGCATCATGCGGTGGATTTAGTTGAAGCCGGGGAGGACTTCTGTTCCTGGGAACTAGCCATTGCAGGCATTCTTTTCCCTCTACCCTTACCTCTGGCGAGGAAAGAGGAGCCCCGACCTCTTCTGGACTTATGCGACCGAAAGGACTGCATCTGATATTGTGGAGTTTTCTTTTGCTGTGGGGGAACAAAAGTCAAAAAGTTAGATTTACCCGCGGTAGCTGTGGAAACCAGGTCCGCGAGACCTTCCCCAAATAAAACCTCACCATTGTAATATGCTTCTTTGAGTCTGCATCACCCGTCCATTGGCGGGTCCACAGGGCTCGCCTAGCAGAAATCGCCATGGCGTTGTCTCTTGAACCTAGCAGCCCAACGTCTCTCAGAGCGTCTCTCATATATAAGACTGCGTCTTTAATGCTACCTAAGGTCAATTAAATGGTATCCCTATATCTAGGGTATCAATGTCAGCTGACATCCTTGAGGGCTGCTGTGTCGGGAGACGGTAACGCCACCTTCTTCGACAAGCGCGTTAAAGCCTTGTCCACCCTGGGCGAGGATTCCCACCGTACCCTGTCCTGTCCTGGGAAAGGATACACAGTCTGCATTTTTTTGTGTGGAGTTTCCCAAGCTTTTTCAAATAACTCGTTCAGCTCATGAGATGGAGGAAATGTTACCTCAGGTTTCTTTTCCTTATACATGCGCACCCTCGTGTCAGGGACAGAGGGGTCATCTGTGATATGCAAAACATCTTTTATTGCAATAATCATATAATGAATACTTTTGGCCACCCTTGGGTGTAACCTTGCATCATCGTAGTCGACACTGGAGTCAGAATCCGTGTCGGTATCAGTGTCTGCTATTTGGGATGGGGAACGTTTTTGAGACCCTGCAGGGCCCTGTGACCCAGTCAAATCCATGGATTGACTCCCTGTTTTTTCCCTGGACTCTGCTTTGTCCAACCTCTTATGCAGTAAGGTCACATTTGCATTCAAAACATTCCACATGTCCAACCAATCAGGTGTCGGCGTTGCCGACGGAGACACCCCAATCATCTGCTCCACCTCCCCCTTAGATGAGCCTTCCACTTCAGACATGCCGACACACTCGTACCGACACCCCCACACACACAGGGATATTTATCTGGAGATAGTCCCCCAATAAGGCCCTTAGGAGAGACAAAGAGAGAGTATGCCAGCACAAACCCAGCGCCAACTGACACCGGAAAACAAATTCCCAGAATATATAGCGCTTTTTCATATAATTATGTATGAAACACTCACTGCGCCTTACAAGTGCCCCCCCTCTTTTTTGCCCTGTGTCACCGTGTTCAGCAGGGGAGAGTCCGGGGAGCCAGCTTCTCTGTGCTCTGTGGAGAAAATGGCGCTGGTTAGTGCTGAGGGATCAAGCTCCGCCCCCTCAGCGGCGGGCTTCGGTTCCGCTCAATTTTATAATACTGGCGGGGGATTTATATAACTACTGCCTCCGCAGCCTATAATACTCATATGCCAGCCTTAGAGGTTTATATTGCTGCCCAGGTCGCACCCCCTGCGCCCTGCACCCATCAGTGCCTGCTAGTGTGTGTTGTGTGGGGGCAATGAAGATCTGAAGTCTTCTGCCGCCTCTATAGTCTTCTATCTTCTTATACTCACCCGGCTTCTATCTTCCGGCTCTGCGAGGAGGACGGCGGCACGGCTCTGGGACGAACAGCCATGGGAGACCTGCGTTCCGACTCCCTCTGGAGCTAATGGTGTCCAGTAGCCTAAGAAGCAGACCTATAACTTAAGTAGGTCTGCTTCTCTCTCCTCAGTCCCACGATGCAGGGAGCCTGTTGCCAGCAGTGCTCCCTGAAAATAGAAAACCTAACCGAATTCTTTTTCAGAGAAACTCAGGAGAGCTCCTCTGTAATGCACCCAATTTCCTCTGGGCACAGGATCTAACTGAGGTCTGGAGGAGGGGCATAGAGGGAGGAGCCAGTGCACACCCATTCTAAAGTTCTTTATAGTGCCCATGTCTCCTGCGGAGCCTGTCTATACCCCATGGTCCTTACGGAGTCTACAATTGTATTGGGGAAATACCGCACAGGATATAATAGAAATATAATCAAATTTAATCAGTACCAAAATTGTAAATTAGCAAGAAAACTACGTTTTCTAATTTATTAAACAGTTTGGTGGTGCACCCAGAGTCAGTATAACGACATAGAACAACAAGGAGAAAAGAAGACTCTTTTTTGGGTGCACTCTTTGAGTGCACCCAAAAAAGAGTCCTTACGGAGTCCCCAGCATCCTCTAGGACGTAAGAGAAATATGAGGGATTTAATAAACAACTGATTTTGGTCAGCACTCTTCTCAGTATTCATAAGTAATTTCTATCTGCACAAATTAAGCTGATTGATGTTGTCTATTCTCACAAAAGGGTGAAAAAACGGTGGTCTTCAGTTTGCCGGCAGTTGGGGTCCCGGCGCACAGTATACCAGCGCCGGAATCCCGACCCCTTTTCTCCCTCTTGGGGGTCCATGATCCCCCTGGAGGGAGAATAGATAGCGTGGCGCGCGTAGCACGCCACTGTACCCACAGCATGGCGAGTACAGCGAGCCCGCAAGGGGCTCATTTGTGCTCTCCCAGCTGTCTGTATGCTGGCGGTCGGGATTCCGGCGTCGGTATGCTGGCCGTATATGCATACCATACTACACCCGAAAATAACATGAATGACTCTGAAGCTGCAGCACTATCAGATCTGACCGATGTAACGACCTGTTTTCTCCTAGTTTGGTCAGCTGGTAATTTACCTATCTCATGTGTTTATGCACATAGGTATTCTGGCTCTGTGGTGCTGTAAAAATGAATCTGAGACAGCTAATTATCATCAGTCAGCACAAGTTTAAACTTGCTAATATTGGCGTCCTTTGTACTGAGGAACAGAGTATAACTAGTCTCTGTGAAGGGCGGGGATTCTTTTGATTGATACATGAGCTCACAGAGCAGTTGGCAATTAGAGGAAGCAGCCTGTTCCTGTTTGTCTTCTAGCTGCAGCCTGCAGTCCTGTGTGCTAGGGGTGTGTGGTTCATCAAATCGACAGTGTCTAGGTCGACAATGTTTAGGTCGACCACTATAAGTCGACAGTCACTAGGTCGACATGGATGGAAGGTCGACAGGGTTTCTAGGTCGACATGTGCTAGGTCGACAGGTCTAAAGGTCGACATTAAGATTTTTTTTGTGTCGTTTTTCTTCGTAGAGTGACCGGGATCCCAAATTAGTGCACCGCTTCGCTCGCCATGCTTCGGGCATGGTGCCTTCGCTTCGCTACCGCTTCGCTCGGCACACTTTACCGTTCCAATCGTAGTATGAAAAAATTCAAAAAAAGAAAAAAAATGTGAAAAACTCATGTCGACCTTTAGACCTGTCGACCTAGCACATGTCGACCTAGAAACCCTGTCGACCTTCCATCCATGTCAACCTAGTGACTGTCGACCTATAGTGGTCGACCTAAACATTGTCGACCTAGACACTGTCGATCTTCAGACCGGATCCCGTGCTAGGGGACGTTCTTATTCAGCTTAAAGTAAACAATTGGTCCAAGTCTTTGCTGTTGTGAACTTTTGCAGTTAAATGCTGCACTATCTATGTTAAACGATCAAGCTAATTAAACATTGCTGTAGACTGGATCTCTTACCAGAAAAAGGGGTGGGGGGGGAGAAAAATAGAAACCCCATACTTTCTAAAAATATGTAGTTGACAAACTGCCGCTCTCCTATTTATGGTTCGCTGAGCCCAATTCACACTAAAAAGGAATAAAGAGAATGAAGGCATAAACAGAAATACATAAATGTAATGAAACACGATGTGTGCACATAAAAATTGTTATATTCAATAAAATATTTAGAAACAAATAAATTAAAAAAACATACAATAACACTGTACGCATGTGATATAATATTGTTAATCCCCGGGAGTTTTTTGCAACAGAATAATAAAAAGTTCCTCAATATAAACACCTTTTGTTACTGCTTTGCAACAATGTATCCAACAGTGATAAAATTTAGCACCACTCAAAGAGTCTAATTATGGCCCTCATTCTGAGTCGATCGCTAGCTGCTTTCGTTCGCAGCGCAGCGATCAGACAAAAAAATCAGCAATTCTGCGCAAGCCGATGCCGTTTTACACAACCTCTAGCGACGCATTTCAGTCGCACTGCTGGCCGCAGAGTGATTGATAGGAAGTGGGTGTTTCTGGGTGGTAACTGACCGTTTTCGGGGAGTGTGTGAAAAAACGCAGACGTGTCAGATAAAAACGCAGGAGTGGCTGGGAAAACGTAGGCGTGGCTGGTCGAACGCAGGGCGTGTTCATGACATCAAAACAGGAACTAAATAGTCTGCAGTGATCGCAAGGTAGGAGTAAGTCTCGTGCTACTCAGGAACTGCACAATCTTTTTTTGTAGCGGCACTGCGATCCTTTCATTCGCACTTCTGCTAAGCTCAAATACACTCCCAGAGGGTGGCGGCTTAGCGTTTACATGGCTGCTAAAAGCAGCTAGCGAGCGATCAACTCGGAATGAGGGCCATTGTTGGCAAGCTTGCTAGTAATACCCTTTAAAAGACAGAAAAGTCTGAAAGTCCAATTTCAGTGCCGGGTCATTTTGCCGGGACCCGCCTGACATGCAAATTACCGGGTCTTTTGCAGATCAACACGGGTATTTTGTCTGTGTGAAAGGGTCAACCCATGTCATAAATCCCGTGTCTCCGACCTTGGTAAATTCCTGGGTCGATGTCCCGGGAATTACAACACGGGTTGACCCTTTCACACAGACAAAGGACCCGAGTGTTTCATGAAATTACCGGGTGGAACTGCTTCACCCGGTAATTTCACTTTCTGTCTGAAAGGGGTATACAAAAGAAGACATATTAAGATGTAGTTCTTGTGAGTACTCACAATGAAGGTGCTCTTGTTTGCTTGGCCGGGAGGGTCTTTAACCTTTTCAGAGACAATTCATATGGCAATATCTGTCCGTTTCTTCAGAGGGATTTCAGAGGTGGATTTTTTTACTGACTACATTATTTATAGCTTCATGGTTGGGATACTTTCATTATTTTGATGCATGCTTGAACTTCATTCGCAATAATCTGCGGTCATGTATGTCATCCTGCACCCACTACTTTTACATTGTGCTTAAATTAAGTTGATTAACCAAAACGACTATGGTTATATGGAGAATAAAATTAGTTATTATAAAATAATGAAGTACATGCTCAGTTTAAATGCATTTTCTTTACACTGGCATCCACCCAGGTTATTCACACTGTACACAGATGACGTCCATAGGCGTGCGCAGAACATTTTATTAGGGGGTGCACCATTGGAGGGGCGTGGTTAGCACTACCTATTGGGCTTGTCTAGCACTGCCTATTGACACTTACAGATGGAGCCACGATCATCTTGGCTTCTCTGCTGCGCCTAGTCACACCATGGTTTATTAGCATAAGCCCTTCATCTGTTGTTCTCAGCTGCAATACAATACAGAGAGAACAATACATCAGGGGATTAAGTCATTACAGAACCAGATTAAGGGGGTCATTCCGAGTTGATCGTAGCTGTGCTAAGTTTAGCACAGCTACGATCCTTAACTCAGACATGCGGGGGGACACCCAGCACAGGGCTAGTCCGCCCCACATGTCAGTGCCGCCCCCCCCACACAAATACAAAAGCAGCCTTTGTATTTGAGGAGTACCTCCCGGCCAACGCAGCTCCTGCGGCTGGCCGGGAGGTACTCGTCGCTCCCGCTGGCCGCAGCGGCTGCGTGACACGTCACGCAGCCGCCGCCGCGGCCCGCCCCCCGAACGGTCCGGCCACGCCTGCGTTGGCCGGACTGCTCCCCCTAAACGGCGGCTAAACGCTGCCGTTCAACCCCCTCCCGCCCAGCGACCGCCTCTGTCTCAAAGGCGATCACTAGGCAACAATGACTTCCATGCGCCAGCGCCGCAGTTCCGACCCGATCGCACGGCTGCGAAGAAGTGCAGCGTGCGATTGGGTCAGAATGACCCCCTAACTCCGACTGCCCTGGCTCAGTTAATCCTAAAGCCAAGATGAAGTTGGCTCCATCTGTAATACAATGTAAATCACATACCACAAGAGGCGTGACCACTGCAAATGGGGGCGTGTCAACATGACATGCCATCTGTTCAGTGGCGTAAGTTTGTCCCAGTTGCCCGGAGGCAAGAAAAATATTGGTGCCCCCCATACACACATATATATATATATATATATATATATATATATATTTATATTGTGACAAGAACACTGGGATAGTGTTTGAGGGCAGGTATGTTTGTCCCAGGTTCTTGTCTTACATGTTTTAGAAAATGAAAACTTCTAGGAAAATGCTTTTGTTTTGTTAGAACCTTTTCAGTTTGCTGGAAAGGCTGGATAAGGGCCCTGAGAGAGAGAGAGAGGGCGAGTTCCAGACATTGGGCCCAGTTTGGATCTTTGGCCTCACAGAGGGCTAATCATGGCTTTCAGCTGTGCAAGAGCCTTATAGGGCTTCTAGCCTGATTAATGTGTGCAGACTGCCTGGGAAGACTGCAGGATCTCTGTGAGAGAAACACGCTTCCTGATACAAGTGAGCTATACAGTGTTTACTGGAGAACTCTCTGTTTTGTTTAGTGATAGTTAGGAACATCTTGTGTTTAGTTAGTGCCGGACAGGCAAGGTATTTTCTTTTGGTGTTTGTTTTATTTTCTGTATAATAAAACTGGCTGGGGCCAGTTGTACCACAAACTGGACTTGTGTAATTCCTCAGCTGCTGCGTGCTGCCATTTACCCCAGGAAACGGCACCTTGTACACTTACAGTGTTACAACTTGGTGGAGAATGCGAACATGCCGTTCTGCGCATAAGTGAAAGCAGCAGCTTTATGAGGCCTGCAGAAAACGGTGGTTTATGCAGATACAGCCCAGTGTGAAGTTACTGAGACTCGCCCTGAGGATTTGATATATATCCTGGGTGAAAGCAGCTACAAAGCCGCCTGAAAAGTCTGTCGACATTGAGGAACTGCTCAAAGCCTTGCTGCAAGCTACAGTGGCTCAGCAGGAGGCCAACAGACAGCAGCAGGTGGCAATGGAGGAAAATAGGAGACAGCAGCAGGTGGCTATTGACGAACTTTACAGGCAACAGCGTCAGGATAGAGAGGCCTTAACAGAAGTGGTGCAGAGCCTTGCGGCCCGGATTGGAGATATGGCCATCAGTGCTCCGACCAGCTCTAGTTCTATACGGGCCAGTCACTTCCTGCAGAAAATGACAGAGGCTGATGATGTGGTACCTTCACCTGAGCTGGAAAAACAAATGTGTGATGTGTTCTTAGAGGGTAACCGGGTAGAGGCCTTGCTAGATTCAGGAAGTTTAGTTACCTTCGTGAAAGCTGGGTTAGTGAACCCCTTAAAGGTCCAGCAAATACCTATTGGGGTAACTTGCATACATGGGGATACCCAACATTATGTCACTGCTGAAGTGAATATAGAAACTTGTTGTGGGTCAGCATTTGTTAAAGTAGGACTGGTCCCCACCTAGGTGCATGAGGCCATAATAGGGAGGGATTTTCCTCATTTTTGGAAACTGTGGGAATCACGGTTATCAACAGATGTGAGAAGTAAAGAGCCAGTTGATAATACCGGTGATTTTATGGATGTACGTGTGTCTTCGGAACTTTCTGACTCTTTGCCTTTTGCTAGTTTGGCTGGGGAAGTGACAGATGGGGAGTCCAGTGAGGACCCTCTTGCTGGGAACAGAGACATAGTAGTTAGAACTGAAAGCGTGCCTGACCTGGAGGTAAAGAAGGATCTGTTTGCGTCTGAACAGTTAAAGGATCCTACCTTAATAAAGGCTAGAGAGAATGTTAAGGTTGTTAATGGGGAACCTGTGGTACCAGGCGACAGGGTTACGTATCCCCACATGGCCATCTGTAATGAGCTCTTGTACCACATTGTCAAAAGGGGTGAGGATGTGGAACATCCTGGTAGGAGGTGGAACAGCTGGTAGTTCCCCAGCCTTATCGGAGAACGGTACTAGATTTAGCTCATAGTCACGTTACAGCAGGACATTTAGGGATAGAAAAAAACACTGAAAGAGTTTTACAAAGGTTCTTTTGGCCAGGGGTTTATAAAGAAGTGTCTGAATATTGTTCTTCCTGTCCTGAATGCCAGTATCATGCCCCTAGACCCCATTTCAGGAGCCCACTAGTTCCCATGCCTATTATAGAGGTCCCGTTTGACAGAATAGCCATGGATCTCATGGGGCCCTTGTTAAAGTCTGCTCGGGGCCATCAGTATATCCTGGTAATTATGGACTATGCCACTCGATATCCTGAGGCTGTCCCTTTACGCACTATCACAACCAAGGCGATAGCTAGGGAGCTGGTGCAGGTTTTTAGTAGAGTGGGAATACCAAAAGAAATTTTGACTGACCAAGGTACTCCATTTATGTCAAGGATCATGAAAGAATTGTGCAAATTATTTAAGGTCACTCACCTCAGTACGTCCATCTACCATCCCCAAACTGACGGGTTGGTGGAAAGGTTTAATAAAACATTAAAAAGTATGTTAAAAAAGGTTGTTGATAGAGATGGGAAAAACTGGGATTGTTTGTTGCCCTACTTGTTAATGGCCATCAGAGAAGTTCCTCAGTCCTCTACAGGGTTTTCTCCATTTGATTTGTTGTATGGTAGACACCCCAGAGGGCTGTTGGACATTGCCAAAGAGACGTGGGAAGGACAGCCCACTCCTTATAGAAGCGTTATCGAACATGTAACACAAATTCAGGATAGGATTGCAGCCGTGGTACCTATTGTCAGAGAGCACATGGAACAGACCCAAAGTGCTCAACAGAGGGTATATAACCGGAGTGCCAAGATACGGGAATTTGCTCCTGGAGATAGAGTTCTTGTTTTGGTACCCACTGTGGAAAGCAAATTCCTAGCTAAATGGCAGGGTCCATTTGAGATTAGGGAAAAAGTAAATGAGGTTAATTACAAAGTATACCAGCCGGGAAAGAGAAAACCCGAACAAATCTACCATGTTAACTTAATCAAACCCTGGAAAGATAGGTTGTCTCTGTCAGCGGAGCCTTGCCCTTCGGTGTCTTCACCTCGGTTGCTTCCCGCAGTAAAGGTGTCAGAGACATTATCAGCTGATCAGAACAATCAGGTTAAAGAATTTCTCATCCAAAATAGGGAGATATTTTCAGAGCTGCCTGGCCGGACGACCATAATAAAACATGACATTGTCATAGAACCAGGGGTCAGGGTCCATTTAAAGCCATATAGGATTCCTGAAGCTCAGCGAGAAGCTGTTTCTAAAGAAGTTAAAACCATGTTAGAACTTGGAGTCATAGAGGAATCTTACAGTGAGTGGTCCAGTCCCATAGTTCTCATCCCGAAGCCCGACGGAAGCATACGCTTCTGTAATGACTTTCGTAAGTTAAATGAGGTGTCCAAGTTTGACGCATACCCCATGCCCCGTGTGGATGAGCTTATAGAAAGGCTGGGAACAGCCAGGTTTCTCACCACGTTGGACTTGACCAAAGGTTACTGGCAAATACCTTTATCTGATAGCGCAAAAGCAAAAACAGCCTTTTCGGTTCCGGAGGGGCTGTACCAGTATAAGATGTTACCCTTTGGGTTGCATGGGGCTCCAGCAACCTTTCAACGGGTGATGGATAAAATTTTGAGGCCCCATAGAAAATATGCAGCTGCCTATTTGAATGATGTGGTAATTCACAGTACAGACTGGGGGTCCCATTTGGTTAAAGTACAAGCAGTACTGGACTCAATCAGAGAGGCATAACTGCTAACCCAAAGAAGTGCTGCCTTGCAATGAAGGAGGTCAAATACTTGGGCTTCACCATAGGCAGAGGTCTGATTAGGCCCCAATTGAATAAAATTGATGCTATTCAAAACTGGCCTCGTCCAGTGAATAAAAAACAGGTAAGGGCTTTTTTAGGAATAACTGGGTACTATAGACGGTTTATTCTCAATTTTGCGACCACAGCGGTGCCGTTGTCAGACCTTACCAAAGGGAAGCAGTCAAATATGGTGAAATGGAACCCTGATGCAGAAAAAGCGTTCCAAGCGTTAAAAGTGGCTTTGTGTTCACAACCGGTATTGATAACACCAGATTTTTTAAAAGAATTTGTGGTACAGACAGATGCCTCAGAGGTAGAGATAGGCGCTGTGCTATCCCAAACCAGAGATGGGGACGAACACCCTATCATTTATTTGAGTAGGAAACTCAATGAGCATGAAAAAAGGTATGCCATTGTGGAAAAGGAGGCTTTGGCCATTAAGTGGGCACTAGATACTTTGAGATATTACCTCTTGGGTAGACAATTCAGACTAGTGACAGATCATGCCCCTTTAAAATGGATGTATGTAAATAGAGGCAAGAATGCTCGTGTAACTAGATGGTTTCTAGCGTTGCAGAATTTTAAGTTTACTGTCGAACATAGACCGGGTACACAATTGGCCAACGCAGATGCATTGTCCCGCATCTTCTGTTTGGGGGCTACAAGTGTTCCGGCCCCTAGGTCGAAACAGGGGAGGGGGATATGTGACAAGAACACTGGGATAGTGTTTGAGGGCAGGTATGCTTGTCCCAGGTTCTTGTCTTACATGTTTTAGAAAATGAAAACTTCTAGGAAAATGCTTTTGTTTTGTTAGAACCTTTTCAGTTTGCTGGAAAAGCTGGATAAGGGCCCTGAGAGAGAGAGAGGGGGCGAGTTCCAGACATTGGGCCCAGTTCGGATCTTTGGCCTCACAGAGGGCTAATCAGGGCTTTCAGCTGCGCAAGAGCCTTATAGGGCTTCTAGCCTGATTAATGTGTGCAGACTGCCTGGGAAGACTGCAGGATCTCTGTGAGAGAAACACGCTTCCTGATACAAGTGAGCTATACAGTGTTTACTGGAGAACTCTGTGTTTTTGTTTAGTGATAGTTAGGAACATCTTGTGTTTAGTTAGTGCCGGACAGGCAAGGTATTTTCTTTCCGGCACTCATCAGTAAATAGCTGCTGGTATATGTGCTCCGGTGCCCTCCTTCCAGACCTTGCGGACTATATATGCAGTGGAGAATTAAGTACTTATTCGTCTCCTGAGTGCCGCCACTACTGATCTCCACTATATATATATATATATATATATATATATATATAGTGGAGATCAATATATATACAAAACCGTTGCAACTAGGTAGATCTATGTAGGGATCCAGCCACACACTACATAGATCTGCTCAGTCACTCACAATGCTGATTACTTCTCTGACAATTAATTTGCAAGTGTCATACCCAGGATTAGAACCCACAACCCATTACACTGGAAACATGCACCTTACTGATGGAGATATCTGCTCTTGCATAGGAAGTATGAGAATTCTAACTACAGTATATGAAGTTATTTGTAATTGTCTGAGAAATAATTTCATATAGTTAGAATTCTCATGCTTCCTTTATGGGGCAAATAGCTTCATCAGTAAGGATTCTGCTTCCAGTGTATCTATAATAAAGAGGGTGTGATTTGTAAGGTGCAGTGACTAGTGGGGAAGTCGGCTACGGAAGAGATACCGGCTGCTGTCATTTAACTTAAATGATTTATGTCGCTGAACACATGTAACAGGAGGAGAGGTGCCCCCCTTCAAAGCAGGAGCACGGCGGCAGCTGACTCCGTTGCCTCCCAGAGTTCTGCCTCTGCATCTGTTTCTCATTACTCTTGGAGCATTACTTTCCATTTCATATGCACTTTACCTACATGGTGGTTTCTCTCAACAGGGAACCTCTGAAGAAATGCCCTCCCTACAGCGTCTTCAGTCTGAAACCACTATCATGTAGGAAATTGTATGGGCCGGAAGATGCCTGTTTGTGTAGAAATATAACCAAGATCATAATCATGCAACAGAGGTTCAACCAGACTCGTGTTAACTCCTGCCCTCTCCATCTCTCAGCCGCACCATCATCTCCTCACTGTGTCTCTCTACCACACCCTCATCTCCCGGCTGCATCTCTCAGCCACACCATCACCTCAAGTCCCTGTGTCGTCTCTTACCCCCACCATCATTCCCTCCCTGCGTCATCTCTCATCCACACCATCATCTCCCTGCTACGCATCTCTCACAATCCACCTCACTGTGTGTCTCTCAGTCTTCCCCTTCTCTCTGTGCCTCTCAGTGTCCCCCTTCACTCTATGCTTCTCACCCTTCCTGTGTCTTTCAGCTTCCCACCCTTCACTCCGTGTCTCTCAGCCTGTCCTCTTCACTTTGTGTCTTTCAGCCTCCACTTCCCTTCATTCTGTGTACAGTGCGGTTTACACACAATGCCCACAGTAGTTGTGCCCCTTGCACAATACCCATAGTTGTGCCCCTTACACAATGCCCATAGCAGTAGTGCCTCTTACACAATGCCCATAGTAGTGCCCATTACACAATGCTCACACAGTAGTTGTGCCCCTTACACAATGCCCAGACAGCAGCTGTGCACCTTATATAATGCCCACACAGTAGCTGTGTCCCTTACACAATTCCCACAATAGCAGTGCCCCTTACACAATGCCCACAGTAGTAATGCCCCTTACACAATGTCCATAATAGTAGTGCCCCTTAAACAATGTCCACACAGTAGTTGTGCCCCTTACACAATGCCCATAGTAGTAGTGTCCCTTACATAATGCCCATAATAGTAGTTTCCCTTATACAATGCCCACTGAGGTTGTGCCCCTTACACAATGACCATAGTAGTAGTGCACCTTACACAATGCCCATAATAGCAATTCACCTTACACAATGCCCACTGCAGTTGTGTCCCTTACACAATGCCCACACATAGTTGTGCCCTTATACAATGCCCACACGTAGTTGTGCCCCTTACACAATGCCAACACGTAGTTGTGCCCCTTATGCAATGTTAACACGTAATTGTGCCCCTTACGCAATGCCCACACGTAGTTGTGCCCCTTACGTAATGCCCACACGTAGTTGTGCCCCTTACACAAAGTCAACACGTAGTTGTGTCCCTTACGCAATGCCCACACGTAGTTGTGCCCCTTACGCAATGCCCACACGTAGTTGTGCCCCTTACGCAATGCCCACATGTAGTTGTGTTCCTTACACAATGCCCACATGTGGTTGTGCCCCTTACGCAATGCCAACACGAAGTTGTGTTACTTACACAGTGCCCACACATAGTTGTGCCCCCTACACAATGCACATAGTAGTTCCCCTTACACAATGCCCACAGAGTAGTTGTGCCCCTTACACAATGCCCACAATTGTAGTGCCCCTTAAACAATACCCACACAGTAGCTGTGCCTCTTACACAATCCTCATAGTAATAGTGCCCCTCACACAATCCCCATAGTAATAGTGCCCCTTACACAACCTCCATAGTAGTAGTGCCCCTCACACAATCCCCGTAGTAATAGTACTCCTTACACAATCCCCATAGTAATAGTGACCCTCAGACAATCCCCATAGTTGTGACCACTACACAATCCCCAAAGTTGTGGCCCCTTACGCAATTCTTCCTCTGAGTCCTCCTCCTCCTAGGAACGCTGTGGCGTGGCACAGAAGTAGAGAAAGAGAGAGCAACACAAGCAGGCGGTCGCTCAGCGTGACATCATCAAGAGGCGGAGCTGGACCCTGGAGAAGGTTCCGTCTTCAGTGCTGTGTGTGCAGTGCACCCAGTGCGGCCACTGATGAAGTCAATTGACGGTCCTGATCGGGCAGCGGGTGGCCGGCGGAGGTAACGTGGGACAGGGGACGGGAATGAACACTCTAGGCTGCCCAGGCATAGCGTGTGTGAGGGGGTGTGCCAGACATTAGGGGGTGCCTGTGCACACCAGGCACCCCCCGTGCACACGCCTATGATGATGTCATCTGCTTGCACTAGAAATGAGACTCTCCCGATGCTGTGAACAGGACCTGGGTCAGATGACCTGGGTTAACTGTTCACACTGCCACCTAACCCAGATCTATCACGGGACCCTGCAAGCTATCCTGGTTGGATTACCGGGTCACAGGACCCAGGCTAACCCTTTTACACCAAGGCACGACCCAGGTTAACCTGGCAATAACCGGGGTTGTGCCAGTGGTGTAAAAGGAGTATTTGTGTGCTCTAACATATTCATACATACACCTTGTTATTATTTTTTAATACAATAAAGTTATTTGGTTTGTTGCTACTTCTCTTTATATAGAAAAAAGTCTGCAGTGCCACTGGGTCCCTATCTCATTAATATGACTCCCAGATGGTCTCCATTGCTTTTCCGACACGGCTATCGGAAACAGGGGTTTTGAATAGTCAGATTCAATCCGACAGTCGGAATCCGACAAACTTTGGGGTGTATTCAATAGCTGTCGGAAACGGCACCGTTTCCGACAGCTTTCCGTTCCGACAGGACCTGGCAGTCGGAATCAGTGACTCGGGGTATTGCATCATGTAAGGTTGGGGTGTTTGGTGCACTTTGGGGTACTTTGAACTTGTTTGGGGCGTGGTCTTTTCACAAAATAGAGGCTGATGGGCTCTTTCATGGATGTAGGGTTGCCTAATTTGAGATGGGGGGTGTAATTTTTGAATGTTTGTTTTTTATTTTTTTATTAAATTTATTTTTTTAAATTTATATATATATATATATATATATATATATATTTATTTTTTCCTTTTAACAACAGAAATGTACAGAGACAAACGACCACATGCTCCCCCTACCCCCCACTCCTCAGAAGAAGTCTGCCACGTCCTCAACAAGCAAGGCCAAGCCAGGTACTTACAAAGTCACATTCTAATAAATTACACTTTGTCACACCCACAGCAGTTTGCACACAGTCAGACACACTCGCATACCGGTAGGCACACCCACAGGTCATTTTTAATTAATTTATTGCACGGCCGCCGGCAAACAGAAGACCACCCAATTTTAACTATTCATGGTTATACTGTATACAGTAGATAGCAGTTAAAAAGGTTTTTTTTCCTGTTTGCTAATACTGTAAATGCCATTTATAACAGATTGCATGGCAACCCTCCCACCCAGTCAAAGGCCATCTACATACCGTATTTCTAAACAATAGATGAAGTCTCCTTTCACTCCAAAAGACTTAAGCCACTTTGCTCAGAATACACATCCATATGCAGATACTGTATTTTTAAACAATAGATGACGTCTCCTTTCACTCCAAAAGACTTAATCCACTTTGCTCAGAATACACATCCACTGCTGATAATTTTTTCCAGTCTGTATCTAGCCCAGGACTTACTCCTACAGTGTGATACAAACAGGCTGATCAGGCCGGCTCTGATGTCACACACTCTCCCAGAAAATGTTTGGGAAGGTCTGTATTTTTCCTGAGAAAACGGCCAGTTACTACCCACAAATGTCCGCTTCTTTAAATATTTTGTTTGAATTCATATCATTGCTTGGATGTCATTAGTCCTAGAACACAATGAAATGCATTGGTGTATTAAATATTGTATTATCACCCAAGATTGCATGGCAGAATGCAATCACATTGGGTGAATGTGTCACCTGGAACAGGCCGGATCATACTGTATCTAACAGTATACTGTACTTCTTATTAGGCTCATTCAGATATACCCAAAATAGAAGGGATAAGCAAATACATTGGGCTCATTTATCAATGAGTGATAAATTTCAGTGTGAGTATAAATTGCACCAGCCAATCGGCTCCTAACTGCCATGTTACAGACTGTGTTTAGAAAATGACAGATAAGAGCTGATTGGCTGGTGCAATGTATCACTCACAGAGAGATGTATCACTCATTGATAAATGAGCCCAATAGTGAAGTATAGGAGGCTGATGGGTTCTTTCATGGATGTACCATTCTGTACCATACTGTATGTGTTACTGGATTATTCACCTGTTGTATTTTCCTATAGGGATGGGCCAAAACAGGACTTCAGGAAAACATTGACCGTGTAGAGGTAACATGGGTGAGTAACATGTCTCACACTGCACACAACCACACACACCTTGTCCCAATACGCCACTGGATTCCAACATCGGCCCCCAAGTACAGTATGCACAACAGTTCATGATTTCCATGTCTCCTAGCAGTTCAACAGGTGTATTCATTACTCACTGACACATTGTAAAAGACCGACCGGTTGAGCAAGTTATTTTACTTGCAAACTTTCTGAGAACCAAGGAAATCATGGACTGTTTAAGATACAGTACTTGTGGTTCGAGGTGAGGAACAACTGCAATAGGTTATGGGTGATAAAGCTAAATATTTATCTTATTTAAAACCCTTTAAGAGGTCTAAGAACACTGTACGCTATTGACGTATGGAGTACCGTAAGGGTACGCACGTTGCGTAACAATCGCTAAGCCGTGGTCGAGACGCTCGAGCGTCACGTTCGCTCACGGCCAAGAGATCACAGGCAGGCACGCTATTGGCTGCCGACTAACGTAATGGTTCGCTATAGCGTAGCGGACGCTCGGGACCACGAGGAGATCACCAGCGGCGCAGACGCTCACAATGTTAAACCTTTATATCTAAACCATAAACAATGTAATATAATATGCAGTAAAACCTTAGTGTAGAGATAGGGTGTAGATGCAACACAGTGTAACCTTATTAACTTAAAAGCTGTTTGAGCGTCACCGACGCTCTGAGAATACTTAACACTATAAGAAATACACAACTACCGGGCTTAGGGTCTAACGCCTTATATGAATGTTATACTTGCAAAAAGAATAATACAGTACAAGTCATACACTACAATATAACATAGACTAACTAACCAGGTAACTACACAGGAAATACAATATCAGTACAATAACTATATAAGAGAAACGAGTGAGAAAGAGAAGAGAGAGAGAGAGAGAGAGAGAGAGAGAGATATGGCCCACAATAACAAGAAATACAATATGATTGCGGAGAAAACTTACGCACAAAGGGGAACGATCGCATGCGCCTCTGGACATCCAGCTCCCGATTATCAGCAATGAGAACCGTTGAAGAGTGAGAGCTGGATGTGATCGGCTTGTCTATTTATTCCCCACACACAATACAATTCAATGGTCCCTACAATCTCATTGTTCATTGGACACAGGAATTCCTCCTCGCATTATAACAAAAGGTCATAGGTTGATTCATACAGGTGGGCTGTGACAATTTCCAACTGCTCAGGTGGGTGGGAAACTAGGTTTCCCGCCGCATGGATAAGTAAGTGCAAATAATAGTAAATGGACATAAACTTCTTATGTCCATAACTATTCGCACGAGCGATTAATTCGCTTCAAACCAACACCGGAATATTGCTAATTAAATACTCTTCCGATGGATACTAAACACCACTGTATTACTCCTGTCTGACCCTTCGTATCAAACAAAGAGGGATTTCTCTGTCCATGAACATTCTACATTAACCAAACTTTCAGATTCTATCAAAGGGACCATAATCTACAAAATACATTATATGGTGAAAATATGTAACGAACGAGTCGCCCGCTAGACGCATACAATCTCTACCGTAAATGCGCATACCGTGCGCCTGCGGGTGCCCGCAACAGCGAGTATGCGCACGCACGGGAGAGCGCACGCATGCGCAGCAGGGACACATATGAGGTGCAAATATGGCAGTGTGCATCGTGATATTTTTCTGACTTTGACAGTCCACCCTTTGGCAGTCAACAATAACTGCCACTTCCTAAAACATTTCAAAAAGAGAAAAATATATGTCAAGTGTAAATACATTTCCATGGTTGGGTAGGGGAGGAGAGGAGAAGGTAGGAAAAGGGTATGACCTAGTGAGATAGCAGAAGCATATGTGTATGAATCCGTGTTTGGGGGTCATGTATCATCGTGCCGTACGTGTTTTAAATCAAGCTTCGAGGTATTGCGAAGTATACATTTGAATTCCTTCTTATCCCGTGGTACGGGTCTGTGGATGGGCTGTCAAACTTTACCGAGCTCTTTTCGGCTGTGGTTGTAACAAAATGGGGAGCACATTTTAGTTGATGATACATGAATGGGGGGAATATGTGATTGCTGATATCTGTGCTGGTATTCTCTATCGACTATGTGTGTAATTACCTGAAGGTTGTAGAGATGAAGAAAAGACATAATTACGGTAAATGCAGTGGTATTCTATGTCAGGTTAATGAACATTTGTCGGTTGAAGTCTTGTTCGGTGTCTGTTGAATGCAGTCTTCTTTGTGCTTTTGCCAAAAGGCGTGTGGGCAAAAAGCTTTGTCAATGTCCATAGACTTACAAAAGTGTTGGGCTAGCGTAATTTTAAAATTTCTAGGGAAACTGGGGGTCCATGGCATAGTTCATCAAATATCTGTGTATAAGGTTGTCAAAACTTCTTCTTTAATCCATCCGTTGTCTGTATACAGGATCATCAAATTCCTCGTCAAAAGTGGGTCTTTTTACCTTTGGAAAAACCGGAAAAACAGGTGAAAGAAACGGACCATAGAAATCGCATTTTCATCACATCATTGTTTCTACAGTTGGGTCATAAATCAAATCCATTGGAATTACAATTTCCTCACTCCTTAAACTCATTACCCTAGTACTACGTTTGCACTCCATTAAAGCCTGACCGCATCTAAATATCAAGCCAATCGTTATGACAACACCTAAGATACATAGGAGAAACTTCCCTACATCCATTATGACTCCTTGAGCCCATTCTCCTAAACCAGAGAACCAATTTCGCGGGTTCAACCATGACACCCAACCAGTCAGCTCATTACTCACAGCAGCAAGGGTGAGATTGTGTCTCCTGCGAAATTCCCACTTCAATTGGAGAATATCGTCCATCTTTTGGTCTATGACCTCGACCGGGTCCTCGGTACTATTCGTTATATATGTGCAGCATTTCACGCCGTACTGCGTTGCCAGTGTGACACAATATCCACCTGTTACTGCCGTGAGATAATTGAGAACCATTCTATGCTGAACCAGTTCTGTTTTATAAGCTTGAAGTTCTCTTCCAGTATACCTAAACGTGTCATCATACATTTCTGTGATATTGTCTAACAAATTTGCGAGCGCAGATATGTATTTATAATTCAACACTCCTCTGGCGGTGCGAGTGATGTCTAACGCGATTAGAAACTGATTCCCGGTGGATTCATGGATCATGTCAGAGGCCGGATGCTCTGTTCTTTCTATCAGGTGCCGTTTAACTACGTGCTCGTAGTGGGTGTGAGTATAAGGAGCTTGGGCAACACGGTGTATATCTTTCATTTTGGCATGTGATACAGTCATTACCTCAGGCAGTACTTTTCCAATATAACACAATCCTTCAGAGTTTGGGGCAAGCCACTTATACGCCTTCCTCCCGCATATGAAATATGCATCATCGGGGAGAACATATGGGACGGAGTAGGACATAACCATATTACACATCTTCCATGTGAAATCTCCTAACCCTAATTCTCCCATCTGTCTAGTACACGTATCAGCTTGTACGATATGTGCACAGTATCCTGGTGATACCTCTCCAACTCTCGTAATCCTACTTCCTAGGGTATACCTATATCGGAAAGATTTCCCTCTACTGGCTATGTGGCGTATAAGCTCTGTATCTGTAGGCATTCTATCTGCTCTATATGAAAAGGTCATGGTTTGGTTACTCCATGACACTTCCCAATTTCCCGGCTTTCGGGGTTTGGAAATGTTAAAACATATTAGGGATCTATCCACATGATATTGGTGGAGCTTCAAACTAGGAGGACTGGAGATATTAAACCTCCTGTCCACCGGCCTCCCACCACTTAGCTCAAGTACCTCACCTATCGTTAAAGGAAATGGTACTAGTCCTGATTTGCTATGACCTTGAGGTACTTGAGCGCATACCCAACAATCTGTTTGATTTAACACACTACCCACTAAGGAGTGATAGTCACTCAAGGGATGCCGGTCCATGTGGATATTAAAACTGGATTGGCATTTCTTGATGCACCCATCCTCAAGGCTCTTCTGTAGGCATCTGTAGGCTCTTGATGCACAGAGCCTACAGATACAGTTTTCTTCAGCTAACAATCCTTCACAATTCCTTCTATGGTCTATGTTATCGGATCGTTTTCTGATACTCGCCTTTACTTGTTGGTTAAGTTGTTCTTGGAAAACTACGCCTCCATCTCTGTCATCAGAACCCATTCCAGAACCTCTCTCGACCTCCATGGTACTCTCGCCGGAACAGACTGCTCTGGTCAACATCATGGTCAACAGGAAAATCCGGATCACAGTCTCTTGGGGCAAGTCCATCTTATAGGAGGAAATGAAGAAGAATGAGAAGGGGGAAAAAATAATTTGAGGGAGAGGGGATGGGAAGTGGAGAAAAACAATAAAAGGGAACAGGGAATCGACAACTGCTTTTGATCTTATGATTCTCAATGCTCAGGTGCCGCCTCAGTCCTCCTGGAACAGACACTCCAGTGATACAACTTCCTCTACCGTCTGTTCCTTATCACGGGACCTCTCTGGATCAGCAACCTTCTTACAGTGGGACGAATGAACCCAAGTCTCTCTCTCGGCAACCTTCAAAGCTGTAGTGCTAGTCAATAAGACTTGGTATGGTCCTTCCCATCTGTCAATAAGGCAACCTGAGCGTAGAAAATTCCGTATCATTACATAATCCCCAGGTTCAATGTCATGACAATTACTATCTGGTAAATCAGGAATCACCAACTTCAAATTATAATTTTGATTCTTTAACTGTTTACTCATGTTAATCAAGTATTTTACAGTCACTTCATTGTTACACTTCAAATCATCCTGAGGGTTAATCATAACATGCGGTTGTCGACCAAACAAGATTTCAAAGGGAGACAGATTAAGAGGGGACCTGGGAGTGGTTCTGATGCTGTACAGTACAATGGGTAAAGCTTCTGGCCATGTCAATCCTGTCTCTGCCATAACTTTGCTCAGTTTATTTTTAATAGTGCTGTTCACTCTTTCCACCTTCGCACTCGCCTGTGGACGGTATGGAGTGTGCAGCTTGCTATCAATTCCCATCAACTTACACATTCCTTGAAAGACATCACCTGTAAAATGGGTACCCCTATCACTTTCAATTATTCTAGGGATACCATATCTACATACAAATTCCTGCACAATTTTCTTAGCAGTAAACATAGCGGTATTTGTGGCCGCAGGAAATGCTTCGACCCAATTTGAGAACACATTTATACAAACAAGTACATATTTTAAATTTCGACAAGGGGGTAATTGGATAAAGTCAATCTGTATTACCTGAAAAGGACCGCCTGTAGGTGGGATATGAGATGGTTCTGTTGGTATTGCGTTTCCGATATTCTTTCTCAAGCATGTAAGGCATGACATTGCTCTCTTACTTGCATGAGATGAAAATCCTGGGGCGCACCAATATGCTCTTACCAACTTGCACATTCCTTCCTTGCCCAGATGAGTCAGCCCGTGAGCTGCCTCAGCTAAACATGGAAGATATGCTCTGGGGGCCACCGGTTTACCTTGTCCATCCGTCCAGAGTCCTGAGGACTCCTGGCCATATCCCTTTGCCTTCCAGACTGCCTTTTCCTGTGTGGAACACAAATTTTGCATCTCACACAGCTTCTGTGTGTTGATGGTATTAAATACCAGTTGTGTGGTGTCTGTCTGTCTGGGGGTACCGGCTGCTAACTTAGCTGCTTCGTCTGCTCGGCTGTTACCAAGTGATACTGGGTCTTGGCTATATGTGTGTGCTTTACACTTGATAACAGCCACTCTGTCGGGTTCCTATATCGCTGTTAGAAGCCTTTTGATGTGAGCTGCATGCGCTACCGGTGTACCAGCTGCCGTCATGAAATTTCTGAGGCGCCATAGGGCTCCGAAATCATGGACTACCCCGAATGCGTATCTAGAGTCGGTGTAGATATTGGCTGATTTGCCCTTAGCCAATTCACATGCTCTGGTTAGGGCGACCAGTTCAGCAACCTGGGCTGAGTGAGGTGGGCCTAGCGGTTCCGCTTCTATGGTGCCTTGGTCATCTACGACTGCGTATCCAGTACACAAGTCTCCCGAGTCTGACTGTCTGTGACAACTACCGTCCGTGTAGAAAGTTAGATCTACATCTTCCAGTGGGTTGTCACTGATGTCAGGCCTTGCGGTAAAATTTTGGGTCAAATATTCCATACAATCATGTGTGTCCTCCTTTGTATTAAATCCTCCTTCCCCACCACTCTCATCCTCCACCCTTTGTGCCTGTCCAGGCACACCTGGGAGATATGTTGCAGGATTTAATGCACTGCATCTCCTTATGGTGATGTTTACGGGGGCCATTAGTGCCAATTCCCATCTTGTAAACCGCGCTGATGAGACGTGCCTGGTTTGGGCAGAATTTAGCAAGGCTGACACTGCATGTGGTGTATGAATTGTGAGGTTGTGACCTAACACTACATCTTCGCTTTTCGTTACTAGCAATGCTATCGCAGCAACGCTTCGCAAGCATGTGGGGAGGGATCGCGCTACCGTATCTAGCTGAGCGCTATAGTATGCTACTGGCCTGCTGGCATCACCGTGCTTTTGGGTTAAGACGCCTGCCGCGCAACCAGCACTTTCTGTTCCGTACAGCTCAAAGGGTTTCCCATGGTCTGGCATACCTAATGCTGGTGCCTGCGTTAGGCACTGTTTAAGTCTCTCAAATGCCATCTCGGACTCGTCTGTATGCGAAATCCGATCAGGTTTGTTTGAGGAGACCATCTCCTGCAAAGGTAACGCTAGAATGGAAAACCCTGGGATCCAGTTACGGCAATACCCACACATTCCTAAAAATGTTCTGATCTGTTGCTGGGTTTGTGGCAGAGTCATGTCTCTAATTGCTTGAATTCTATCAGCGGTCAGGTGTCTCAGTCCTTGTGTTAGACAGTGTCCCAAATATTTTACCTTAGTTTGGCATAATTGCAACTTGTCTTTGGAAACCTTGTGTCCTGTGTCTGAAAGATGAAACAGGAGCTGTTTCGTATCCTTCAGGGATGCTTCCACTGAATCAGAACACAGTAGTAGATCATCCACGTACTGTATTAATACTGATCCACTCTCTGGTTGGAAAGACTGTAAACAATCATGCAAAGCCTGGGAAAATATACTTGGACTGTCTATGAAACCTTGTGGTAATCGAGTCCATGTGTATTGGACTCCTCTGTATGTAAATGCAAACAAATATTGGCTGTCAGGGTGCAGAGGTACCGAAAAGAAAGCGGAGCAGAGGTCAATAACAGTGAAAAATTTCGCAGTGGGAGGGATTTGCATAAGGATGACAGCTGGATTTGGCACTACGGGGAACTGACTCAACTATTTTGTTAATCCCCCTTAGATCCTGCACTAGCCGGTAACCCCTCCCCCCACTCTTTTTCACAGGGAAGATGGGACTATTGGCAGTGCTGGATGTTCTTACCAGAATGCCCTGTTGTAGCAAGCGCTCTATTACGGGATAAACTCCTAACTCCACCTCTGGCTTCAGAGGGTACTGTGGGATTTTTGGAGCTATCCTACCATCTTTTACTTGTACAACTACCGGAGCTACGTTTGCCATTAATCCAGTGTCCTGTCCATCTTTAGTCCAAATTGACTCTGGTATCTGGGATGTCATTTCTTCTACTTGGGATGGAGTCCTATTTGTCATAATGGTATGTGACATTAATTTTGATGGGGAGTCTAACATGTCTCGCACTTCCTGAGCGTGATTCTCAGGTATGTCCAAGAATACACCTTCAGGAGTACAATAAATGACGCACCCCATTTTGCACAATAAGTCTCTTCCCAGGAGATTAGTCGGTGCCGATGCAGCCAGCAAAAAGGAATGCTTGGTATGTAAAGGCCCTATTGTAATCTCGGCTGGTTTGCTAACAGGGTAGTGCTGGACTACTCCTGTTACTCCCATGGCTGGAATTGTCTTACCAGTGGTTCTCATGCCCACTGTCGAATTTATCACTGATTTGGCCGCCCCCGTATCTACAAGAAAGTTTAATGATTTACCAGCTACATTGATTGCAATTTCGGGTTCACTTCCAAGATTTGCAATCAATTTTACTGGCTGCAGATTACAGGTATGGCCACACCCCTATTGGGTATGGTGACCTCCCTGAATCCCGCTGGCAGCAACTACTTGTGAAGGGGTTAAATGGGAACTGCCAGGAGTTTGCCAGTCTCCTTTTGGGGGATATCTTTTTGTTTCCCCTGTATGTGACTCATAACTCCGTCTCTGTGGACCCTGATCCCAATTTCGTGTGTCATGTCGTTGTCTAGGGGGTTGGTATGATCTTTGTGAATTTTTCGCTCTACAGTCTCATGCTATGTGTCCCTGTTTATGACAAAAATAACATGTTACCACATTTGACTTACCCACAGGGTTTGGTGATCTATACAAAGGCTGCTTTGTGGTCAGGGCCTGTATACTTACGGCCATTAACTTATCACCTTGTGACTCCCTGTGTCTGGTGATATTCCGGTCGTGATCAATAGCAGCCTCTCTCAAAGTAGCCACCGACAGACCTCGCCAACATGGTTGCGTGGTCTGTACCCTGGTCTTTAATGCTTCTTTTAAACCATCCATTAGCACAGATACTGCTACTTCTTGATGATTTGCATTGGTCCTAATGTCCTCTATGCCAGTGTATTTTGCCATTTCTAATAATGCCCGGTGAAAATAATCAGCAGCTGTTTCTGACTCTTTTTGTTTAATGGAAAAAATTCTATTCCATTTGGCTACAGCTGGGAAATACTCCTTTAACTGTAAATTTATTCTTTTTACATTGTCTTTGTTGTACACATCTGTAAGAGGTACATCCTGATCCAGTCCACAGTCAGCTAAAAATTGAGCTGCGTCGACATTGGAGGGTAAACAAGCCCTCAGCAATACCTGCCAGTCTTTGTTATTGGGCTCTAAAGTGTTCCCTAGGTCTCTGATGTATTTCTGGCTAGCAACTAAGTCTTTTCTAGGATCAGGGAATTCAGACACTATGGTTCTTAATTCCATTCGGGAAAACGGGCTGTACATGGCAATGTTCCTGATAGGAGTGACTCCTGTAGTGTCCGTTTTCCCATTTGGAACTGCTATTACCCTCACGGGAGCAAGTTTAACAACATCATTCTGTGTAGATTCTACAGTCTGTGGTGAAATGGTTTCAGCATAGTGTATGGTGCCGTACTTACCCGTTGATACGACCTCACCTGTCCCTCCGCTAGGGGGCTTTGTTACTAATCTTATGGGTTGGGCCGTGCCTACTGTTGTTTCTGATATGGTGGCTGCTAGAGAGAGCGCCGATATTGTTGCAGAGTCGTCCTCTTGATCACACTCCTGGGGAAAGTTCAAAACAGGGTACAACTTGCACGGGTTAATACTTGCATTGGTTAACTTAGCAACTGTATAAATGTTAAGGATAATGTTAATAAGTGCCTGTTTGTTACCCCCTGATGCGTCATTCTCCGCAACCAATTTTTCTCCTGATATGTATGGTGGCGGCGGGGCCAGTTTCCTGATAGGATTAGATCCCGCCGCCTGAGCCAATCCTCTCTGTATTTCACCCTCCTGTTGCCATAACTGCAAATAATCATAATGTTGGATTCGTCTCTTTGTTGATTTAATGAGACATATCCTCCTCCTTAAATTCATTAACACTTCTGGGCTGAAGCTACCTACTCTTGGGAATTTCTCCCCGTCATGCATTGTCATTCTTTCCCATTCATCACATAAAACTTCTGTGTGTGAGCCGTATTTTTCACACATTACGTACCTTGCCGACCCGACTGGTCGGTTCACTAAATCAACCCGAACCGAGGTTGATCGCCCCCTTCCTGAACAACTGGCCCCCATAATTTGCAGGTGTTGCTTGCTCTACCTCTGACCTTTATATCAGGGTCTTCAGCGAACCCTTACAAAAAACCAAAATATTCAAAGATAGGTTGACGGTGGTGGTTTACCGAGTACCCCACTTACTCGCCCACGCCTACCAATACGCCCACACACTGCTTTAGCGCTGGCGTACTCGACCTAGGGCCCCTATGAACCTTTGTTTACTGGAACATGTGAGTGTGATCCGAAGAGCATTAACCCTTTCCAGTAACTGTGGGGTTGTTGGATAATTCCTGAGTGACCAGCGAACTTCCCTTTTAAAAAATAAAAAATTACACAAATCACGTCAGAATGTACAAATAGTGTTTATGACCGGGTTCGTACACAAATGGTACTGGTCAGACTAACTAATGCACACAATTACGTGCGGTACAATCGTTCAGTACATAAGCAACTAATCTTATGTACGGAGCGACCAGTGGAATCGACATTCAGCAGCTGCGAATTCCTTCAGCCTGAGCTTTATGGCCTATATGGGTTCCGCTCCAACCCTTCTTGGTGTTGGGCTACTTGACTCTATAGCGGACTTCCTTGTCTGCTGTACCTGGACCTCCTGGTCTGTTATGCGACCTCCTGGTCTGACCTCCTGGTCTGTTACAGTATGACCTCCTGGTCTGCTACACTCTAATGCTCTTTATAAGTTTAACAAGGGATGCCTCCCTAGCCACCATGTATGTCACTTACACGTATGTACTTCACGAGAACTCGATGATTTCTGTGGTTCAATCCCCAAAATTGTAAAAACTTATATATACAAAACACTCACTCATCACATGTACACTTTTGTTTCTATTTCTATTTCTGCGCAGAAATTTTTCTTTAGACCAGATGTGTTGTAAATTTGGAGAAGGATCTGTTAATTTAAATTTCGGATATTAAAATAGATTTGCGCTATTTATCGCCTGTTGCGCTATTTATCGCCTGTTGAAAATCAACACTATCGTGTGACTCAAGTTACGTGGGCGTACCCTGACGCTCCGTTGCGTAATTTACGCTGCGTGCGTCGGCCTTTGCGTACGCGAGTCTCAGCCCTTTGTTAGAGACACGTGTACACAAAACCAATGTCCACCGTAACACAATGTACACGTTTATCAATGTAGATGATCCTCGATCCTCTACTGAACCCCACACCAATCTCTCCTTGTACCTTTAGGTAGAGCTGCGTGTGTGCTTTACACTTTATCCCTTAATGCATTACTTTTACACTTTAACTATGAAATAGCGACAAATCTCTCTTAGCACGTTTATCAATTATAAAATGGCAAACAGGAGAGTGATATGAAAATACACGAATGAAAAAGAAATGCAGATATGTGCGTGCGTACGCAAGACAGAAATAAACAGTTTTAAAAGACACTAGCGTTTTGTTCTTACCTCCGGTTCCGGATTCCCTCAGCACCCTTTACTAAGCGAAGCAGACGCTTATCCCGTCAGCACTGCGAAGAATATGATCTCCCGCCCTTTGCTGATGGATAATGTCTGCTGAAATTACCTAGCAGAGATATCTGAAGGACAGGACGAGCCGCCAATTGATAAAGCTAAATATTTATCTTATTTAAAACCCTTTAAGAGGTCTAAGAACACTGTACGCTATTGACGTATGGAGTACCGTAAGGGTACGCACGTTGCGTAACAATCGCTAAGCCGTGGTCGAGACGCTCGAGCGTCACGTTCGCTCACGGCCAAGAGATCACAGGCAGGCACGCTATTGGCTGCCGACTAACGTAATGGTTCGCTATAGCGTAGCGGACGCTCGGGACCACGAGGAGATCACCAGCGGCGCAGACGCTCACAATGTTAAACCTTTATATCTAAACCATAAACAATGTAATATGCAGTAAAACCTTAGTGTAGAGATAGGGTGTAGATGCAACACAGTGTAACCTTATTAACTTAAAAGCTGTTTGAGCGTCACCGACGCTCTGAGAATACTTAACACTATAAGAAATACACAACTACCGGGCTTAGGGTCTAACGCCTTATATGAATGTTATACTTGCAAAAAGAATAATACAGTACAAGAGAGAGAGAGAGAGAGAGAGAGAGAGAGAGAGAGAGAGAGAGAGAGAGAGAGAGAGAGAGAGAGAGAGAGAGAGAGAGAGAGAGAGAGAGAGAGAGAGAGAGAGAGAGAGAGAGAGATGGCCCACAATAACAAGAAATACAATATGATTGCGGAGAAAACTTACGCACAAAGGGGAACGATCGCATGCGCCTCTGGACATCCAGCTCCCGATTATCAGCAATGAGAACCGTTGAAGAGTGAGAGCTGGATGTGATCGGCTTGTCTATTTATGCCCCACACACAATACAATTCAATGGTCCCTACAATCTCATTGTTCATTGGACACAGGAATTCCTCCTCGCATTATAACAAAAGGTCATAGGTTGATTCATACAGGTGGGCTGTGACAATTTCCAACTGCTCAGGTGGGTGGGAAACTAGGTTTCCCGCCGCATGGATAAGTAAGTGCAAATAATAGTAAATGGACATAAACTTCTTATGTCCATAACTATTCGCACGAGCGATTAATTCGCTTCAAACCAACACCGGAATATTGCTAATTAAATACTCTTCCGATGGATACTAAACACCACTGTATTACTCCTGTCTGACCCTTCGTATCAAACAAAGAGGGATTTCTCTGTCCATGAACATACTACATTAACCAAACTTTCAGAATCTATCAAAGGGACCATGATCTATAAAATACATTATATAGTGAAAATATGTAACGAACGAGTCGCCCGCTAGACGCATACAATCTCTACCGTAAATGCGCATACCGTGCGCCTGCGGGTGCCCGCAACAGCGAGTATGCGCACGCACGGGAGAGCGCACGCATGCGCAGCAGGGACACATATGAGGTGCAAATATGGCAGTGTGTAGCGTGATATTTTTCTGACTTTGACATGGGTCTGCTACCTGTGGCTCTCCTGCTGATGTGGAACTTTACATTCCAGCACGCCCTGCAACAGTTTTACTTTGTCCAAAATGCACAACTTTGGCTATGGCTTGCTGGGCAGTTCAACACCAGCTAGAGGGCCTTAGGTACCCCACCCCTGCACTAGGCTCCTTGAGATCCACACCTGCATGCATTCTCTGCCACCAGGTGGCCATGCATGCTGGCCAGTGTAGTTCCACAATGGGTAGAGGTCCTTGGCTACCCCCAATAGTTCATGTTTTCCAGGTCACCTAGCAGGTGATTAGTTGTTACAGTATGTCTATTTGAGACACTTCAAACTTCCCAGTGGTGGAGCAAATTAATTTCAATATAAACCTGTAAGTTGATCTGGAAAACATGTACTTTCAGGGGTACTCATGTACTCAGGTTGGGTACCACTGCCCGAGACCATGGGACTTCACCCTTCGGCCATCCCGCTGGGGTTGAACTTCACATAGCAGCATGCCCTGCAACAGTTTTTAACATGTACAGTATTAATAGCAAAATTGTGGCAGGTCATCATGCTGGGTTGTGCAGTTCAACAGCTGCCGGAGGTTCAAAGGAACCCCGTCCCTGCTTCCAAGACCTGGTGGAAGGGAGTGCTGGACTGCGTAGTTCCACATCATATTAAGGGAAATGATTTCAGAACTGTGTCATTAACATTCAAAAGTGGTTATTGTATGTGTTTCTGTTTGTTTCAGGTATTCTACAGGAAGAAAATCCTAAAAGGTGTTTCAAGGTCAAGAAAAGCACAATTTTATTTACTTTTTTTTTTTAATGCAATACATTTTTATTAACCTATTTTACTCAATAAAAAGTTTAGTATTTTTAAAAAATGGTGTCATTTATTACTCAAAATGTGATATTGGTCAGGATAATAGTGTTCAGCACAATATCTATTACCCAGGGATCCAGACCGGACGAAACCCAGACATGAAATGTCTGAGTCTCGCTCCCACCGGCCCCACCTCCAGGCCGCGCAGTCCACTGTCATGCGGAGGACTTTGGCGTACCCGATGCAGGCTTTTGGTCCTGGGAACCTGCAGTGGCAGGTTTCTTGGACTTAACTCAACCTCCCCTAAAGAAGGTATTGGACGGTTTGGCCTTTCTAGTCTTGTTAGGCCGAAAGGACTGCGTCGCAGACGAAGAAAGGGATTTCTTCTGCGCAGGTGCTGCTGAGGGAAGAAACAGAGGCTTACCTGCTGTAGCTGTGGATATCCATGCGTCTAGAGCTTCCCCAAAGAGAGCCTTTTTCTGGATTCCGCGTCGGCCGACCACTGGCGCAGCCACAGTCCCCGACGAGCTGAAACAGACATGGAAGAAATCCCCGCAGCCATGGAACCCAGATCTTTCATGGACTCTACCATAAAACCTGCTGAATCATGTATGTTGCGTAAATATAACGTCACATCATCCCTATCCATCGTACCCAAATCCTCAAGTAAGGTAGCCGACCACTTTACTATTGCTTTTGCAATCCATGCACTAGCAATAGTGGGACGCAATATGGCCCCTGAAGCAGTGTACATTGATTTAAGAGTGTTATCAATTTTTCTATCAGCCGGCTCCTTTAAAGCGGTAGATCCTGGGAGAGGCAAAACCACCTTCTTTTAGAGTCTGGAGATAGATGTGTCAACAATCGGCGGGCTTTCCCATTTTTTCCTATCCGCCTCAGGGAAGGGAAACGCCACCAGTACTCTTTTTGGGACCTGGAATTTTTTTTATCAGGGTTTTCCCATGCCTTCTCAAAGATAACATTTAATTCCTTTGACGCAGGGAAAGTTAGCGAAGCCTTTTTATTTTCTGTAAAAAATGCCTCCTCAACCTGCTCAAAAAAGGCCTCCTCAACCTGCTCAGGTGTGGTATTATTAACATTTAACACATCCCTGATATATTTAATGCACAGTGCCACTGGGTCCCTATCTCATGAATATGACTCCCAGATGGTCTCTATTGCTTTTCCGACACTGTTGGCGGATTCAATCCATTTATTTTTTTTAAAAAGCAATCAGATAAAACACATTACATATACAGCTGGAGGGCCTACCTGTACCATGGTTGGCTGTGGCCTAACGAGTACAGTGTCCGCACGCTATGCATGCGCTCCCGAGTTCAATACAAAGTATGGCGAGGAATTATTATTTTATTTTAATGTATTTATTTATTATTTTTTAATACAATAAAGTTATTTGGTGTGTTGCTACTTCTCTTTATATAAAAAAAGTCAGCTTCTACAAAATACAAGGCCACACTGCCGCCCTGTTCACTCAATTCATCTAGTCGTTTTGTTGTGTACAAAATGCCGGATAGCATTAGCATATACAGCATTCATTTTTCAGACAGCTTTTCCGGTTCAGTTGCTTCAAATGGGCAGAAATATTTAATGCACAGTGCCACTGGGTCCCTATCTCAGTAATATGACTCCCAGATGGTCTCCAGCCACGCTGCCGCCTGTTCACGCTAGCTATTGATATTGTCGTTACAGTGTGTTACAAAGTCCTGTATTTGAGTAGCGTACACAGCATTATTATCTCAGAAAGCACTCCATGTTAACTTGCTATCAAATACTGTATGACAAAGGATGACCTTCTCTTCCAAATTCTGATACAGGTGCATTTGCATTGTGATCAACCAATAGCAGGGCAGACCCACCGGCAATGCACACAATGGCAATTAGTCTTGCTTGTCGTCATTGAACAAAATGGTCATGCCACTGCTACAGTATGTAGCTTCTCTAATACTACAGTATATATTGTACCTTTAAAACTGAGCCCTTTGCAGCAGTTACTTACTGTACCTCTCACTTGACTCAATGTCCTCTTCATTGTTCACCTCACAACACCTATCCCTTATCTCAATATCTACTGTACCTCATAGCACTACACAGGAGAAAATGTACAGCAAAACGTCCATTGTATACCCCAACATGTCCTAGTACTGTACTGTATGTTATGATAAAAAAAAAATAAGAATTTACTTACCGATAATTCTATTTCTCGTAATCCGTAGTGGATGCTGGGAACTCCGTAAGGACCATGGGGAATAGCGGCTCCGCAGGAGACTGGGCACAAAAGTAAAAGCTTTAGGACTACCTGATGTGCACTGGCTCCTCCCCCTATGACCCTCCTCCAAGCCTCAGTTAGGATACTGTGCCCGGACGAGCGTACACAATAAGGAAGGATATTGAATCCCGGGTAAGACTCTTACCAGCCACACCAATCACACCGTACAACTTGTGATCTGAACCCAGTTAACAGCATGATAACAGAGGAGCCTCTGAAAAGATGGCTCACAACAATAATAACCCGATTTAGTTAACAATAACTATGTACAAGTATTGCAGACAATCCGCACTTGGGATGGGCGCCCAGCATCCACTACGGACTACGAGAAATAGAATTATCGGTAAGTAAATTCTTATTTTCTCTGACGTCCTAGTGGATGCTGGGAACTCCGTAAGGACCATGGGGATTATACCAAAGCTCCCAAACGGGCGGGAGAGTGCGGATGACTCTGCAGCACCGAATGAGAGAACTCAAGGTCCTCCTCAGCCAGGGTATCAAATTTGTAGAATTTAGCAAACGTGTTTGCCCCTGACCAAGTAGCTGCTCGGCAAAGTTGTAAAGCCGAGACCCCTCGGGCAGCCGCCCAAGATGAGCCCACTTTCCTTGTGGAATGGGCTTTTACAGATTTTGGCTGTGGCAGGCCTGCCACAGAATGTGCAAGCTGAATTGTACTACAAATCCAACGAGCAATAGTCTGCTTAGAAGCAGGAGCACCCAGCTTGTTGGGTGCATACAGGATAAACAGCGAGTCAGATTTTCTGACTCCAGCCGTCCTGGAAACATATATTTTCAGGGCCCTGACTACGTCCAGCAACTTGGAATCCTCCAAGTCCCTAGTAGCCGCAAGCACCACAATAGGCTGGTTCAAGTGAAATGCTGAAACCACCTTAGGGAGAAATTGAGGACGAGTCCTCAATTCTGCCCTGTCCGCATGAAAAATTAGGTAAGGGCTTTTATAGGATAAAGCCGCCAATTCTGAGACACGCCTGGCTGAAGCCAGGGCTAACAGCATTACCACTTTCCATGTGAGATATTTTAAATCCACTGTGGCAAGTGGTTCGAACCAATGCGATTTTAGGAATCCCAAAATCGCATTGAGATCCCAGGGTGCCACTGGAGGCACAAAGGGAGGCTGTATATGCAGTACCCCCTTTACAAAAGTCTGGACTTCAGGAACTGAAGCCAATTCTTTCTGGAAGAAAACCGACAAGGCCGAAATTTGAACCTTAATGGATCCTAATTTTAGGCCCATGGACAGTCCTGTTTGCAGGAAATGCAGGAAACGACCTAGTTGAAATTCCTCTGTCGGGGCCTTCCTGGCCTCGCACCACGCAACATATTTCCTCCAAATACGGTGATAATGTTGTGCAGTTACATCCTTCCTGGCTTTGATCAGGGTAGGGATGACTTCATCTGGAATGCCTTTCTCCTTCAGGATCCGGCGTTCAACCGCCATGCCGTCAAACGCAGCCGCGGTAAGTCTTGGAACAGACAGGGTCCTTGCTGAAGCAGGTCCCTTCTTAGAGGTAGAGGCCACGGATCCTCCGTGAGCATCTCCTGAAGTTCCGGGTACCAAGTCCTTCTTGGCCAATCCGGAGCCACGAGTATAGTTCTTACTCCTCTCCGTCTTATAATCCTCAGTACCTTGGGTATGAGAGGCAGAGGAGGGAACACATACACTGACTGGTACACCCACGGTGTTACCAGAGCGTCCACCGCTATTGCCTGAGGGTCCCTTGACCTGGCGCAATACCTGTCTAGTTTTTTGTTGAGGCGGGACGCCATCATGTCCACCTTTGGTTTTTCCCAACGGTTTACAATCAATTGGAAGACTTCTGGATGAAGTCCCCACTGTAACGATTTCTAGGGTTCTCTGTGTGTGCGTACTTGAAAAGATGTCAGCTGAAGCCAGGTGAAAATTAAGTAATGTTTATTGTGGAAAAAGTGGTAGTAAAAAAAATATATATATATATATATATATATATATATATATATATATATATATATATAAACTGGATCCTTGATTACATGGAACAAAACACAGTATTTCCCAATAATAGAAATGGCAGGTAAAATAAACAAGGAGGAAGGTTATGCTTGAATATTGGTATATTTCAGATAAAACATAGATGCGAAATCAACATGAAGATATCTGGGTTTAAATCAAGCAGGGGAAAAATAACATACCAAAACGGAGTGATCAAACAAACTGCAAATAATAGTCCAGGAATGCAGATGCTGAACCGGCAGGGTAAGAAGTCCAGAAGCTAGGCACATGAACTAGCAAACTGCAGGGAAGTCTCCAAGAAGTATATAAGGCAGAATCTGGACAGGATTACTGGAGAGAGCCCAGTCGCACTCCAGACGGAACCACAATGATCTGCACCTAGATGCTGGTGAGCTGGAGTTAAATAGCAGCACCAGGTGTTGGGCTCCAGGTGCACACAATCAGGTAATTACCCTGCAGAGGCAGTGTGCAACTGCCATTCGGACCTGAGGCAGCAAGTGAGACCTCTAGAGGCAGGAATGAGAATGCATGGCAAAACAAACAGACATTCCTAACATTATCCCCCCCTTAAACAGGCGGATTCCAGACGCCTCAAAGTTCACCTTCTCTTCTTTTTTCCTTTTTTCTTTATGGGTTGCCTAACCCTATTTGAAGGTGTCACAAAGACACTATTAGGCAATACAGGTCCATCAATAACGAGTCTCGGATCATCCAGAAGCTCGCTCTCAGAGTCGGAGCCACCACCCAGCGGTAGAACTGACCTCTTATTTTCCTGGATGGAATCAAGAGCGGATGATAAACTTGTAGATGTTAAACTTGCCGAGCAATCTGCGTGAACACCTAGAGATACCTGCCCACATCTGAAAAACTGAGGGTGCTCCCCAGACTGCAAAGGCAGGTTCTCAGAGGGGCACACCTTAGTAGACTCATCTAGGAGAGTGAGGACAGTTGGTGGACTGAATCTTTCGGTCACAGCCTTGAGGAAAGCGGGCAAATCTTGTAACACTGGATCTCTCTTATCTATAAGACCATTTACCCACTTCAAGGCCCTCCCTCTGAATCTCATACATAAGTTAGCGATGATATCTATAGGGGACAAGTCATCAAAACTCAGATAATATCTGAAGAGAGCTAAACAGTGAGAGATATTTCCATAAAAGTAAGGCAGTTCCTCAACGACTTGGGTTTCCAAATTAGATTTTACCTCAGGGAGGATAGACAACTGTGGCCTCTCAGACAAGACGGACTCTTCTTGCACCTTAGACAGAGAAGTCTTAGATGGCCTCGGCTGGGCAGATACCTCGGGCAAATCTTGGATCTTGGGCATGGCAGGCACCTCTATCTGGTGCTGGACAGGCGGAACCCCCTCCTGGGGCTGGGCAGGCGGAACCCCCTCCTGGGGCTGGGCAGGTAGAACCCCCTCCTGGGGCTGGGCAGGCAGAACCCCCTCCTGGGGCTGGGCAGGCGGAACCCCCTCCTGGGGCTGGGCAGGCAGAACCCCCTCCTGGGGCTGGGCAGGCAGAACCCCCTCCTGGGGCTGGGCAGGCAGAACCCCCTCCTGGGGCTGGGCAGGCAGAACCCCCTCCTGGGGCTGGACAGGCTTTGGCCGGACCTCTGGCAAGGTGGACACCTCTCGGACCTCTGGCAAGGCGGGCACCTCTCGGACCTCTGGCAAGGCGGGCACCTCTGGCAAGGCGGGCACCTCTCGGACCTCTGGCAAGGTGGGCACCTCTGGCAAGGCGGGCACCTCTCGGACCTCTGGCAAGGCGTGGACCTCTGGCAAGGCGGACACCTCTCGGACCTCTGGCGAAGCGGACACCTCTCGGACCTCTGGCGAAGCGGACACCTCTCGGACCTCTGGCGAAGCGGACACCTCTCGGACCTCTGGCAAGGCGGACTTGGATGACTGAGTGACCCATGAGGCAAGGGCAACAGGGACCTCATGCCGTGAGGCAAGGGCAACAGGGACCTCATGCCGTGAGGCAAGGGCAACAGGGACCTCATGCCGTGAGGCAAGGGCAGCAGGGACCTCATGCCGTGAGGCAAGGGCAGCAGGGACCTCAT